>NC_081415.1:7291813-7891813 GCF_030272615.1 Cryptomeria japonica | reverse complement strand
AGATTTGTTTTGTATACTGTTAAAAGAGGTTCTGAAATGTTTTCCCATTTGACATTCCTTGCATATTTGATTATAGGGCTTCATAATCTTAGGTATATCTCTAACTGCCTTAGCTGAACTGATCTTAACAATGCAATCAAAATTCACATGACATAGCCTTTTATACCAAAGCCAACTCTCATCAATTTGTGCAATCAAACATGCCTTCTCAATGGAATTCAAATGAAATATACTAATCCAAATCCAAATCCAATCCAAATCTATTAATGACCTTGCATTTTCCGTCCTTGAATTTAATTAAAATTCCTTATCCACCAACTGTCCTACACTCGAAAGATTATTCTTTAAACCTTCAACGTAATAAACATTATCAGTATTGTGTTTACCATCTAATGATACAGTTCCTCTTCCTTTGATCATGCATGCTTTGTCATCTCCAAATATAACTAGACCACCATCAAATTCTTGCAAAGATAGAAACTTTCTTTTATCTCCAATCATATGATGTGAATATCCACTATCAATTACCCATTCATGCTTATCTTCAAATTTAGTAGAAAGGGTCTTTTCTTCAGGTACATTCCCTTCCAGGACTGGATCATCTTCCTTGATAGCTAGGAACACACATTCATTTTCATTGCCGAAACCATGTGTCGGTTCATCATCAGAATCAGTCACACCTTCCTCATCAACAAAGTAACATGGTTTGTCTCTGTTTTTCCTATACTTATGCTTGTTTAGATATTTAGGGTTAGGCTTAAAAGATCTTCTAGCTCTTTCTTCAAATATTGAATTCCTCTCAAGACATCTAGATGCAAAATGACCTATCTTATTACATGCAAAACATTTAAAGGATGATTTTTCTTCACACTTACTTCCTACCAGTCTTTTAGGTACTCTTGTAGAAAATAGGGATTCAAGTTGCTCAAATTCTTCATCTTCCCTCTTCATATATTCCAATTCCTTCGCATACAAAACATTCCAATCTTTCTTGTCGGTTGATGATGTAGATACATGAAAAGCAGGTTCAGTCTTCATAGTTCCAAAAAGTCCAAATTCTTCAAGCTCAAAAGCAGAT
This sequence comes from Cryptomeria japonica, assembly GCF_030272615.1. Lineage (NCBI taxonomy): Eukaryota > Viridiplantae > Streptophyta > Pinopsida > Cupressales > Cupressaceae > Cryptomeria > Cryptomeria japonica. The sequence continues at coordinate 7,890,735 of NC_081415.1, read as the reverse complement.
AATTTCCCAACCAAGGTATCCCTATTGACAGAAGTATTTACCATTGTTCTCAATTCATTAATTACAGTAGCCTTCATCTTTTAATCCGGTGGTAAATCTCTCAGAACTTTAGAAACTATTTCATCTTCACTTAGATATCCACCACAACATCGAATTCCCATAACAATATCATTTACCCTTTCCATAAATGCAGTAATCCTTTCATCTTCTTCCATCTTCAAATTTCATATCTCACCTCGTAACCATCAAGTTTAGTAATCTTAACAGTAGGGTCACCTTCATTTAGAGTCTCCAACTTGTCCCATATAGCGTTTGTTTTTTATTTATCAGTCAATCCCATTATTTGATTGTCAAAAAGTGCACACAAGAGGGCTTCTCCAGCTCTACAATCATTCTCAAGCTCCTTATCCAAGTTTGCCAGAGGAGGATTGCTAGATGTTAGATTAAAAGGAGTAACCCCTTTCTCAGTGATCTCTAAGATTTCCTTACCAAGACATATCAGATGAGTCTCCACTTGTATCTTCCATACTCTATAATTTGTTCCATCAAGCCTAGGAATTTAGCTCTGAAAGGCAGCTACAGATGAACTAGATGAACTTGAACTCTTAGATGCAATAGGATCTTCCTCAAGCAGTTAAGCTTCTATAGAGAGAACCAAAGCTCTGATACAAATTGTTAGACAATTCAAATAACTAGAGGACAACTGAGAGGGGGGTGTGAATCAGTTGTCAGCAAATTACCAGAACCTTAAGCATTTAAAACTTTGTTACTAGAACACATAAGATTAATAATGGAATACATAAACCAATTACCAAAATAGCAGATATAACAATTAAGCACAAGCAATAATTAGAGAATAGTTACCATCCACATGACAACAAGATTTGTACGTGGAAAACTCAGTAAATGGAAAATGAATGGTGGGAAGCCTACCCATAGTCAGATAATACTTGTGCAGTAAGTGTGTGATTACAAATTGAGGATCTTGTGCTTGCAGGAAGGCCAACAACCTAGAGCACACTGCTCATCACAAAAGGAGTCTCACTGACTACATAAGAAATCTAGACTACAATCCAGAAGGAAGAATGAACTACAATAATAGGATCTCCTATGCCTGACTAGAGTTCTGTTTAAGCTCAATATCAAAGGTCTTAAACATCTTTCATAAACCCAACTCAATCACCTATGATCGACCAAATCATCTGCATTAATAATTATTACATTATTCACTCACTTACCTATGATCTAAATGAGATCATACACATATATATACAAACCCTAGACCTTAAACAATTAGGTCGGTCACCCAGACAATAAACATATTACATAATTATAAAACACATCATCCTGAGGCCAAACAAATATCATCCAACCAATAAATCATCCCAAAAACATATCGAGGAGTTCCAACAACACGTTTCATTAATCTAGTCCAAAACCTAGATAGTACCAGATCCAATTTAGGTCCACATATGTTAAAGATGATTTCAATTAGTCAAGGCTCGAAAAGGATCACCATCAGCATCCTAAATCGCTTCTAGAAGCCGCACTAACACCACTTATGCATAATATCAAAAACATCTTCAACAAAGCTCTGTAGGTAAAACCCTTACCAGATCAATAAACCAAGCTTACTAGCATATAAGATAGCATCTGATCACCAAGTCAAAACCAATTGACTGAACATATATCTGAATAGCATGGATAGTAGATCTAAGCCAAGTCCATAAGCCAGAGCATACCGGAGTATATCAGATCGACATGATCTATCAACTGGTCATCCTGCTAGGACCAACCGGATATTTGTAAACAACCAAAGTAGATAGTGTTGACATCAATGACAAAACATCATAATCAATTCCATCAAATTGCCAACAAAAGAAAGTAGTGCAATTATCATAAGGATGTCTTAGGTATCAATCATGATTAGGCAGGTTTATAACTAGAACATTAAGAATAAAATTACCCCTCATATTTGTAATGTGGAAAAATTAATAGGGTTTCAACCCAAAGAATGAAAGCCACTACTTTTTCACTTAGGGGCATGACATTCAAAAGAGGATGGATAATTCACTAGATCCAATCATGAATCGGATAAAGATTGAATGCTAAGTGAATTTGGGTTGATAGAGATTTCCTCTTTTGTAAGTTGAATTGTTGAATTAGGGTAAAATGCTAAAAATGAAGGTAAAACTTGGAAAACAGTGAGCTATAGATGTAGGATTTCCACACGCACCTGGATCAAAGAAATATAAGCTGAATTGGATTTGCTCCCCATAATTGCCCAAAAAGTGTCAAGACCATGGCACATCACATCGATCCTCCAAACTTCTTGCATATCAAAGTGGGATAATTCGTCTTTGTGAATAAAGCTTAATCTGAAGAGTACAGTTGTGTACCTATTTCCTGCACATAGAAAAAAGAGTAAATGGGTTAGGAATAGGGGTTTGCCTAAGTCAAACCCTAGTTTGGAGTCAACCTTGAATGAAATATTGTAAATGCTTGAAATAAATGATGTAAACATATACCTTTGATCTGCAATGATTGATAATGATGCTTTGCTTCTTGAATGTAATCACATGTGTTGTATGAAATGGCATGAGCATGACAAAAATCTAATCATACACACATGATTGCAAATTAATGATGTAAAGTTTCTCCACAGTCGATGGATGAAGAATATGCAACCTTGAAGACCTCTAGAAATTCTTGATGATGAATTCTTTAATACTTGAATCCTTGTGCTCCCAATTTTTCCACCTTATGAATGTCTTCTATGTTCTTGTTGTATATCCAAGTGAGAGGGGAAGAGCTCCTTATATACTTGCCTATCGTCAATCATCTTAATTTTCAACATAGGCCAATACGGAGGAAGGTTTCTTGCTTAAAATTTGCATGGGGCAAGGGGTTAAATTAGGGCCCAATTAGGGAGGACCATGGTGTGGCGGCATGGTCCTAGTGAGGACTAATGTGCCACACCCTAGTCCTACCCCATAATTGGGCCAGGGTTAAGTTTCCATCAAGATGAAAATGTGAAATAAAGGCCATTATTGCATGGTGGGGGGTTAAATAGGTCTCAATCAAGCATGGAGATGTAGGCACTAAGGTGAAAGCCTTAAACATGGTCCAAATTGTAAGGGAGTACAATTTAGGACGCTACATTTAGCAAAAACTTTAGTGGGAGTATGAGCTTATGCAAATACTCATGGTAAAATAGAAGAAAGAGTGATGAAGAAGATGAGGGATGCAGAGAAAATTCACAAGGAGTATAAGACATCACTAATTTTGAGGAACCAAGACCCCAATCTTAGGATCTTAACTCACTCAAACATATGCAAGGGCACACCAAATAAGACAAAAAAAATGCAAACAAAGACAAAAGGAAAAACAAAGGCAAAAGACACACAAGACACAAAAGATAAAGACCAAGAACAAGACCTCAAGTCAACTAGCCGAAGAGACCTCAATATCAAAATATCTCAACAACTAATATCATTCTTGAAAAATTCCATCTCACGAACAAAATTGATCACATAAAGAGAAAAGAAAGCATCATCCATGAACTACAAGTAGCTAAGATATGAGTTCATGAGAAGAAGGAGAGAGAGAGAGAGAGAGAGAGAGAGAGAGAGAGAGAGAGAGAGAGAGAGAGAGAATAAACATTAGATGTGTTTATCCAAGTGATCCATGAGAAGAATGATGAGAGAGAGAACATAGATACCTCACCCCTAGATGTTTGCATCTAGGTGATCCATGTTGGGGAGGAGAGTAGGAATAGTCTATCCCTATTCCACTAGTTCCACTCATCCTCGTGTGTGTGTGCAAGTGATGTCTAGTTTCAAGTATGAAGCACCTAACTTTTGAGTGTGCATCAACCTATTTAAGACATGTAATGTAAATGCAAATGCCAAGAGGCAATCATGTGTATAAATGTAAATGCCAAGAGGAGAATGTGTAAATGCAAATGCCAAGAGGTGAATGACAAATACATGTCTGGTTTCGAGGACATCTCGTGTAAGAGTTTTTTCTCTAGTTTCGGTGATGTGTATCCCCTTCTAAGACATATATCAAATGTTGCATAAGGTTTCAGGTGTAAAGAATCTCGTGTAAGAGTTTGTGTCCTTTGGTTTCAAAAATGAACACCCTATCTAAGACATGTAAAGGTGTGATATGCAAAAATATGGTACAATATGGTACAAAGGGAGCAATATGGGTGCTGCCCCCCCCCCCCCCCCTCTTAAGATATCAACATAGTCCCGTGTTGATGTCTTAAGGAATATTAGAGGCAAGGATTCCTAACCTTCAATACCAAGGAGATATCCTTTAGGCAACAATGTCATAAATCCAAGCTAGAGAAAGAATACTCTTACAAGTAAGGATAAGACAGTTGAAAAAGAAGTATCTTGCAACAAGTGTGAGGGAGATCCTTGGAGGAGAAGAGATCTTTGCTCAAAAGATATCTACCTCCAAGAGGAGTTTCTTGAACAAATATAGCATCTTCTACCAAAAGAAAGGAAGGGGAACAAGAATGTATACTTTCCTCCTATAGCTAGGTGAAAGAGATTCTTGAGGAAGGATGACATACTTTTGAACCAATGTGAAGGGGTAAGTTTATGATAGGTGTACGTTTCCAAGTGAGAAAGAGGTTGTAGCCAAGGGCTTACACCTCTTGCATAAGAGAGAATCCTTGAGCAAACAACAGTTTCAAATAAGTAATGACATCAAATCATGAACAAACAACACTCAAGAATAGAATATAGGTATACTAGTTCTTAATCTTACATTCACTATATAGAGATCTTAAAAAGGCCACAAAATAAACATTTATATTCAAAACTGTCCTGTATTATTCAATGGAAGGATATTGAAAAGAGAGCAATGATGGAAGATAGGAGAGTTTACGGAAGGCATATAAACTCAATTGATCCTCATAACACCGCTAACCCATTTGACAACAGCAGAAGAGGCATTAGCAAAACTGCCCAAAATAGGAAAACAGTTCCTTTAGGAATCTGAAGGGGTGCCTGGGAAACGCCCCTTATTTGTTACAGGAATCATACGTTACGTTAACTCGTCAAAAGAAGAGGAATTAACCATTACATTAACTCTTACAAAGAAGGGGAATGATACTCTTCTCATGCAAAAGGAAAATAAAAGGTCTGAAAAAACTGATGCGTCAGACTTCACATCGCACTTGATAAATTAACCACAATGCTGTGTAAGATTAAGCAGTAGTCCAGTTATATAGTCCCCAGATTAAGCTGGTTTTTAACAAAAACAAATGGTTGTACACGCTTCCTCTTTAAAGAAAATGATTTCCCACATTACAAATAATCATACACCAGGCATTTCACGACAATGTAGATATGCTACGCTATTGTATAAGGAAACGCATGATATTTTCAATTGTATTGAATAGTCGAGAGAAAACAAGTTGCTCCCTCTCCTGTCATACATGTTTGGGGGTCTATTCTTCGATTTTCAAAGAATAAACCCAAAAACATGTATGATGGTAGAGGGAGCGAATTATTTTGCATCAACTTTTCATTGCAATTAAAAATATCATGGTCGGATATACGAGTGCCGGAACTTGGGGTTACAGGTGGCTATGAGAATGCAGGTTTGGCTCGTTTACCCTAAGCAGTGCTGCCGACATATGATAACATTCGTTAAGTTGTTGAAGTACTGCTAACTTGACGTGTGATTTCAAACTCTCTATATTACTCTTCCACTGCCTCCTCACAGAAGGTATATTTTTTTTGTTGTAATATTTTGGGTCATATCTGTTGGAGAGGGGAGAAAAATAAAAGAGAAACTATATTTAAATATCTGGTATCGTAGCTAGTTGAGTCCAGGGAGATCTAGACAGATTTGAGGATATAAAATGCTATTGAGTTGAGTTTGAGTCGGTAACTGTGGGAAAAGCAGAAACTCGGATGATAGTAGATCTTTGTTTTTGAACACTATAAATCTTATGTTGGTTTTCTATTATTTCTCCCCCACCACCTTCAATCCTTCAATATCTCTGCTGCTCAATCTTGATAAGTAAACAACCAACACTTTTTCTTGAACATTTTCCCATGCCTCGACATTCAATTCCCTTCAGTTGTAGTTGTTGGGAGTAGGCTTATAATCTAATCGGGTTGCTTAGTAGATTTTGTTTAGTAGATTCTGCTTAAATCTTTATTATTTTTGTTAAAGCTAGTGGTCTTATGATTTTGTTTCCCTTAAAATACGTAAGTATATTTATTTCTGTCAACAAGAAAAAATTTGGAGTTTGAAATTTCTCAAGGAAGAGGAAAGAATGGGCAAGAAAATGTGTGCAACTGCTTGGTTTCATTATTTCAGACCCACCATGTTTTCACAGCTTAATTTTAATCCATATAAGAGTTCCACTACTATAAAAGAAAATTTCAACTTAACTTTTATATTTAACTAAACATTTACACGAGATTACCTCTGCAAACACAAATAGATATTTGAATGCTGTCCAAGTTTCCATCTGGCTAACCTTTAATGATAGAAATGAAACAGACCAAAACAAAACACAAAAACAGAGCATGGAGAAAAACAGAGCAGCACACAAGGAAGACAAGTTTTTATTTATCAAACCATATTTTCATTCTTCCTTTTCAGTCATCAAAATGATTACAAAATGCCTCTTTTAATGGAGGTCTTAGATGCAGGAGGTAGCTGGAAACTTCCAGAATTTTCGCATATAAAATAATGTTTGAAGACTATAGATGGTACGATGGACAGGTTGGAGTAGATGTTGAAAACAAATCCAAATCCTGGTAATTTTGTAAACACTTGTGCATATGGAGCATGTGGATGGGGGTAGGTGAGATTAGACTCCAACACTCTCCCTTAATCTCAACTACCAATATTCTATCCATTCTTTTGTTCTTTCCAGCTTTCTTCAACTACTTTCCCTTTTTCTCTGTGATCTCTTCTTTAGTTTTCTTGCTAACTTCTTGTTGCTACAACTGCTGCAATTTTCAGCATTCACAATGTCTTCTCTTTAATTGATATCCTCATCTGATTTTCTGATTTCTTTCATCAAATCCTCTTTCTTTCTTGTGCTCCAATTTTCTTCAACTGCTGTTGTAGTCTCTTCAAACACTTGTTTTTAAATTTCAAAACATAATACAATCTGTAAATGTCTTGCTAGGTAATGATTTCTTTTGGCTGAAAACATTTTTAATCCCTTTTGGACATTCAAACCTTTCATTACTTCTATTGTTCATCACATATGAACATTTGTACAATCATTTGAACATACCTATGAGCTTTTGCTAATTAGTTCCATAGGTCCATCTACAATCCATTTTTATACAACCTGTTATTGATTCTTTTTTCCAACACATTTTTTCAAAATGATTTCTCAAACCACAAATTTTACATGGATGTAAGTCCCAACACATTTCTTTTGTGTGTCCTTTTCTATTGCAATGAGAACACCTAATACAATGCCTTTTATGGGCTGTTTTGTTTGAACTAGTAGCATCATTTTCTTTTCATGTGACATATCCAAGACCTTCATACTTTGGCCTCATTATAGGCTCAATAGGCTCTCTAATTTCTTGTTCTTGTTTTCCCAATCCTTGACCTTTATAACCTATTTTCTTCATGATTTTTAAACCAATATTCTTATCATCACACCTAACATAATTTGCAAACACATTTTCATCTTCTTTCTTACATTCTTTATCACAAACAATTTCAACTAAATCACCTTCACTAAATGATGAACACAAATCTTTTGTGTCACATGAAGCATTACTAACTAGTGGTTTTAACTTCAAACATTTATTCTCTTGTTTCAGATTTAAGAGTTCCCTTTTCTGTAAACTGTTTTCTTCTTCTAACCTTTTTGACATTTCTTCCAAATCATCAAACTTCTTTTTGACATCATCAAATAACTGTAATTTCTCTTCTAATTCCTTATTTTTATCTTTAACTTCATTCAATTATTTTTCAAGATTATAATTTTCATCTAACAGTTCACATTTTTCCATTTGCTTCTCTTTTAAAAGAAATATCATTTCTGAAATTTTCTTCTTACATTCCTGCAATTCTTCTTTTAAATCATTTGTTTTCTCTTTCTTTACTCTGTCCACTTTACCCATTGAAACAAAAAAATAAGAATAAACTTACCTTACCCTGACACTTGACTGTGTTTCTGTTGCTGCAAATTGTCTCCTTCCAAAGAGGCAATTTTTATTTCTGCAATCTCCTTCAGGAACAACCTTTTATTCACCAGCTATGTATTAACAACAATCTCCTTGAACACTTCTCTGAGTGACTTAGCCTTGACTTTTGTTCTTCCAAACTGTGGCTATTATTTGCCTTTAAATGACCTCTAAAACACCTTAGCAGCTTTCCTTATTCTTCAATCTCTTTCACTTCAGCTTACACACGAATGATTCTACCATTTTGCAAATATAACTTCAACTAACCAGAATCTCTGACTTCAACATTAAGACTCCCTTTACTCAAGCTTCATTCAGTTACTTTCCTTCCCTTTGTTGAGGGGAGATTCTCTGAAAGGCTTCTGCAGCTTCAACTGTATAAACAACAACAGTTTGACATTAAAAGAAATATCAATCTTCTTCTAGCAGAGACTGGACTTGATAAGCTTCATTGACAATCTCAATACTCTTTTCAATCTCCAACTTCAACTCTGCCCCAATCTTTCTCTCAACCCGTGATTTATTCTTCACTCCTTGCTAACTACGATGATGACATTATATGCTGCAAACAACAACTTCAACACAACTATCCCTTTGTAGACTAGGGACATTTAACTTCTTGTCTAACAAATCTTTGGCTTTCTATGGCTCTTTCTACTTAAGGCAGCGGCTTAAGTGTGCAACTTCAGCTTTGAACACTGCTTGCAACGACATAAAACTTGTCTCCAAACAACACTCTTTGATTTGCAGCATAGCAATCTTCTTCTTATGTCTATGATCCTCTACTCCCAGTGAGCACAACAAATGAGAGCAAAGGATTTCTACAATCTCATAGTCTATCCAGCTTACAGAAGGCAGCCAATACAAGGTTACATGCTCAGTCACACAAACCACACAACCCACAGCCCACAATTCGCTTGTGGCTCTGATACCATGATAAAAAACAGAAATACAAACAAACACAGAAATACAGAGAGGAGATAGGAAACTGGAGAGAAACCCATAAATGGGCTCTACAATTTCATTTCCAATACATTCAATTTATAGACCATTACATATTAAATGACTGGAAACTGTAGATTAGAGTTAGTTGCAGCAATAATGGTGGGCAGGTGAAAGAAGGCTCTAGAATTCACTCGGTGGAGGAACTTTCTGGAAGACAAAAGTTTCTAGGAGGATAATTAAATTATCTCCAACATCCCCCCATAAATTAATTATCGAATTGGTTTTGATATCCCCCCATTATCGAATTAGGATGGGTCCTGGTCTCAAGCCTTTTTAGGTACCCATTTACAACAAATTTTGTTTCCCCTAATCACTTTGGGTTTTCACAGTTTACCCTTAACTGATTTGCTACAAACTTCTCTTTGACAATAACTTTTGGGTTTTTAACCGGTTTACCCATAACCATTTGGGTTTTCCCCAACTGTTACAATCACTTTGAATTTCACATTTCTTTGGGTTTTTTACCCACACAAGTGGTTTTGGCTTACCACAAACCATCACAAGAGACTTAGCTCTAACATGGTTCCAATGACCATCACAATGGGGAAACTTTCATCACTGCAGAGTTTTTTTTACTAAAATCATTGAGTCCATATAAAAAGAAATCCATCTACCGAGACACATGGGTAACCAACCGTTGTGCTCGTTAGTTCTATAGGAATCCTTTTCAGATACATGGTTCATCAATAATTTGTACCACAAACTCTGGGGTGTCGGGTACCACCAATCATGCACCCCTTTACATCAACACACTTCACAAACAACATTGAACTATGCCAATTCTCATAGTCTTCACGACTCGCAACACTAAGAGGATATCTTTGAACTCCACCAATCTTATTTGACATGACCCCTTTTTGACTGCAACATTGCCTTAACATTTACACACACCAATTTTCTCACGACTGACCAACACTTTGCACCCCATATAATCACAACTAACTCTCATACTCGCACAATTTTATTTTTTTCATAAACCAAGCCTATATCCAAGATCCAAGACTTAATACAAGCCGAAAACTTATAGCTAATGGTGACTCTTTTGCTACACGTACCAATGCATTTGTGAAAGTCTGACTTCAACGACTTCAAACACCCAGCTTTGAATCTTTGATGGCTGTAAATCTTTTACTTCTTCCATGTCATTTTCTTCAGCAACTATCTCCATACTAAACAATGCACTTTTTGTTGCATGCCTCCATTACACGGACTTCTTTCGACTTGCAAATGAACACAATTACATACACCACTTTCCTCAATTTGCCTATATGCAACAACTGCTACAGCTACCTTTATTTTGCTAGCAGTGATCTCATCGACAATCACTTTCCTCAATACCTCTCGTATATTCCTTGTTATGCAATGGGGGCTTATAAACCAAATCAATCTCCCTTTACTTTGGCAGACTCACTCTCCTCAATTTGCCTATATGCAACAACTGCTACAGCTAACTTTATTTTGCTAGCAGTGATCTCATCGACAATCACTTTCCTCAATACCTCTCGCATATTCCTTGTTATGCAATGGGGGCTTATAAACCAAATCAATCTAAGATGCCCACATATTAAGATTCAAGAAACCCTACACTGTAACTGGTTCGACTCTAACCATTCACTAGTGGCGGTAGAAAGGGATCACTAAGTAACAAAGACTCCCATCCATACAAAGCACATCCAAGAAAGACACTCCAAAGCTCACATTCAGCTTTAGAAAATATGTGAACGGGGTCACTAGCTACAGAGGAGGTGAAATGGCTCCTTAAAGATTCCAAAAGCAACTTCTCAGAAAACTCTTGCTCAGCACAAATATTTCACATAGCCCTGAATTTCACAGAACACTTGATAAAGACAGTGACATAAACAGAGTGAAGAATTTTACAAGCTACAACACATAGTCCTGCTCCTTCTGAATCCTTCAGCTCTAAATCTTCCTGCTCTCTAAGATCTTTTGATCATGTACCATCGGCTCTGATACCACTGATAGAAATGAAACAAACCAAAACAAAACACAAAAAACAGAGCATGGAGAAAAACAGAGCAGCACACAAGGAAGACAAGTTTTTATTTATCAAACCATATTTTCATTCTTCCTTTTCAGTCATCAAAATGATTACAAAATGCCTCTTTTAATGGAGGTCTTAGATGCAAGAGGTAGCTGGAAACTTCCAGAATTTTCGCATATAAAATAATGTTTGAAGACTATAGATGGTACGGTAGACAGGTTGGAGTAGATGTTGAAAACAAATCCAAATCCTGCTAATTTTGTAAACACTTGTGCATACGGAGCATGTAGATGGGGTTAGGTGAGATTAGACTCCAACATTTAAGCCGGAGCATGTAAATGGGGTAGGTGAGATTAGACTCCAACATCTAAGCCGAATTCTCGATATTCAGAAATCTGAAATTGGAGGCGAGTTCAACAGACGACTTGCACACCTAATTAGAATTTTCAGAGAGCTGGCTAATTTCACGGTAAGTTTATCGCTGTTCTTCGCCTTATTTTTACACATCTCAATTTTCTCGAACCTGCAAATTAATCAAAATATACTCCGTTCTGCATTATCCTTGTAGAAATAAAAATTCAGCAGCAGCAAATAAGAAGCGGATAAAAAAATGCATATCTAATAGTTTTCATATTATAGTAATAGATACAAAATTGTTAGAGATATAATCTCAACTACCCCGTGTCAAATCATCTCTGTCAATTCCATATCCTTCCTATCTTTCATTTGCAGGCAAATCTCTCCACATTTAAGAAAACTACCAAAAGCAGATCTTGGCAGGTTTCAAATTGATTTCATCCCGCATTCTTCTTTTACATCAACAAATTTCACATTAACTCCTAGGGTCCAACCTATGTCACATCTGCAGACTCACACGGATTGTGGGTGTTAAAGAAATATGTTATTTTATCCCTCTCAACTGATGCATAGTTTTTTATATAATGTATACCTATGTATTTTGTTATTCACTATCTTAGTGGAGTGGAGCGACAGAGCTGTAAAATGATATGAAATAGGATGTTAGATGTTTCAGAGCTTGTATGAAGAAGTTCGGTCATATAAGAGATGTAATGTTTTTATGAATATAAATTTTAATGTAATTTCTTTTTGCTGCTCTCATTCTCTTTCCTTGAGAAATTATAGGAGAGGTAAATTAATTAACTTGTTAATATTAAATTCCCCTGTGCGCCCGAACCTCATGAACAACATCGCCTGCCTACCCAGCTCACAAGAGACTCCAACTAAACAAAATCAATTAAAAGCAAAAAAATAGTAATTTACTTCAAAGAGCAGTCAAAACAAAACTACAAAACGGACACCTGAAAATAGTAATCTAAAAGCTAAAATGACTGAATCTGTAAATTACCTCAATCTTCGTGTGCCCATCAACATCCACACACTAATTCTGTCTTTTGTCTGGTTTAGTTAAACTAGACTAACAATACTGTTTTCTCCATGGGACATACGATTGGTCGAATGAACGTTCACATACGATAATATTTCTTAAATAAGTGAAGTGTTGCTGCTAATTTGACGTGTGATTTCCAACTCTACAAATACTCTTCCGCCACCTCCAAACAGATGCCATAAAATCTATGTTCTATACTTGCCCGTTCTGAGAAGCCCTTCACTATCAATCTCGCTTTCTATCTCTCAGTGAATCCATTAATTGCTATTTCTAGAGAGGTGATAATACCAGTACAAAAATAAGCATTACAGAAAAGAAGCAATATTCAGATTTGTTGGTGTCTAAGCTTAACTATTCTCATTACTTCCCTCCATAATTTCTTCTCCTTCTCGCGCCGTCTTTTGTTCTCTTCATATCTTTTATTTGTGTGAGCATTTAATTCACCAGCTTTCATCCCATCCTCCCTCCATTTTGGATACGAAAGAATGAAAAATCTTTTGATTGTAATCTCTCTAGGATTTGCATAAGGTGGACAAAGCGACTTGAGTTAAATGAAATTAAACTTTTTTCCCTTCCCTTTTTCAAAGAATTTTGCATATACGAGTAGGATAGTAGGGCAGTTTTTATGAAGTGTATGCACAAATAAAAACAGAGAGAGCAGATGTAATTGAAGGCTGTAGCAACAGTCAATTTGCAGTTAAAAATACAGGGGTTTTCTCGAGATTTTCTGAGCACTAAAATGAGCAGCAGCTCTATGTTATGAAGCAGACTATTGTATGTTTTTGTGAATAATGTGGAAATATAAATACCATATTTCTGTTCATCTATGACTTTATTTTTGTTGGTATTTGCTTTAATTTGTTCTTAAAACCTCGGTTTCGGTCTTTTGCCTCGTCTTTTGCCTCGTCTTCATGTGGTATCAGAGCTGAAGGTTATTAAGTAAAGTTTTTTAAAAAAGGTTTTCATGGAATTAACGTATTGTCAGTACAAGCTTTCACAGTCAACAACACCTACATTTGAAACAAGTCTCATGAATTCACAGATTCCATAGTTCAATGGGAAAAATAGTGATTACTGATCATTCAAAATCATTAAGATTTATGTGATCTTGTGGAGAATGGCTACCAAAAACCACCTAATGTAACAGCATATAAGGCATTGTTTCAAGAAGAGAAAGATTTATTAAGGGATAATAGGAAGAAGGATTCAAAAGTTCTCTTTTATATCGTTCAAGTGGTACATGAGAATACTTTCCTAAGGATTGCAAAAGAAACAATATCAAACTATTTATCAAGTGATGACTAAGGTGAAGACAACCAAATTGCAAATGTTAAGAAGGGGTTTTAAGACCATATACGCGAAAGAATCAAATGCAATAGATTCATTCTTCACTCAAATCATTGGATTGGTAAATTAAATCAGGTCTCATTTTGAAACACTTGAAGATAGGAGAGTGGTTCAAAACATTTTAAGAATCTTTCCTACAATACTTGAATCAATTGTGGTGGTTATAGAAGAGACAAAGAATCTCTCACAATTTTTAGTTGATGACATATTTATTTCTCATTTCTAGTGACCATAGGTTAAGTATGTCAACAAATTCAACTTCGAATTATGCTTTCAAGACTCAAGTCTCAATCAGCTATGATAGAGGCAAGGGAAGGTCAAATTTTAGAGGTAGAGGAAGAAATGTGTACAAAGGTAGAAGAACCAACCCATCAAACTCAAGTGGAAGAGGCAGCAATCAAGTATCAACTCAAAATCACTCTTAAAGACAAAGGTATGATAAGTCTCCAATTAAATGTCACTATGATAAGAAATATGCTTATTATTTGAATGAAACTAGAGAGAAATAATATGATTCTAAAAACAAAGTGCAAATTTTATCAAAGAAAACCAAAATCAAGGTAGTATGATCTTAGCATGTAATGTTTCACAAGAGAATCAAAAGGATATATAGTTTTTGTACTCATGTTGTGACAATCACATGATAGGGAATTTAAAATTGTTTTCTAGTTTGGATGAGAATAAAATAAGATGGCACATTGGGAATGATAGCAATTTTTTAGATATAAGTAAATGAAACATCAAAATTGAACCGAAAATGATGAGAAAAAATTATTTTTGATGTCTATTTTTTTCCTTGCTTGAAGCATATCTTAATGACTATTGAGTAGCTTGTTCAGAATGGGCATAGAATATTTTTTAAAAATAAACAATGCACAATTTTAGAAAAAAATTTAATTTATCACCTTATAGCCAAAGTTCAAATGAGCGTCAATAGAATGTTTTTTATTAGGGTAAAATAGGTTTTGAAGGGGCCCTAAAACCCTTACAATTAATGACCTACCATTGAATAATGAACAAGACTACTTGGCAATGAAACACAAATTTTGAAAGGATCTGAAACCTTTTGGACTTGCGGGCATCTAGAGCCCAAGACCCAACTGCTACAAAAAAATTTAACTAACAATTAGCGCAACCACAACCAACCAAACACCATCAAAACATCAGTAGAAAGACATTATAGAATAAGCTAGAAAAAGGAGCAAAATTGGGTCAGCAAATAGTAGACCTAAAAGAAACAAAGAATGAGTGTTTTTTAAGTTCCCTCAACCAACAAGGAGGGTTTTCCCAGGATCCCATAACCTGTAACATAATATTTAGAGCACAAAACATCACTAGACCCAAACCTAACAAAAAACGAACAATGGTTAGGTTGGGCGTTTGAAAATTAATAGCATCCAACCAACCCTTGATGAAAACAAAGACAATAGGGTTATTCCAAGCACCCTCAACCATGAATGTGGGTTTTACAAGGCTCTCGCAACTAGACAAAGCCCAAAGAACAACAATATATCCTAAAAGAATAATCTAGAAAACATGATTTTGAAAAGGCACCCAAAACTTTTAACAAAAGAAACCAAGAGGGTTTTTATAGGCTCCCTCAACCCACAAAGCATTCTGGGAATCTCGGTTATGACAAGGAACCTAGACCCTTCTATGAAGAACCCCATGAGACTAAAGAAAGGCAACCTCAACCAGTAACACAAATAATAGCAGCCAAAATTCTCCTTCACCCCTTCTCTCCACCTCCATAGAAGAGAGATCCACCTCAATAGGACAAGGAAGAAAGAAGACCGAAGCCTAGACACACCTCTCACAACCCAACATAGAAGTAGCCTCTCCACCTCTAAAGTAAAGCAATTCATCTCAGCAAGAGCAGCAAGAAACCAAGGGAGAAGAGAAAAAAAACCTCACCAAGGATGAAACAAGAAGACAACTGAGGGTCTTCTCACACCTAGAACCAAAGAAATCCACCAAAATAGAACACAAGCTATATCTCATGCCAAGCTTTGCTAAAAGCACCTAAAGACAACTTAAATCATCATATGCCTACCAAGGACAACAAGGGAGATCATGGAAAGAGAGAAGGAGGGAAAAATCCACCAACGCCTCCCACATCAACACCATCATACTCAATCTCAGCACTACCCACCCCTCTACACCCGGCTCAGGCCGCACCCACACCATAAACCATGCAGAGTAGAGCATCGAAGATAGGAATAAAGATTGCACTCATAACAATGCACAGACCACAGGAAACCCCACCAACTTCCTTACGATGCACAAGAATAATGAAGACCTATCCACCCACATCCACCACAAAACCTAGAGGAACACAAACCAAAGCCATTGGCCCAATAAAGAGAAGGGGATTTTGGACAAACCCTAATAGAACACAAGCACCAAATAATGAATCACCTAGGAATGTCATCTCTACAATGATCCTAGCCTTTCCATCTCCATCATCTTCATAATCGGCATCCTCCTCCCCTGAGGAAACCTTAGAACCAACAGTCCCACCTCTCTCGCTTTTTCTCATTTCAAAACCATTGAGTGTCAATAGAATGTTTCCCCTAAGGTTAAAATTGGAATTGAAGGTAGAATTCTCTCAAGCTCACCATTCAACAAACTCACAAGAAGATGAAGAGAAAACTATAAAAATCACTCTTTCAGTAGAAATTAAAGATGAAAATTGGTTATGGCATCTAAGATTGGGACATCTAAACTTTGGAGGTATAAAGCTATTGTATAAAAAACAACGGTAAAGGTACTGCTACTAATAGAAACACCAAATAGAATATGTGAAGGTTGTATCTTTCTTGGGTAAACAACATAGGGAGTCATTTCCAACAAGGAAGTTAATCTATGCAAACACATAATTTGAGATTGTTTCATTCGTATTTGTGTGGTCCTATGTAAAAACTATCAATTTGTAGGAGTTACTACTTCTTGACATTCTTTGATGATTCACAAGAAAAACATGAGTGTTTGATTATACTAAAAGACCCTCAACTTGTGGAAGTTACTACTTCTTGACATTCTTCGATGAGTCTACTTTCTAAAACATAAGAATGAAGTCTTTGATTATCTTCATTTAAGTTTGTTTGCGAATGAATAATGTGAGGTGCAAAGTATTTAAATATTAACCTAACTTAAAGGTAGGGATTTCATTAGGTGATGTTCCTAATAAGAGATACTATCTTTGACGAAGATCTTTTTGAGAATGGGCCCTGAGCATGGGCA
This sequence comes from Cryptomeria japonica, assembly GCF_030272615.1. Lineage (NCBI taxonomy): Eukaryota > Viridiplantae > Streptophyta > Pinopsida > Cupressales > Cupressaceae > Cryptomeria > Cryptomeria japonica. The sequence continues at coordinate 7,873,538 of NC_081415.1, read as the reverse complement.
TGGTGTCCGATCTATTTCCTTGAGTTAAACATGGCCCATACATAGGGAGAAAAATATTGGTAAGAAGAAAACAAAGAGCATGAATTGGAAATTTGAGTTTTAATATGTCAACTACATCAATGTAGAGATGGATTTGACTCTATATGATGCCACCACCAGAAAGCTTGTCAATAATAGTGTGCCTTCAAATTTTTCAATCCTAAGCCACACAACACCTTCCATTAATAGGTATCTAAAATGAATCTAGATAATATGTTGCTAGTTAATATTGTTTGATCAAATGCATTTAATTAATATGTTTTGTCTTTTAAGTAGACACATATTTATAGATTTTAGCTTTATGATCTCAACAGATCTAAAATTGTGAAAAAAAATTCACTTTCTAAATGATTCTATAATCTTCTTCCTTGATCTAGGTATGTAGAATATTCTATTTTTTGTATCGTTCTACAGGATATTTTAGATCATTTTAGTTTTCCTATTGTACAAAGCTCTAATTGAAAAAGGAGTACTCTTTAACAAGGAGGGTTATGTAAAGTCCATGACATGGAGGCTAAATAGGGGTTTGGAGGGATAAACATAAAAATTTACAGTTGAAGCTTCAATACAAGTCAAATTCTTTGTTTTTAGAGACTTTTTGCCATGATTGTGGTCAAGTATTTGATTTAAAATTTGAAGAGAATTTTATAAACAACTTGTACACCTAATTACAATTTTTAGAGAGATGATTGATTTCATAGTAAGTTTCAAGGAACATTTTCACTCTTCTATGCCTTATTTAGACATTTAATAACTAATTAAATTATAATGGCTTTGGTTTTTAGAAGATAACATAGCCATCTAAATATTTTTTAGTTATTGCACAATAAATTAAAATTGGTTAAGGGTTGGGGCCCAGTTGGTTGTAGGGGACATGATCATAGATAGTGGAGTCTTATGGGAATTAAATTTTAGATGTCCAATGTTATTTTTCAACCATCTTCTTCATTTGAGGTGATTGTGTTTGTTGTGGCAATTTCACACATCGCCCCATCACAAATAGGGACCCCCTCTTTTTTATTTAGTTTTAGGTTTTAGATAGGTTTGGTAGTAGTCATATCCATTAGATGAGATAAGTTCGAGTTAATTTTCTCTTAAACACCTTGGCTATGAAAGATTTGATAATCATTTCATTTGATCATCATCATTAGAAATGGAGACAGTGAATGCAAATATGAAGATCAATAATTAGAGATCGAGATGATGGATGCAAGGTGAAAGCTTACACCATATGAGAAAGCTTTTGATAATGATGAGGGAGTCTCTAAGTTAGTGAGATGAGTACTACTACTCAAAGAATTTAACAAAGTTGAGTCATTGTTAGTGACCCCCCCAAACCCCGCCTTGCCTTAGCTTGCAATTAGTGCCCTCTGAAAAGTCTAAACTCTTTTATTTAGTGGGGTATAAAAAGTCCAATCTCTTTGCTGCACAATCAGTGACCCCCTTGAAGTATGATCTATGACGAGGAAGCCCTTTACTTAGCAAGATGACATCTTTAAGGGTAAATTGTTGATGTTTGATGAAAATGAGGTAATTGAGAAAGCATGGGTAACATATTTTGTTCCTAGATACTTCCCTATCAAAATACCAAGCTCTCTTAGTCAATGCCTTCACAAATGTACAAATTCCCACGATGATTGACAGTGATTAGTGAGATACCCACCCGAAGATAGAAGAGGATGTTTAAGTCAATGGTCATACTAAAGAGGAAAGTAAGATCAATTCAATGAAAGACTATCAAGGTAGATCATTAGGAAGTTTGAAGGCACTGTCAATACCTCCAAAAAATCTCGATCATCCTCAATCAATGCCCTCTCCAAAGTCTGATCCTTTTGGCATCATAGTTGATGCCCCTTAGAAAGTCCAACCTTTTCTAGTCAGTGACTAAACAAAAGTCTAACACCTCGTAATCAGTAACCCCTTAAAATCCTAATTTGTTTTGTTCTTATCAACATCACTGACAAAGAAGAGATATAGTAAGAGCACTTATGATTAAGGGAGGGACCTACCTAGGAAGTTAACGTTGTGAACTCCAATTTGAATTAAGACTACAAGCCAGCCTTATGCATTGGAAATATAAATTACAAATCATTGAATGAAAAGAAAAAGGTCAGCCTAATTCAATCAAGAGACAAACCACAAATATAGGATTGGTCATTTCATTTGATCAATTTGTGCTATTATTCTTCATGTGCAACACTCTTACATTGTCAAGTTGACAACAATCCCATTCAATCAAGCCAAACTCATCATAAAGACTCAATGAATTCTCCATTTTCTAGGTGAATTACTATCCAAGAGCAATGAATTCATCATTGCAAGTAGCGATCTTATCACCATTCAAGCACAAGGTGAATTCATTTTTATAGACCAATGATCATCTATTATCAAAGGAAGTGATCATTATCAAAGATTAGTGAATTCAAGGATCAATATGAATATTTACCAACATCAATCATAGAAATGGCACATTGAAACAAGGACATTTTTCCCAAATTAAAGGTCAATCTTAAGTTACCAATTAGTCTGACTTAATTGCAAGTTTGAATCAGGTTATTTTGATCATTTCTAGTGAAATCGAACCATAATATAATGCTGGTATAGCTTCAAGTTTATGATTTTTAGAGAGATTTGAGTCATGGAATACTTCTTGTATCATGTTTTGATCATCTAGCATGCTTTAATGTAAAATTCACTATGATTAAGTGAACCTTTATATTTTGTAGACATAAAGATCATATAAAAACTCTAAGTTAGCCACCTCTTATAGGTATAACATGGTAGCCTCAAAGACATGAGCAATCTCAAGGAAAACTCTCATCAAGAAGGACTTGAGAGGAGTGATACCTGAATAAAAAATTACATCATTTTAGAGTAGTATTGAAGACACCAATCTTGGTAAAATTAGTATGAATAAATTCCAAGGTCCTTTATACATAAGCAGGCCATTTGGATTGTCAAAGAAGATGATCGAGAGTGAGATAGTAAATGTAGAAAGATTCCTTCCATTAATCCAATGATATGAGTTCATCATCGAATATTGTAGACATTATGATGCCATAACTAGAATAATAATGGTACCTGATGGTAGAGTACTTGCTTACCTATCCAAGATAGCCATTGGTGAAGCCTTCCACATCTAGGATCACAAAGGCATGGTATATAATTCAAAAGAAGGAGGACAAGAAATCTATGATTATGATCCTGACAGATGCCTAGGCATAATCAACAAGTACTGGGTATTTAAAAGTAGACCTGGCATATGAAAGGTTCCCAACAGGTTCCATAGGATTGATTTCAAGGACGGGTTTGGTAATTTGACCACTCTACTCAATTGAGTTATAGGAATTCCTCAAGCATATCAGTTTGAGAATTAGATATTTTACTTCATGGAAACAATGTCAATGGGAAAAGAAAAAATCAACTAGGAGAGAATCATAAGCAACAACCTTGACATATTTAATTGAAGAGACTCTAGTACAGAAAGACACTTTACATGAGTTCATATCTCATATATTAACTAGAAAAATATCATTAATATATAGGATTAATGTATAGAGGTCTAGTTGGAATGGAAGTTGGATAGATGAGAGCATGCAAATCCTACACACAACTACACTACCTCGGTAAAGAACTTTACATGTATTAAGTACATATACCAATTGTAAAGCTCTGAAGTCAATAGATAATAAGATGAGAGGGGGGGGTGAATCATACAAACTTGATCTTCAATATATTCAACATATTCGATCTCGGTAGCATATACTGCAGAATATAGATAAAACTGTAAAACATTTAAACTCATGAACATATAACATCACAACACATATAACACCAGATTTAACATGGAAATCCAAATAGGGAAAAACTACTGTGGGATTTCGGACCCACTAAGAAATATACTCTTCTAGAGTATGCTTGGTTAAAAGCAAATCTTGTTAACGATTACAAACACATTGCTAGATGTGACCCGGTTAAGGGATTTCCCTTAGATCTGTTAGGATCTTGCACTTTGTTAGAAGTGACCTTGTCAAAGGATTTCAAACACTCATTTAGAATGTTACCTTGCTAGAGGATTTCCAAATAAGATTGTTAAGTCCACTCGGTTAAGAGATTTTTTGTCACTTACAAAATAAACAACAGTAATAAACTATATCTGCAACTTCACATCTGAAATGCTAAAGCAGATTCTATTTGCTCAAAACAATCTTTTCATAAGACTTCTCTTGTCCCTTGTTGGGCTTGCTGGGCTACTCAATCTATTCTACAATCAGATCTTCAAGCTTCTGTGCTTGGTAATCACTATATAGCATCCTTGTGCTTACACTTGCCCGCATACATTGTTCATCAACAATTCCTTATTTATAAACAATTCTAACCGCTTAATCTCTTTGATCACATTTCCCATGATCAATCTTAGCCATCAGATCTTCAAAGTTGACCAGGTTCAATGTATCCTTCGATCTGAAAAATGTTTTACCTTGCCTTGGGACTTGCATTCCTTTCTTGGAACTTGTGCTAGGTAATTGCGGTTCAATTTGAGATGTAGATCTATCTCTTGATTTACCATTGCCATAGATTCTTAACAAACTTCATGCGTGACATACCAATCATTTAATCAACTCCAGCTCATCATTGTCCTTCATTAAATAATGCTTGTATTCATCCAATGCGATCTGTTGTAACTTGGTTGTTACTCGATTAACACTAAATTTCACTTGGTAGACATTCTGCCTTCTTTAACCTATATCGATAACCTTAGGGTTTACCGACTAGGTTCCTTAGGGTTTACCGACTAGATTCCTTTGCTCGGTGACATAGTATAGTACTAAACTTAGAATCAACAACATATTTAGGATATCAAAACAATCAAAACAACATGATCTCATCATTGTCTAACTTGGTAATAGTTGCCCATTGAATAACTCCTTTATCCCCTTTGTTATCACATTCTTTCTATGTCACTTACCGACCTCTTAATTTTCATCAAAACATACTTCTCAAGATATGGCAACATCATATTGATTCAGAAAATCAATCTCTTGACATCAATGACAAAATAATATTATTAAGATAGTAATCATCCTTCTTCAATTATATCAACAATCTTCAACAACCTTCTCAATATCCTTATTGAAATGCCAACAATCTCCCTTTCTACTGTAATGCCAATAATCTCCCCCTTTGGCATTGATGGCAAAACCAACCTTATTTGATTCAATTGATTTAGATTCGGATTGCTGTGTCAACTTCTTCAGCTATCTGAAGTCTCCTCCCCCAGTCATTAGTCTTTTGTTATCTTCTCCATTTTCTCCATTTAGTCTTCTCCCCCTTTGACAACAATTCCAAAAAGAAAACTAATTCAGTGTTCCTTCTCCTGTGTGATTGCATCACTATGTTACACATGTATTATTTCGGACTCGATCAGAGCAACTTGTCTCTATTCATAATTCCCTGCACACTTTTAGAAAATCTCCTAAAGTGCGTAAATCAACATCAATCCACAAATAATATTCTATAGAGTCATTTAATTGATGCTTTCACTGAACTCTGTCAGTGAATAGAAGATAGGGGTAGGACCCCTAACTTACTTCTGAGATACTCATAAGTGTCTCTTGGTAGTGGCTTTGTGAAGATGTCTGCAATTTGCTCCTTTGAACTGTTATACTCCAGCATAACTTTCTTCTCTTGAACTTCTTCTCTGAGATAATGATACTTTATAGAGATATGCTTTGTCTTAGAGTGCATTACTGGATTCTTTGAAATGTTAATGGCACTAGTGTTATCACAGAATATAGTTACTGGCTCGGTAACCATTTCATTTATACCTTCCAACAGTTGTTTGATCCATGCTATGTTAGTACAATTCAATGCTGCAATGACATATTCAGCTTCAGCTATTGACTATGAAATGCATCCTTGTTTCTTGCTAAGCCAACTTACTAGTCTGTTTCCTAAGAAAAAAGCTCCACCACTTGTGCTTTTCCAGTCATGAATGTTCCCTGCCCAATCAGAATCACTATAAACTTTTAAATCAAAGTCATTCCTCTTTTCATATACTAAGCCATAGTCTTTAGTGCCTCTCAGGTATCTAAAAATTCTCTTGATTGCTATCATATGGGTTTCTTTGGGATCTGCAAAAAATCTTGCAACTATTCCTACTGCATGTGCTATATCCAGTCTACTGTGAACAACATATTGCAACTTTCTAATCATGGATTGGTAAAGTGTCTCATCAACAGGTGCAGATTCATCATTCTTTGATAGTTTACAGTTGGTAGTCATAGGAGTACTTACCAGTTTAGAATCCTCCATTCCAAATTTCTTCAGGATTTCCTTTATATACTTGGATTGAGTAATGAAAATCTCATTTTTCATTTGTAGTATTTGTAAACCTATGAAATACTTTATTTCATTGATTAATGACATCTCAAATTCTTTGCACATTTCATTCCCAAAGTTCTTGCATAGAGAATCATTTTCATAGAAAATAATATCATCAACAAATATGGCTGAAAACAGTATACCATTGTTCTCATCATTTTTCATATACATGTTGTTTTCACTTGTCCTTATTAAACCAATCTTGATTAAGTAAGAGTGCAGTCTTTCATACCATGCTCTCGGTGCTTGCTTTAGACCATATAATGCTTTGTTTAGCTTACATACCTGATCTTTATTCTTGTCTTCAACAAATCCTTTAGGTTGTTCAATGTAAACTTCTTCTTCTAATATACCATTCAAACATGCAGATTTGACATCCATTTGATATACCTTGAAATTTTTGAAAGCAGCATATGCTAACAATGTTCTTACTCCCTCAAGTCTAGCCACAGGTGCAAAAGTCTCACCATAATCTATTCCTTCTTCTTGAGCATGACCTCACCTTTTTCATTTAGATTTTTTGTGACAATCAATTTTGTATTGATTATATTTTTGTCCTTTGGTCTTGGAACCAATTTCCATGTTTCAATCTTCTTGATTTGATCAATCTCTTCTATCATAGCATTTACTCAATCTTCATTGTTAAATGCCTCTTTTACTATTCTCGGTTCAAATTTAGATATCAGACATGTGTTCTGTCTCAGTTTGTTCCTTGTCATTACTGGATCATCCTTATCTCCTATAATTTGACTTGATGCATGATTTCTTCTGACATATTTGGCTAATATAGGCTCGGTAGGCTCTGTATGATCTTCTTCATCAATCGATAACCGGATACAATCTTCAGGTTCTTCAGCGGGTTTTTCGGTAGGACTTCTTGGTTGAACATACACAAATTCTTCATAATTTTTTGGTTCTTTGGAATTTCCTTCATCATTTCTTTCTGCAAATTCATCAATTTTCACATTTGCACTTTCCACTATTTTGTTAGATGATTTGATTAGACATTTAAATGCTTTACTTCTAGAAGAGTAACCAAGAAATGTTCCTTCCTCGCTTTTCTGATCAAAATTCCCATTTCTGTCATCTTTGTGAACATAGCATCTACTTCCAAAGATTTTGAAATAACTTACATTAGGTTACTTGTCATACTAGATGTCATATGGTGTCTTCATAGTTCCTTTCTTCAGTTGTACTCGATTCAGGGTGTAGGCTGCAATGCTTATTGCTTCTCTCCAGAATTTTTGAGGTACCTTCTTTTCAATCATTAGGGTTCTGGAACAATCTACAATAGATCTATTTCTTCTCTTAGCTATCCCATTTTGCTATGGAGTTCTTGGTGCAGATACTTGCCTTTTTATACCATGATCATTGCAGAATAAGTTAAATTTGTCAGAAGTGAACTCTCCTACTCTATCAGATCTAAGACATTTCAGCTGTCTTCCTGTTTCATTTTTAACTCTTGTCTTGTACCATTTAAACATTTGAAAAGCTTTTGATTTTTCTTTTAAAAACATTACTAACATCATCCTTGAGTAATCATCCACAAATAATATGAAATATTTATCACCATAATAACTCTGAACTTTCATGGGACCACAAAGATCAGTGTGTACAAGATCTAAAATTCCTTTAGAGGTGTAGGACTTACTTGTAAAGCTTGATCTTGTCAGCTTACCCATCCGGCATCCTCGACACATAGCATTCTCAGGTTTTTCCAAGCTCGGTAGACCTCTTACACGATGCTTCTTACTTATTTTGATCAGATTATCAAAATTTACATGACAAAACCTTTTATGCCATAACCAGGTTTCTTCTATTTTAGCATATAGACATTTGTTCCGAGTTGAGTCAAGATGAAATGTATTACCTCTTGTTTGATACCTGGTAGCAGCTAGTTTTCCATGTTTGTCATGAACTTTGACAATTCCCTTCTGAAATTCTATTCGGTATCCTGTATTGTTTAGCTATGCTACACTCAACAAATTGTATTTCAAACCTTCAACCCAGTATACATCATTACATTTAGCATTGTCAAGAAGTGTGATAGAACCTTTACATTTCACCGGACATGGGGCATCATTACCAAATCTTACATAACCTCCATCATAATCTTCTAATTTTACAAACTTGTGTTTATCACCTATCATGTGATGAGAGCATCCACTGTCTATGATCCAAGAATCATTATTATTTATGTGAGATATTAGGGCTTTTTCTTCATACCTTTCTTCATCTGATCCATCTTTAATAGCCACATAAAAAACTTCCTCTGTTTTAGTTTCATCAGATTTATCATCATTGGATTCCTCATCAGCTACTAGGCATGTCTTTCTATCTCTCCTTCTGAAGTCTCGGTGTCCTCTGTAGTGATTGTCTTTTTGTCTGTCTTCTCAATATTCTCTCTATTCACTAGATTCTCTATCAAGACAGTTAGAAGCCATATGTCCTATTTTATCACAATTGAAACATTTCAAAGGTAGCTTTCCTTTATACTTACCTTTGCTTCTTGGTAACCTTCTGGCCAATAGTGCTTCAAACTCTTCTTGCTTTCTGATTTCCTCATATAGTTTGTGTATTTCTTCCATGTTTTTACGAAATCTTTCACTTGCTCCATTGTGATTTCCTTCAGAATACTTATTCGTTCTATCATTATAATCATTAGATTCACCAAGATGAGAAGAACTGAATGCAGATTCAACTTTATTTACCGAAGACCCACTGTTATCAAAATTACTTAACTCAAATGCATGTAGCTTACCGACAGTGGCATCCAAAGAGACTGGCATGTTTGGTACAGACCTTAATTCATTGATTGCAGAGACTCGAATGGCATAAGCTGGTAGAAGGGTTCTCAATAACTTACTTGTTACATCCTTTGCTTCAATAGTTCCACCTGCTCCTTTAATTTGATTGGCAATCTCCTTTAATCTTGTACTGTATTGTGTTATGTTTTCTCCTTCATTCATTCTCATGGATTCAAGTTGTCCTCTTAGACTATCTACCTTTTCTCTTTGAACATGTTCATCACTACCATACACAGATATGAGCTTAGACCATATTGCCTTTGCATCATTACAACCTTCTAGATCATTAAACTCTGAGTCGGTCAATGCTGATGTTATTTCAATCATAGCTTGAATATGTTCTTGCTTTGCCTTTATCTCTTCCATTGTCATTGGGTAGGTGCTCAGTGCAATGTAATCATTCTCCAGATAATATGTTGCATATTCTCCAATTCCTGATAAGTGTAGCTTCATCCTTTTCTGCCATGTGGAGAAACTTGACTTGTTTAGCTTTGGTGCATCCCTTCTATACATCTTCGGATCTTTGCCTCAAGTGCCTTTAAACTTTCCTTCCGGAGTCCAAAGCTCTGATACCAATTATTAAGTACAGATACCAATTGTAAAGCTCTGAAGTCAATAGATAATAAGATGAGAGGGGGGGGGTGAATCATACAAACTTGATCTTCAATATATTCAATAGATTCAATCTCGGTAGCATATACTACAGAATATAGATAAAACTGTAAAACATTTAAATTCATGAACATATAACATCACAACACATATAACACACGATTTAATGTGGAAACCCAAATAGAGAAAAACCACTATGGGATTTCCAACCCACTAAGAAATATTCTCTTCTAGAGTATGCTCGGTTAAAAGAAAACCCTGTTAAAGATTACAAACACATTGCTAGATGTGACCCGGTTAAGGGATTTCCCTCAGATTTGTTAGGATATTGCACTTTGTTAGAAGTGACCTTGTCAAAGGATTTCAAACACTCATTTAGAATGTTACCTTGCTAGAGGATTTACAAATAAGACTGTTAAGTCCACTTAGTTAAGAGATTTTCTGTCACTTACAAAATAATCAACAGTTATAAACTATATCTACAACTTCACATCTAAAATGCTAAAGCAGATTCTATTTGCTCAAAACAATCTTGTCATTAGACTTATCTTGTCCCTTGTTGGGCTTGTTGGGCTACTCAATCTGTTCTACAATCAGATCTTCAAGCTTTTGTGCTCGGTAATCACTATGTAGCATCCCTGTGCTTACACTTGCCCGCATACATTGTTCATTAACAATTCCTTATTTATAAACAATTCTAACCGCTTAATCTCTTTGATCACATTTCCCATGATCAATCTTAGCCATCAGATCTTCAAACTTGAACAGGTTCAATGTATCCTTCGATATGAAAAATGTTTTACCTTGCCTTGGGACTTGCATTCCTTTCTTGGAACTTGTGCTAGGTAATTGCGGTTCAATCTGAGTTGTAGATCTATCTCTTGATTTACCATTGCCATAGATTCTTAACAAACTTCATGCGTGGCATACTAATCATTTAATCAAATCTAGCTCATCATTTTCCTTCATTAAATAATGCTTGTATTCATCCAATGCGATCTGTTGTAACTCGGTTGTTACTCGGGGGTGAACTCACAATAATGGTTCCCACTTTTTTGCCACTTTTGACACTGAGATGTACATTTTTAAAATAATCTTCAACTTCCGAGAACTATAACTTTTAAACTATTAAAAATTTGAAGATGATGTAAATTAGTGATTTCTAGCATTTTGTTTGTAGATTCTATATACATTTTTTTCAAATTTTTTTGAAGGACTTTAAAAAAAAATTTCCATCTCCCTCGAAAAGTAGTTTTTTACAACAAACTACATTTTTTAAGAATGATGTGCCTCCCGAAATGCATAAATTTTTTTCTATAAATGATAAAAACTCAATTCTTTCGAATTTTGGTTTGTAACATCAATATCCAGGGCTTGCATTTGGTTTTATAGTGATATGTTCAATATTTTTCATTTTATAAAGTTTTGAAGTCCGACTAGTCATAATTCAAACATAGGTTTACATTTGAACACATAACTTGTTCTATATAAATCGAAATTCAAATTTTTTTTTTTGGTTAGAAAGAAGACATCAATACCAGGGGCATAGATATTTTTCAATTTTTTTTTCAATTAGTTTCTTATTTTTCCCAATGCGTTGAACAGAGAAGTTCATGTTCGGTGAAAAACCAATTTTCCATAAAACTAAAAAAATAAGAACATAATAAATTCAAAATATAACAAAATTATACTCGTTGGAAAGCTTGCTTCGAGTACTACCATCTAATATTTTTGGGTTATCAAGATTATTTCATTCATGCTTTGAACCAGAGCTCCGAAGTCATTAATTCTTCAGAACTCTGAAATTTTTTGGGAGAAACCTCTAATTTGAGGGTTCGAATGAACACCAGTTCGAGCGAATTGGGTTTTCTCGTACCCAAAAGGGTTTGAGCAAACCCCCATTCGCTCAAACCAATGAGCTCGATTTTGACATGCACATTTTTGTAATGGTCATGTTCGAGCGAACCCAACAATTTTTAACTGTCGGCTTTCGTTCGAACTCTGGCCGACGCATTTTTTATTTTTTTTTCATTTGTGGAGTCATATAAATGTCCATAATTTTTTTCATTTTTTATCACACAAATGATTAAAATAATTCGCATTTTTGGATGAGAGAAGACATTTGAAAATTATTTTGAAGGCAATAATTTGAAGGTTTTTTGTAAAAGCATGGGGAACAAGAAGAGAAGGCAAAATAAGACTTCAAGGAATTATTCTCCCGAAATGGAAGAAAGATATCAAAAACAAAGAAGACAAAGATATCATGATGCAAGTATGTATTTTTAATTTTATTTCTATTTAATTTAATATGTATTACGTATCAATTAATTAGAACTCAATATTTTTTATTTAATATTTTTAATGAAAATTAATTTAAAAAATCTTAATTAAATTAATTGGAAATAATAGGATTAAAAATAATTTTGTTTTAATTGGAAAGCATAATTAATTTGAGATAATACATGTGTATTTGCAAATTTCAAATTCCATCAACTTGCTTATTGTGTTGCATTTTTCTCCTATATAATTAAGTTCATTTATAATAGATAAGACCTATTAAGTCATAAAATTAATAAGACCTATTATGTCATAATTTCTAGGTTCTAAATTATATATATTGAATATTTAATCTACATGTACAAGTAATTTCATGTGATAGGTCCTTTAATATCACATAATATATCTGTCTTAAGGGTAGTTAAGTATATTAATTGTGAAATGTTTTTTCAAATGTGGTCATATTGATTTTAATAATAAGGCCTATTAGGACTATTACATTGATTATAGGTCTTAAATGTGACATAAATTTATAACCTATTAAACATGTTGAATAATTTAGGTGAACTATTTATATTCAACTTCACGTACATGCAAAAACATTTCAGATTAGGAGGTCTATTATGCAATAATAGGTCTTAAATATACACACATGTGACAAATTATAGTCCACCTACATTATGGTCCATAACAAATTAATATGAGGTCACCTAAGTTATCATATGCATGCATCAAAATATTTGTACTTTTAATTTTCAAAATTGGAATTTCTAATTTATCAAAATTTTATTTTATGTGTTAAATTAGTGCTCAAAATTAGAGATTGAACTTTAATCCTAACCTGAGAACAAATTGAACTTTAAACCTAAACAGGTAATTTAATTAGAGTTATAACAATAAGGTCCTGAAAGTAATTAAATTTAATAAACCAAATTGAATGGGCTAATTTTAACATGTAAAGCTTTAAGCCAAATTCACCCCTATTCTTAATCCTAATTGAATAATCTATGATTAATTCAAGAACCTTACACAAACTCTTAAATTATGTGCAGAACGGGCAAACGAACCTGTTGAAGAACACAATATAGTTGACGAACATAGGGACGAGATTGTCCAAGTTGAACCAATGGAGACCTTTGACGGAGAGGGGTTAGGCTCCTTACCTCCTACCACTGATATGGATGAGCATATTATGGATCTAGCTAAACAGATGAAGAGAAATATTTCTTATAAAAATTTAGATCATTTACTTGGAATGGATGTGGATGAGTTGAAACATCTCAGTGAAGAACTTAGACATACTAAAAGGAGGTCAATGAATAAAAGTGGAAAAGAAATAATGTCTCATTTCAACAATATTGATACTACACTAGAAAAAGCTCAATTGTTATCAATTGTACTTACTCATAAAGACTTAATAGATCCAATGAAATTGTTGGGTATAGATACAACAAGTCAAAAGAGGAAATCTTCTTAGCTAGAAAAATCTATTGTTGATAATGTTAAGAAAGGTTTGGTGAACATTGGTAAAAAATCCCAAAAAATAGATAAGACCATTTCAAGAAGAGTGATGTTGACATCTTTAGTAAATGAAAGATTGCCTCAAAAAGGACAAATCTCTTCACTGTCATCTGAGTTTGGTTTTAGTAGAAGGACAATATCTAAATAGGTTAAAAGGAGAAAGATTTTGGATGATACTACCTCAGAAGGGAATTGGGTAATTATGTGTAGAGCTCCTCGTTCTGATAGAATTGAAGATGTTGTTAGGAACTTTGTGACAAGTTTTTGGAATGATAATACTCGCCCTTCATCAAATAGTAGAGATGTTATCAAGCAAAGGATTGGTCCTGATCGTTATGATCTCCATGTAAAACATTGGATAGACACAACAAAACATGAATTGTATGTATTGTTTACTAAAACAAACCCTCATATAAAGATTGGACAAACCATGTTTGAATGGTTAAGGCCATATTATGTGAAGTTAAACAAAGTTTTCAAAACTTGTTGTTGTCGTTATCACATCAAATTTGACTTGTACTATCAGGTGTTTCAAAAGATTAGAGAAGATAATGATGGTTATGAACATGCTCCTCCTAAATGAACAAGTCAATTCATAGCATCCATCTTATGTGATAAATCAAATGATAATGCAACCGGTCAAATAAATTGCATAAGAGGAATTTGTGGAACATGCGGGGACTTGGCTAAATTGCCTTTGAAAGATGAAGATACTGACATGAGGAAGATGGTAAATTGCAAGAGTTACAAGTACAAAAAATTTGAAACAAAATTTGGAAAGGAATCTACAAGGCTAGATTATGTAGAAGAGGAAATACCTATTGGAACATTTATGGAAAAATTTTGTAAGTTGATAAAACCATACATATGCCATGGTTTTTTTGCCAAGTGGCAAGAAGAACAATTTAAAAGATTAAGAGACACTTTCCCACTTGGAACTATTCTATCTGTAGTTGACTTTGTAGAGAATTACTCTTTTGCACATCAAAAAGAGATTCAATCAGAGTATTACTTTTCAAAGCAAATCACTATTTTCATGCATGTGTGTTATCGACATGCACAGATGAATTTGGATGGTGTTGATAGTACATTTGAAAATTGTGTCATTAAGAAAAAGTACCACTTCTATATCAGTGATGATAAGGAGCATGACACACTTTTTGTACAACATTGCTTTAAGAAGTTTTTTGAATATTTGAAAGATAGCTTGGCATAACAATAGTTAAACATTTTGTTTGGTCTGATGGATGTGCGGCACAATTCAAATCTTTGAGGCCATTTTATGCACTATGTAGATATCATCGAAATGACAAAATACCGCATGTTTGGAGTTTTTTTTAGAGTGGTCATGGAAAGGGTGAACATGATGGTGCAGGAGCTTGTATCAAACGTGCTCTAAGAAAGCATAAAATAAAGTACATAGGAGAACGTATAGAAAATGCACATGATGTTGTTGAATGGTGTAAGAAACACTTTGAGCAACCTAATTATCCTGGGGAATCATCATCGAGAACATACAGGCCCATTCCATATAGAGTGTTTTGGGAGATAACTGGTACGTGTTCTCTTTTAGTATTTTATTTAATTTTTTTTAATTTAACAACTTGATCTACATGTACATTCTTGTACACATGTACATTTTGCAGATGTGGATAGAAAATCAATGCATGGATGCAAGAGTGTGGAGAGGACAAGATCTTTGCATTGTGTCATGAGTACAGATAATTGCCCATGGACATTATACATTAGGGATTATTCATGTTTTTGTTCTGAATGCATTTTCGAAAACTATGTTGATTGCAAGAACCAAGAGCTTGGATATGTCAGTGAATGGAAAATGGTGCCACTAGATATTTCTAACACATATGAGGATTCAAATGAGGATGAAAACTTTGAAGACATTCCTTTGATTTCTGGTTATTACGATCATATTTCAGGATTGATTAAAAAAGGTACATACATGACGTACACATGCAAACATTTCCTTAAAAATGACATATAACTTAGAATTTATTTAACTTGTGTCAAATTGCAGGAGATATTTTTGCAGTCATAGCAGAAGATGGAAATATAGAAGGTGTTAGTTATTATTTATTGCGTTGCACAGAAGAGAGAAAGAAGTTATCAAAATCTGAGATGAGTGATGGAATGTCATTTCCCACAGGTTTGAGTTTTGATTTGAATATGTACATGTACAAATCGCTTATGTGAAATTTTTTAATTCCTCACATTTCTAATATACATGTACATGCAAGATCAGTTGTAGTGCAAGGGACATATTTCAAACAAGTTAAAATTGTTCAACATGGGATTCATTTCATTGAATACCAAATTGACAACAAGGTATATTAGTATAGTCACTTGGTCATTGATGTTGGCCTAATTCTTCAAACAGTTCCACGTCGAGGGCGGTCTCTAAAGTGGAGACTAGATAGTGAAGATCATGACAAAATATTAAGTGTTATTGAAGAGCGTTGTGAACCACTTGATGTGGTATGAACTATATATACATTTAGTAATTCAAAGTACACATGTGGTTCAGCCCACATGAATTGAGTTTTAATGTACTCAAGATAAATTCTAGATCTCAAGTAACTTGTTTTGAAACTAAAGGATAAATATTTTTTAAGTTTATTTATACATTATATCAAATTAGGATGTATTTAAATGTGCATGTTTAATTGTATGTAATTGTATTTGTATTTAATTAAAAAATGCATATTTAAATTTGAATGTAATATGTACATCTGTAAAATTGATATTTAATATGGAATTAGGACATGTACATGTTGTGAACTATTTAACTACAATATACATACCTAGAAGCTCACATACCTACAATATACATACCTATGTAATATACATACCATGTGAACTATTCAATACATGACCTATTAAGTTTAGTTTGTTCATTTCATACATACTCTTTTGTTTGAAAATCTTGAAACATGTATAATCATACATACTCTTTTGTTTGAAAATCAAACATGTATTTAAATCTAATCTAATCAAACATGTATAAATCTAATACAATCAAGATAAATTCTAGATCTCAAGTAACTTGTTTTGAAACTAAAGGATAAATATTTTTTAAGTTTATTTATACATTATATCAAATTAGGATGTATTTAAATGTGCATGTTTAATTGTATGTAATTGTATTTGTATTTAATTTAAAAATGCATATTTAAATTAGAATGTAATATGTACATTTGTAAAATTGATATTTAATATGGAATTAGGACATGTACATGTTGTGAACTATTTAACTACATTATACATACCTAGAAGCTCACATACCTACAATATACATACCTATGTAATATACATACCATGTGAACTATTCAATACATGACCTATTAAGTTTAGTTTGTTCATTTCATACATACTCTTTGTTTGAAAATCTTGAAACATGTATAATCATACATACTCTTTTGTTTGAAAATCAAACGTGTATTTAAATCTAATCTAATCAAACATGTATAAATCTAATACAATCAAGATAAATTCTAGATCTCAAGTAATTTGTTTTGAAACTAAAGGACCACATACAACCCCTTAAGACACTATGTGATGAACTAAGGGGTATGTCATTCACACTAGGATTTTATAAGGGGTCATATGTGGTTCTAACCACATATGACCCCTTAGGACACTATATGATCATAAGGGGAATGTCATATGTATAGTAGGATGTTATAAGGGGTCACGCATGTGTCAATGCATGTGTGACCCCTTAGGACCACTGACGACCCCTTAAGACACTATGTGATGAACTAAGGGGTATGCCGTTCACACTAGGATTTTATAAACCCCTTAGGACACTATATGATCCTAAGGGGAATGTCATATGTACAGTAGGATGTTATAAGGGGTCATATGTGACCTACTAAGGGGTCACGCATGTGTTAATGCATGCGTGACCCCTTAGGACCACATATGACCCCTTAAGACACTATGTGATGGACTAAGGGGTATGTCGTTCACACTAGGATTTTATAAGGGGTCATTTGTGGTTCTAACCACATATGACCCCTTAGGACACTATATGATCCTAAGGGGAATGTCATATGTACAGTAGGATGTTATAAGGGGTCATATGTGACCTACTAAGGGGTCACACATGTGTTAATGCATGCGTGACCCCTTAGGACAACATACAACCCCTTAAGACACTATGTGATGGACTAAGGGGTATGTCATTCATAGTAGGATTTTATAAGGGGTCATATGCAGTTCTAAGGGGTCATGCATATGTTATAACACATGCATGACCCCTCAAGACCACATATGACCCCTTATGACACTATGTGATCCTAAGGAGAATGTCATATGTATAGTAGGATGTTATAAGGGGTCATATGTGACCTACTAAGGGGTCACACATATGTTAATGCATGCATGAGCCCTTAGGACCACATATGACCCCTTAGGACACATAGGAAATGTCATATGTATAGTAGGATGTTATAAGGGGTCATATGTGACCTACTAAGGGGTCACACATGTGTCAATGCATGCATGACCCCTACGGACCATATACGACCCCTTAAGACACTATGTGATGAACTAAGGGGTATGTCGTTCACACTAGGATTTTATAAGGGGTCATATGTGGTTCTAACCACATATGACCCCTTAGGACACTATATGATCCTAAGGGGAATGTCATATGTACAGTAGGATGTTATAAGGGGTCATATGTGACCTACTAAGAGGTCACACATGTGTTAATGCATGCGTGACCCCTTAGGACAACATATGACCCCTTAAGACACTATGTGATGGACTAAGGGGTATGTCTTTCACACTAGGATTTTATAAGGGGTCATATGTGGTTCTAAGGGGTCATGCATATGTTATAACACATGCATGACCCCTCAGGACCACATATGACTCCTTATGACACTATGTGATCCTAAGGGGAATGTCATATGTATAGTAGGATGTTATAAGGGGTCCTATGTGACCTACTAAGGGGTCACGCATGTGTTAATGCATGTGTGACCCCTTAAGACACTATGTGATGGACTAAGGGGTATGTCGTTCACACTAGGATTTTATAAAGGGTCATATGCGGTTGTAATGGGTCACGCATGTGTTAAGACACTATTTGATGGACTAAGGGGTATGTCATTCACACTACAATTTTATAAGGGGTCATATGTGGTTCTAAGGGGTCACGCATGTGTTATAACACATGTGTGACCCCTTAGGACCACGTATGACCACTTTGGACACTAGATGTGATCCTAAAGGGAATGTCATACATGTACACTAGTATGTTATATGTGATCCTCTATGACCTCCTAAGGGAATGTATAGTGTCATCAAGGCATATGTGGTCTTAAGGGGTCATGTTGTGCGTGTAATAGGATGTGAAAATGGGTCACATTGTAGAGGAAATTTATTTTGTCTAATTTGCTTAAATTTGTTATCTAAATTTTCTAATGTTTATTTAAATTGAAATTTATTAATTTTTCTAACGTTTTTCTTTTTTTGCTAATGTTTTTCTAAGTTCCGATTTACTACAGGTTAGTTTTCTATGTTTTTCATAACAATTTTTTAAAATGTTGAAAAAAATATACATCTATACAATTATGTAATTTTAAAAACAAATTGACACATTTCAGTCAAAACATTAAATTATCAAACATTTTTCTAAAATAATGAAAAACAATAAATTATCAAACATTTTTCTAAAATGTTGAAAAACAATAACTATATACAATTATTTAATTAAAAAAATAAATTAACAAACAAATTATTTACAAATTTAATAAAAAGGACATTATTAAACCAAACAAAGGGTTATTTTGTGCACCTGATATAATAAAGGTCAAAAACTGAAATAGGAAAAATGCTAACTGCTGCAAATAAAGCTCGATGACGTGATGCTGACGATTGGTTCGATCCAACCCCCACCAGACAGAAAAAGTCAAATTTGATAATGACCTTTTAACTGTCATTTTCGCTATTTATAAATTTAAAAAAAAACCCTAACCGAAAAGGGTTCGAGCGAATGGGGGGTTTTCTTGAACCCATTAAAATATTAATATTAAAGTGGGTTCGCTCGAACCCAAAACTTACCCGTGGTTTGAGCGAACCCAGGTCTGCAGTTGGGTTCACTCGGACTCCCAAGGGTAGTCCGAGCGAACATTGCCATTTCGCTCGAACACCGAGAAAATCAAAGTTCCCACTTTCGCCAAATTCCTTTGTTGGCAAAAGTGGGAACCAGCTTTGTGAATTCACCCTCGGTTAAAACTAATTTCACTCGGTAGACATTCTGCCTTCTTTAACCGACATCGATAACCTTAGGGTTTACCGACTAGGTTCCTTAGGGTTTACCAACTAGATTCCTTTGCTCGGTGACATAGTATAGTACTAAACTTAGAATCAACAACATATTTAGGATATCAAAACAATCAAAACAACATGATCTCATCATTGCCTAACTCGGTAATAGTTGCCCATTGAATAGCTCCTTTCTCTCCTTTGTTATCATATTCTTTCTGTGTCACTTACCGACCTCTTAATTTTCATCAAAACATACTTCCCAAGATATGGCAACATCATACTGAATCAGAAAATCAATCTCTTGACATCAATGATAAAATAATATTATTAAGATAGTAATCATCCTTCTTTAGTTACATCAACAATCTTCAACAACCTTCTCAATATCCTTATTGAAATGCCAACAATCTCCCTTTCTACTATAATGCCAACAACATGTGGGTGAATGATGCTTTGACCATACACTTGACAGGAACATTGTAAGGCGACATCCATCAAAGACCATCCCTGCAAGGGAAAGTTGATAAAGAAATGTGGTTCTTCGTCTATCCAATTTCTCAAGTTCACCTACATAAGAGCTCAAGGATGCTCTTGTTCACCCTACATGCTACCATCATATCCTATTGATAAGATTTTCTTGCTTGAGGTAGTGAGATAATTGACCACAAATGATAAAGTACAAAAGATACACATAAGATAAGAATCACTTTTCCCATCATAGTTGAGCATCTTAGAATATTGTCATTGATGTTTTTAGATCTAACAACATTGCTCTGGCACATTCAAGTATAAGTCATGCAACACAATTCAACACAAGCTTCATAGGTCCAACACTATTAATGGTCTAGAAATCACATAAGGATTTTGGATCATGGTGAATATCTCTCATAACAAACCTACATCTGAGCATTCGAGTATTGATGTGTGATTAAACCTTGTTTTCAGGTGGTAAGGTACTTCATTTTTCTTGGTTATATCAGCACGACGTTTTTGGTCTAGTCATATCCGAAATCATTGGCAATTTAGATATTTTGTATTTCAATATATGAAGGAAGAATTTTTGAGTTGTGGTCAAATTATTCAATATAATATAATCAAGATAGTGTGGCGTGTAAAGGAATTTTGGAGCCTATCCTTTACTCTGGTTAAAGTCTACTTCATGAAGACATGTTTAATATATAATGTAGTTAGTAAGAAGTGCTTAGATAGATGATCTTTTTTATCATATGATGTGGTCTATAGTATGTGTTGGGATATGTTTTGAAAATTTTATCTTCTATAAGTTTAGGGTTTATGTCTATTATAATATCTTAAGTATAAATCCCTTAAACCCTAAATCCTAGTGTTGTTCCATTTTCTATTTTATTCTATTTGTGTGGTGATCCCCAATCACTGGTTCTCGGTGTTTTAAGTTGTCACTTAAGCCCATCATATCATTTCCATAATTGACCCCTTTGTGTTTATCCACCCGATTGCATTATTTTTTCACTTCCTATCTACCTGCACTTTTGGTCAGATCTATGATCTGAATCTTCATGTGGTTGTGCGATTAAATCAAACAACGATTTTGCGCTCTCGGCAACCCCACCTGCTAACTTGGCATATGGGCCCCATTTGAACAAGTCATACTCCGAGTGGACTAGGGAAAAGTCAGCTAATGGGTACTTGCAGACACATGGGCAGGGTGGGCCCGATATCTTTGTATTATTCACTGCCTTAATGATTGATCAATTCATGTAGATCTGACAGCTCAGATCATCATGTGGTTTCTCGATTACTCAAAATTTCTTAATAAGGCTAACTCTGCAATGCCAACAACTTATGTGGTGTGTGGGACCCAGTGGTGGTGATCACACGTGACCTGGATGAGTATACTGTAGAAATTCTATTGCAGTCACTGATTATTAATCTCCTATCTCATAAAAATTATTTAACTGCTAAAAATAAATTTACAGCTGAATATCAAAAAATAACACAACTGCAACTTCACTAAAAATATGGAAAGAAATAAGCAACACAAGGACACAATATTTTTGGACAATCGTCCCTAGAAAAACCCCTAAGGGAAAACCAGTTCTATAGATGGAAAATATATTAATCTTCAGCAATATAAGAATTACAAGAGAATTCCTTGCCTCTTACTGGCAGAACTCCGACAAACTCCTAATATCTCCTGCTGATATCCTCCACTGCTATATCAATGCTATCACTGTGCCTCTTGCTAACACTGCAAGACTATTTGCTATCACTGCAAATTCTTCTCAAGACTTCTTGTTTTCCAAATGACCCATGACCCCTTTTTATACTACTCTGTTGGAAAACCAACAGCCAAGATTAATTCAAACCAACGGTTGAGATTAAGACAACTCAATAACCAATAACTAACTTTGGCTATGAGGTGTCACCTAAAAAGAGCCACTATTAAATAACAATTGTTTTTATCCTAACAATACTTGTTTGACAAAAACAACCATTTTCTAATTCTAGGTCAGGACGAACAGCTGTCCAAAACTACCCATAACTAATGTTGTTATTTCTGGGTAAGGACGAACAGCTGTCCAAGCTACCCATAATTAACACTCCCTCTTAGCGAGGAAGCTGTTCTGCACGACACCCATCTTATCTCTAAAGAAGATGAATTTTGCCTTCCCCAATGCCTTTGTTAGAATGTCTGCTACCTGCTCCTCTGTAGGTATGTACTATAGCTGAACAATCCCCCTCTGTACACAATCCCTGATGAAGTGATACCTGATGTCGATATGTTTCGATCTATCATGAAATACTGGATTATCAGTCAACTTGATGCAACTCTGATTGTCGCAGTGTTTCACCGTAGTCTCAACCTTCTGACCAAACAAGGCTACTAGCAACTTCCGAAGCCATATAGCTTCACACGTTGCCATGCTGGCTGCTATGTATTCTGCTTCTGATGAACTGAAGGCCACAGATTTTTGCTTCCTGCTGAACCAAGAAACAACTCCTGATCCCAAGCTGAAACAACATCCTGAAGTACTCCTTTTGTCCATTGTACTGCCTACCCAATCTGCATCAGTATAGCCTATCAACTTGATACCTTCACCTCGAACATATCTGATCCCGTACTCAACTGTACCATGAAGACAACGCAACACATGCTTAGCCACCATCCAATGCACTCTCTTTGGCTCTACCATGAACTGACTAAGAGAGTTTACTGCAAAGGCTATATCTGGCCTGGTGTTGACCAAATACATGAGCGAACCAATCAGCTACCTGTATAGGGTGGGATCAACATCCTTTTCCTTGGATGCATCTACCTTCCTCCAATTAGTGATCATGGGTGTAGACATGGCTTTGCAATCTTCCATCTCGAATCTCTTCAAGATTTCAATGCAATATTTCCCTTGACCAAGGAAAATCTCTCCATTAGTCTGCCACACCTCCATGCCTAGAAAGTAGTGCATAAGTCCCAAATTCTTCATCTCAAACTCTTCTGCAAGGTCCCTCTTGCAATCCTCTATGAGCCCTAGGGCACCAGTAAGAAACAAGTCATCCACATATAGAACAAGAATGAGAACCTCACCCCCAACCACCAAGTAGTAGAGGTTCGCATCAGCCTCACTCTTCACAAAGCCCATTTCCTGCAAGTATGTACCAATGCACTCATACCACGCTCTGGGAGCCTGCTTGAGTCTGTATAAGGCTTTCTTTAATCTGCACACGTGGGTCTCTTTGCTGTGTGCTACAAAGCCTTCTGGTTGTTCTATGCATACCTCCTCCTTCAATTCTCCATTAAGGAATGCTGTCTTGACATCCATTTGATGGATCTGCCATCCCATCTGTGCTGCAAATGAGATTACAGCTCGTATAGAAGTATACCTTGCCACAGGAGCAAATGTCTCCTCATAGTCTATTCCCTCCTTCTGAGAGAACCCCTTGGCCACAAACCTTGCCTTATATTTCTCGATGCTACCATCTGCACCATGCTTTATCTTGAAGATCCAACGCGATCCAACTACTGCTCTATCAGTTGGTCTAGGCACTACCTCCCATACATCATTCTGCATTATTGAGTTATATTCCTCAACCATAGCATCTCACCATACCTGATGCTTTGCAGCTTCCTGATAGCTGGAAGGTTCACTATCTACCAACTGGCTGACTAATGCCACATAGTCATTGAACTTGGCTGGTTGTCTCCTCTGTCTTGTACTCTTCCTAGGAGCTCCCATAGACTCCTGAGTATCCCTTTGTATGTCTTGAACCTCATGGTTCCTACTGCCAACTGTAGAGGATGAAATATCAACCTCTATATCATCTAGATGCATATCCTGCTGCACCAGTTGCTCCATACTCTGTGAATCTTCACTACTTGAGTCTATGCTTGTACTAGTAATTGTACTTGAGCTTTGTTGTCCTTGACTTGGACTTGGAGCTCTCGTTGGCTGCTCAATCTGATCATCTGCTGGCAAATCTCTGGATCTTCTAAACGCCTTGTCCTCCATGAAATTGACATCGCGTCTGACAATAATTCTTCTGGTCCCTAGAATGAACATCCTATATGCCTTTGAAGTTTCACTATACCCAATAAAGTACCCCTTCTCTGCAGTCTGATCTAACTTGGTACGTGTGTCTCCAGGAATAAGGCAATATGTCAAACTCCCAAATATCCTAAAGTGACCAACATCTGGCTTCTTCCCCGTGAAAGCCTCCTCTGGTGTCATTTTCCCTAGTACTTTGTGTGGAACCCTATTCTGAATGTAGACTGTTGTACTACATGCTTTTGCCCATAAGTAGCGGGGCATGTCCTGGTCATGTAGCATAGCCCTTGCTGCCTCCGAAATAGAACGATTCTTCCTTTCAGCAACTCCATTCTGCTGTGGATTGTAAGGAACAGTCCACTCTCTCTTGATTCCTTCTCTGGTATAGAAATCCTGGAAGTCATTTCCTTTGTACTCGCCTCCATTGTCTGACCGAAGAACCTTTATCTTCCTTCCTGTTGAGTTCTCCACAAGAGCCTTGAACTCTTGGAAGCGACTGAAAACCTCATCCTTGGTCTTCAAGAAGTATATCCAGGTCTTCCTGGAGAAATCATCAATAAAGGTAACATAATACTCATATCCTCTGAGAGACTTTGTCGACATTAGTCCACATACATCTGAATGTACTAGATCAAGAACACCCGTAGATCTTGTGTCACTCCTTGGAAAAGATGCTTTCGCAAACTTTCCCAACACACATCCCTTACATACATCATCATGCTCCGTGCTCACCTCTGGAACACCTGTCACCGTCTCACGAAGCAATCTAAGTGCTCCATGATGAATATGGCCCATCC
The DNA here is from genome assembly GCF_030272615.1 of Cryptomeria japonica. Lineage (NCBI taxonomy): Eukaryota > Viridiplantae > Streptophyta > Pinopsida > Cupressales > Cupressaceae > Cryptomeria > Cryptomeria japonica. Next base: position 7,848,284 of record NC_081415.1, on the reverse strand, counting down.
TCCTATGCCATAGCTCTCCAAGATCTCTAGGGTTACTGCTGCTCATGAGTGCCTTAGGAGTATCAAATTGCAACGTATAAAGGCGACTACTCCTAACTCCAATAGATACGGGTGATTTCCAATCTTTATGCTTAATCAAAACATGCATCCCTCTAAAGAGAACATTATACCCTTTATCCTGAAGGACAGATACAGAAACCAAATTCATACCTAAGCCTGACACATGCAACACATCATGAAGAGGAATTACCTTTCCATTCTCCCTCTGAAGCTGAACAGTCCCTTTCCCAACTGAGTTGAGCTTGGACAAGTTCCCCATAGAGATCTGGATTCTGGTGTTCTCCTCCTTGTAGCTGGAGAAGTACTCTCGAACTCCTGTCATATGAAATGACGCCCCACTGTCTATATACCAGACACTCTGTGAGGTTGAGCTAATCATACAAGCTATGAGTGCAAACTCATCCTCCAATCTACTAGAGAGCTCCTCTGCACTTGCTGAAGCTGCCACTTGGTTCTTTCCCTTCTTATCTTTCTTCCTTTGTGGACAATCGCTGACATAGTGGCCAAACTCGTGACAACCAAAGCACTTGACCTTAGATAGGTCCTTTTTCTTCTTCTCAATTTGTGAATTTGCTCCTTTGCTAGATCCCTTCTTTGTTTTCCCCTTTCCCGCTAGGGCAACATTTTCTTGTTCTACCTCACTTTTCTAACTCTTGTTGTTGGCTCCATTGACAAGACTTAGTCTAAGCTCCTCTTGAGTGAAATCACTCCATAGTCGATCCCAGCTAGGTAAGGTGTCTCGTCCATTAATAACATGAACAAAGACATCCCATTGCTTAGTAAACCCATTTAGGGCTATTCTTACTAGCTCGTCTTCATTTGGCTTATCTCCAACAGCTGCTAACTCGTCCTTGACAAGTCTAAGCCTGGTGAGGTAACTTGTAACATCTTCTCCCTTGTTCATCCGGGTATTCCTCAATTTTTCTCTGAGAATCAGCTTCCGGTTAGTGGTAGCATTCTGGTACAGATTCATAATGGCATCCCACATCTTCTTCGCTGTATCTAACTCTGCGATATGTGGAACAACATGGTCCTTGACACCATCAAGGATTATCCTCCTCGCCTTGGCATCATCCTTCTTGTATGCTGCAAGTTGTACTGGATCTGTAGGTACAACTATAGTACTAGTAACATATTCCTTAATACCATTCTCTTTCAGCAATAAAGAAATTCTGGCTTTCTAGACACCAAAATTTGAGGCACCATCCAATCTATTCTGATCTCTCAAACCTGTTGAGGCCATCTCAAAGAAATAAAGGAAAACAATAACTCGAAAGAGGTCAAACTCAAATTTTTTTCCTTTGCTTAGGGTAAACCTTTTCTACCCTCAACAAAACTCTGATACCATGTAGAAATTCTATTGCAGTCACTGATTATTAATCTCCTATCTCATAAAAATTATTTAACTGCTGAAAATAAATTTACAGCTGAATATCGAAAAATAACACAACTGCAACTTCACTAAAAATACGGAAAGAAATAAGCAACACAAGGACACAATATTTTTGGACAATCGTCCCTGGAAAAACCCCTAAGGGAAAACCAGTTCTACAGATGGAAAATATATTAATCTTCAGCAATATAAGAATTACAAGAGAATTCCTTGCCTCTTACTGGCAGAACTCCGACAAACTCCTAATATCTCCTGCTGATATCCTCCACTGCTATATCAACGCTATCACTGCGCCTCTTGCTAACACTGCAAGACTATTTTCTATCACTGCAAATTCTTCTCAAGACTTCTTGTTTTCCAAATGACCCATGACCCCTTTTTATACTACTTTGTTGGAAAACCAACGGCCAAGATTAATTCAAACCAACAGCTGAGATTAAGACAACTCAATAACCAATAACTAATTTTGGCTATGAGGTGTCACCTAAAAAGAGCCACTATTAAATAACAATTTTTTTTATCCTAACAATACTTGTTTGACAAAAACAACCATTTTCTAATTCTAGGTCAGGACGAACAGCTGTCCAAAACTACCCATAACTAATGCTGTTATTTCTGGGTAAGGATGAGCAGCTGTCCAAGCTACCCATAATTAACATATACAAGTGATATGTGATAGGATAGATAACATGCTATAGAGGTGGGGTCATTGCGCTTGCTTCTTATCTACACTAATATGTGGTTGCCTTGCATAAGATCAATGGCCAAGATGCTCATGCATCTGTGTGATTGATTAAAGATGCGGGCACGAGCTAACCCCGCAATGTCACTTCAGATGTGGCATGTATGTTCCATTAAAAATGATGTCAGATATCATGGGCCAATAAGAGCATGGACACATGGATGACTGGGCCATGTAGTGAGGGTATGGGTCCTACGGCCTCGTCTTCTAAGAAAGGTAGATAGGGATACCTTTATAGAGGATAAATGGTAGTGATTCTTGTGTGATTGCGCAATTGAGAAAAGATGAGCAACTAGGATAATTCTACAATGTCGATAGGGAATGGTAAACAAAGGGAAAATAAAAAATAATAAATATTTTACATGTCGAGTTCTTAGTTGTCATTGATTGAAAAGGATTTTGTTGTCGGGCCCCAATGTTCAATTATGAATTACAATAGTTATCTCTTGCTATCACAGTAGCATACGTGCCTTCAGTAAATAAATTCAATTTCCCATTATGATCTAGATTTCTTCACCTATATTAGCACCATTCCTATTCATTTTCACATTTATAGTGCTTTGGATATGCTTTAAATCTCTTTGTAATTCCTTGCTATCATGATTAGGGTTTATGAGATTAGGGTTGTTGCAATTTTCTTGTTGTGCATGCTATATCTTCCCCATTGCCTTGTGCATGATCCTTTGGTTTTCTTTGTGCTATTTGAATACCCTGGTTCTAGTTTGAGCTCAATTGCAAGAATTTAGTTACTGTTTTCAATAGGGTTGTGCAAAGTCCTAATCTTGGAAATGGTAGAATCTTCCATCTTGGGGAAGAGGAAGTTCTCAGTCGACATAATTGTTCAACTTCCTAGTTCATCTAAAATATAGAAGAGGTCAAAACCAAGGTCAAGGCCAGATGAGTTCATTATGGACCGCTCGGCCGAAATCATGGATGTACTAATTCCACCATGGGGCTCTAGGATTTGGAGAAGATGATATAACAAAAAGAAAGAAAGAGTTTCGGTATCAAACATCTAGAATTATAATTTGGGAAGGCTTATGGTCCCAAATGTATATGTTAACATTGAATTGTTCGCTGCCATTGCTACAAACTATTAGCTAGATACTAGAGAGATTGTGGCAAGTGAGTGTGGTAGGCTCACCAAAATCAAAAGAGATGTCATAAATGAGGTTTTCATGCACAACCCTAATACAGATTGGGCAATTGACCCACAAGATTTGGATGCAAAATACAAAAAAAATGAAAACCTATACAAGAGAAGGTTGGCTTCATTTAAACCTCCATGGATAAAGGGGGGTGATAGAAAGTTGATTCCACAACAAGTTGCCCCCTATAGTAATGATTAGCTTGTGGGATATTTCATAGACACATACTATGCCTTATGTAAGATTTGTGTTGAGGATGCAAGAGATATGATCCCGAATTGGATGTTGGTGATATGCATGGACATCCAAAGAAGAGATGTGAACATGCCTTTTGATTTCACCTTCTTTTTTGTCGAAGGTCTTCACAAAGCCCTGTGTGATTGCAAAACTAGGAAACCATCAAGTTTCAGGTATTATTCCTTGTTAATGCATATATTTTTGTATAAGGGCGTCAAGGTTTGGCACCCAAATTTGCAAATTACACTGTAGTTGGAGGAGAACGACTCCTAGTCCAAGAATGGACCTAGATTTGGGACTCACACATGAATGGGTCTAATTATTTGGGACTCTTAAGATGCATGACAAAAGATTTCTTGAGAAAAAGAACAAAACCAACAATCTACAAGGTATGTGTAAAAGAGACAATATTTTGTGTATCTTGAGAAGAACAATTAATTTAGGTATGGCAGGAGATTCATGAGATAGAGAAAGAAACTATCAAAAATTGTGAGGGTAGTTCATTGTTGAAGTATTTGTAATGAGTAGAGTGAAGTAGCATACAACAAAGAGAGTAATTGCATATAGTTTTGTATGTATCTCTGAGTAAAGGTGCATAACAGTATGTGTGTGTGTGCATAACAAAATAAGGCAGCACATAGAGAAAAGAAGTGAAGCACACAAAGAAAATAAGAGAAAAACCAAGAGAGAAGAAGAGAAAAACAAAGAGAGGTTAATAGAGGTAGAGGCCCAAAATATATCAAAGAGTTACAAAATATAATTTGTAACAAGGTACATAATTATCATTGAAATATTTTATTGTAATTCATTTGAGTTGTTTCTTAGATCGGGGGTTGGTGCTCCTTTGGGTTGGTGCCCATTTAAATTGTAACCAAAGTGTTTCTATTGTGAGGTTGGACTAGAGTACTAGATTCTAGCATCATTTCTCACCGAATGTTTTCACCACCATGGGTCTTCCTCATATATCTGGTGTTACATGTGTATTCCTTTTTATGTGAATACATTTTGATCTCTCTACACTTCAGTTATTAGAGTTTGATTAATTGGAAAGAAAACTTTTAATTACCATCGAGTCACCCCACACTCTTAGTGGTATGTTTGTGTTCCTTCAACCCCATCTTGGTGCACTCATCCAAATGTAACTGATCAAAAGTATCTAAATCCTTTTTAGCAAATCTAATTTGTACATATCTTTCAATCATTGCATTCCATGAAACCACATTTCTTTTGAGCATTATATCAAAAAGTTAATGTGCATTGTCTATCCTTCCACATTTTGCACACATGTCTACCCCAACAAGTTCCAACTATAACATGTGGCAAAACTCCTCTCTTCTTCATGGATTTGTGGATGTTCATGCCCCATTACAAACAATCCCACAATAAGACAATGTCATTTATACATCCTATCGAGTTGCCTCTTAGTTGCATCCATTCTTCATCCTAATGCTCCATAAATTTCTTCTTCTAAGCTCTCATTTGTACCTTCCTTTAGCGTACATGTCTAGAAAAGTACATAGCCATTCTTAGAGCTCTTTGATCCTCTTTTGAAATCAAGTCAAGGGTGTACAGTTGGGGGTCTTTGCAGGCTGAAATCAACCCATTACTTGCAAGTTTATTTTTGGATCACTCTAGCGTAGGGATGCCATGCTTATTAATATCATTTTTCTCTTTCATTTTATTTACACCACTGGGGAGAGGATCTAGTAGCTGAGCACATTCCAATAGTTGCTAAAGAACTTGTTTATTGAAAGCCCAATATTTTTAATAGTATTGCACCAATACTTGTAAATTTGAAGTTGTTAGTGCTGATAATGACTACTCATAATTGAAGGAAATGTATTCCTTAGTTCTAAAATGCAACAATTCATGTGATGCCACATTGGCTTGCTAATAGAACAAGACATAGTGTACAAGTATCGTTCTCACCTTTTCTGGGCACCCTAACAAAAAACATGCTAAAAAATTCAAAGTGAATAAAAATTCCTACAAAAGATTTTGAGAAACGCAAAGTTAAGTTTCTTAACTAGTGAATCCTCTCATATATGAGGAACCTTCAACATGATTCCCTCAGTGAGAATAGGGAATGTCATACTTCTTAATGGTGTGACAAAAATAGCCTATTCATAGTTACTATTACTAGGCACTCATTGCCTACCTCCTACCCATACCTATGTTGTGAGCTTGTCTCCTTGCATTTACTTTAAATTTATTTTTGCTTCGGTCAACCACCGTGGAAATTTCTACACCCTTCTGATTAATCAAATTGTAGTCATTTTTTTGTTGATAACGATAATTTTTTATATATCTTCAACTCAAACATCTATCATACTATTTTCGATTCTCCATATAATTTTTCTAATGCTTCTAGTTTTCTCTACCTTCTAAAGGAAATGGCACATCCTTAACAACTGTAGTAATGGAAAAGCTTCTGTAAAATTACGTTACCCGTAGTAGAATGACGTATTTTAACAAATACATGGCTTTTATCACAAACAACAGTACACCCGTAGAAAATCAATCCTTTAAAGATATGCTAACTACGAAGTAGCATATTCGAATCAGCTCTCAGACCAGAGGAAGAGTAGAGCTATACATTGTAAATATTCACCACTCTAATTTTAAAAATGACAATAATACAGGAGGTGTACATAGAAATTCGTAGTGATAATATCAAGTACTCAAAAAGTGCATCACTTGTGAACCTTTCAATGTTGTAGACTTCTTATATTCTAAACAAATTAGCAAGTAGACTTTATTGTGGGATTTTAAACACGGAAAGTCTCTTTCCTGGTTGGAAAATTGTCAGCCTGTTCGTCTATGTTCTTTGCTCATAAATCAGCTAATAAAACAGTAAACTTTGTGCTTAATGGATTAAATCAAATTTGCTTCCGTTACCTTGTGTGTGACACGTTATATTATAACGTGGCAATAATGTTTTCTAGACAACGTTTCATACCCAGCAAGCACTTCATGTTCAAATTTGCTGATGAAAAGGTTACCAAACTGGACTGAAATTGGCGTGGAGATATAGGGCAAACTTAAAAGAGACAAGCAGAGTGGAGGAGTTAAATAAGATTGCTCACCGTTAATGCCTTGAAACTATTCACCATTCATTGCTAGGCAGAAATTATGAGCGTGGCGTGAGTTTGCATGGAGTAGTTGTGATTATTAGGGCTGCAAATAATCATATGTAGGGCAACATCAGCAGCTGGGCAGAAATAACTTTAACAAATTATTGTAATCTGTCATTATTTATATCGTAATGAATTGTTGTCATTCATTCTGTTTTGCTGAGGTAAGTAGACACCTCAATTATACTCTGTTCAAAATTATTCAACTCACTTCACCGGGAAAATATAGTCCATTATATTTGAGTGAATTATTCCTAATGGTAGACTTCATGAAAAAATTAAAACATTCTGAACCCTACGATCTTTCCATCAATTGCTGTTTTACATGCTCCGGTACAAAAATAATGGTGGAATAGATATATTCTTGATAGTCGTTAAGTATGGTTCGATCAGTTTCGAAATTATTAAAGATTTGAGCTCCCAAGGTCTCTAGTGGCTAGAAAATAAAATCCAATGCTTAATCATGGCATTCTTGTCTTCAGTTTGTTTCCAATCACTGAATGTTTAATCAGAAACATCACCAGCATGAATAATCCACGGAACCATTCAAATCAAAATGTAAGCATTTCATACAACACCCTTTCTCTCTGAAATGTCGTGATCTATGCCATTCTTATAAAAGATCTTTCAGGCTTTGTTCAGATTACAAGAAGACTTCTTGAATATGTTTGTTCTGCCTCTATTTCTACACCTTACGAGTTTGTGCATTACCATCAGCAATTTTGCTTTTATTTTTAATAAAACCAATTGATCTTCCCAGTTTATATACTCTTGGACCAAATATGAAGATTAATAAAACCCCATATTCAACTTTCTAAGGTAAATAAATATTACAGCTTTATAATTATTTGCACACACTATTATAGGGAGATGGGATAGTAATCATGGTCTAGACATTTCATTCTCTTGCCTAATTCTAATGTTATCCACACACTGTAGTTAACCTAATCTTCCGTGAAAGTCCCATGTGGATCGCAGCCTTGTTTTTGTGCTGGTATTATCATCTCTCTATAACGAACAATTGGTACTTATTATTTCCCTTAAACCTTCATCATCAAGTCCTCAAAATTCAACTTTTCAGAGGGTAATAAATCTAAAAATATAATGAAAAACCATAATTTTGATTTATTTATAAATTTCATTTTTACCATCTTATAGTCAAATAGAACCAAAAAAATTTGCAGTAAAATATGATGATATGATTGCAACAGTGAAATATTAATATAGTTCCCCAGCACTATGAAAAAAAATTAGTACATAAAAACTTTACCAACGAAAGTAATCCAAATCTTAAAATAGTAAACGACTGTTACACTACGTTCAAACAATTTGAAATTATGTACTGGGCATTAATTTTTTTCCTCCGAAACTCTTTCTAATACCTCTTGCTAGAAACCTCCTCTTTTTCAAATGTTCTTCCCTCAAGCATCTATATGTAAAAATCCAAAACCTATCGCCCATAAAGACTCCGTTACCTGTCATTGTGTCCTGCATCACACTGGGCCACAAGCCTTAACCAATTTCAATTTGTTGTGAAACAACTAAAAGACAATCAGATTTTAAAACAAATACCACTTTAAAATGAGCGATCAATTATATAAATAAGACAGAAAAGAGCAATAAAATTTCTTGAATCTTAACTTGAAATTGGCACTCTGAAAATTCAATTGCAAGGAGTCCTCTCCAATTTAAGTTCTACTGCTTCGCGAAAATCATGGCGTAGAGTCTCTGAATATCGAGAATTCGTCTTATAGGTCACCCAGATAGAAGCTTCAACTATCCATTTCAACGTTTCTCCCTCCATATCCCTCCTGAGTATCCATGTATTTGGCTCTCCAAAATCATCCTTGGAAAAGATTGCCCTTCCTTGCTTAGAGAAAGCTCTGCAAGCCTTGGAACACCTTGTTAGCAAAACTAAGATTGTCTAAAATCTCCTAAAGAATATTAAACAATAAGATCGTAGAATCTAGAAATGGAAGTTTCTAGATGTAAACTTGAAGCTATAAATATGTTACCAATCATAGAACAAGACAGGGCAGTGTAATACATTGGATCATATGTAATGCATACCTATCAATAGATGATGTTTTGCGCTTGCAGAATGAAAATATTGAATGCTTTTTGTTATACATAGTCGTTTTTCCATCATATAGAGTCCAATCCATCTTTGCATCGGTACAGTTGGCAGATGACAGCTCGAAATTCCAATTCATAATCTTCTGTGTTTTCTTCTTACCAATGTTTTGTACTCTGACTATGGGCGATGATGGACCCAAGGAAACAGCTTTGACACCATATCCATTCTCAGGACCAACCGTCAAACAGATCTTGGCCGGAAAGTGTTTTTCATTTGGAACACAACCTCTGGAAATCTTTGCATTGAGGCATTTGGGATGATATGGAATCACCTCGCAAGTGATATTGTCTACTTGCAGGCAAACTTCAATGAATGACTGACGTACATTGACAACGTATCGGAATTGAAGGCGGCAATATAGCAGGCAGAACCTTTGAGTCGAATTGAGCTTCCGAGATCCTCTCGTCTTCTCCAGTGAGACGAGGGGAGAATAGGAGTCAATCCTAAAAAAATCACCGATCCTTGTGTTGTATGAAATAGTTAAAGCCCTTTCATCATTGAAAGGCCGCAAGGGTGCCAAAAATTGCATGAAACGATATACTCGGGCGGGCTCCATTATCAAGAAAACTTTTTCTTGTGCCTGCGACAGAATTTTGGGAAACTTTCCATTTCCATTTCTGTTTACATAAAGTAGATCTTGACCTTTGTAGGTGGAAAAAAGGAAAGAACACATAGCATTGAAGAGAGAGTTGAATACCCGTTTATATGTCTCAAGTACTCCTATGTCTTCCTGCATGCCAGAGTTCCGGCACTCTGCACAGAAGTGATCTTCCAAGCGTGAAGAATGAAAAAATAAACCTAAAAACATGTATCCAAGGAGAGGGAGCATACTGGTGCGCATTGACTCTTGGTTACAATTTAAAATATCAGGTATTGTCATCTCCCATAAAACATGAATATATCTACTATCAGACAGTTGTATGCGGAGAAACATCAATCCGTTCTCCGCCTGCGGGGTGGAATAAAAGCGTAGCATTTCTGCATTTTCATGCATAACAATTACCTCAGACTCTTCAAACTTGTCTTCCTTAGATTGACATGCACGGTATATGCAGTCATAAATGTCTGGAGACAACATAGCTGGACTACTGCTAGATCCTAGGCATGGATTGACTACATCAAGAGTATTCATCTCTTTATTCATCACAGCAATTGCAAACTAAATTTCATCAATCATATAAATGTTTCCATCTCTAAAAAGAAATATATACTCAACTCGTCGAGCAGATGAAAAGTCCAAAACTGAACTCGTCATGGTAGATGAGGAGTCCAAAACAGAGAAGATGAAACGCGTTATAAAAGAATATGAAGCGATTTGCAAGCTGAGGAGGCTGTTGTACTTTATATTTCCTTCCCAGCAGATGGAAAAATTATTTGGTGTGAATTAGTGGAGTAGCCACCATACAATATTTAGCATTCTATTGTTCAGTAGCCATGAGACATCGCAGGAGACCTAAAATTTTGATAGAGCAAGTCTATTTTATTGCAGTTGTGTTTTCATCTTTTAAATATATATTTTATTTTTTAAGTGCTGAGTACGAGATTCTTTAATTATAGTCATTCAACGATTTTGAATCTGCAATGAGGGGAATGAATTCTTTTTAAGAAAACTTGTAGCTATGTCTGGTGAGCATTGATCCTTCATTAGCTACATCTATTTTTATCTTGAAATCGAAAACAAGTGAAGGGCTAAATTACTAACATTGATCTGCAAATGGATTCATTTTGTCCTGGACTCACTTTCGTCTTGGACCACATTTGGCAGGTGAAGGGCGCCGCTGCTAATGACAATACTTGGATATTGATAGACCAAAGAGCCCCTTGCATTTTATGTATTTTTTCAAAAAACTGTATTGATTCAGGTGATGGTTGAAGATTTTACAACAAATAATGAAGAATAATGAAGCTCTCACACTATACTGAAATAGATCAGATTAATCAGAAAGAAAAAACAAAAACAAATGATCTGCTAAAAAATAAGGTGAGCGAACAGCAGTCTCTGTATTATAAAAAACTCAGAAGAAAAACAGAGTGCCTTCTTCTCTGGGCAATGACAGTAAATAAGATTTAGAAGCAGCACTCTAAGGCTGCGATTATGCAATTAAAAACTACACTTACAAAAAGAACACATGCAAAACATTTGCATGGAAAGAAGATTACGGAAAGAAAGAAATCTACACCTATTCTAACTGCCAAAGCAGTTTTTATTATGCATGTCAAAGTAAAGATAAACTGGCGGTAATTAAAGAGATTTGGGCGGTGAAAGTAGATTGCCGTTTTGAATGCAATCGAATGCATGTCTTCAAACTCCCCTTGCATGAACAACGGATATGAGTCCCAACTTATATATATGTGCTTATAATAAGAGATATCTTTCAGATTTTACGTGTTTAATCTGTGTCAATTTGATCAGCCAACCATTCTTCTTCACAACAAACCTATTAAAATGAACAATGCAAAAGGTGAATAAAAACCTATTAAAATGAACAATGCAAAAGGTGAATAAATTAATACATTTTAAATGTAAAAGGAATAAATTAATACATTCTAAATTAATCTTCCTTTTGATTGTTTTAGTGTTTTGATTAAGTCTATATAGAAATTTTATTGACAAAAAACTTCTAAAATAAAGACAATAAAATAGATTTGATTAAATCTATTTAGAAATCTTATTGACAAAAAACTTGCTAAAATAAAGACAATAAAACAGATTTGATTGTTTCCATTAAATCTATATATATATTTCTAATTTTAGGATATCAATAGAAAACCTGCTAAAATAAACACAATAAAATATACCTTGAAATAGTACATTCTAAAATTAATTTTTCTTTTTCTTTTTTTCATTGTTTTGATTAGACCTATATAGAATTCTTATCAACAACAAACTTACTAAAATGAATAATATGTAAAACATAAAAAAAATAGTAGATTCTAGAATTAATCCTCATCTAATTATATTATGCTTAGAGATAAAATTAAAATTAGGGTTAGGGTTAGATTTAAAATTAGAGTTAGGGTTAGAATTAAATTTAGAGATAGGGTTAAGGATTAAATAATGGTTAAAGTGGGGGTTATAGTTCAATTAGTGTTCAATTATGATTAGGGTTAAAATTCATGTGAAATTTGCTTTGGAAAAACTCTTAAATCCTCATTCTATTTTTTCCTATGTTTTACTTAAAATTTTATTAAAATATTCTTCACAAAAAAAGATAATTTCTGGAAACTTGGCTTGATTAAATCTATACAAAAATCTATCAACAATAAACCTACTAAAATAAACACAAAAAAAAACATAAGATGAAATTAGTACATTACAAGATTAATTCTTATTTTGATTTTTTCATTGTTTGGATTAAACCTATATAGAATTCTTATAAAAAAAAACTTACTAAAATGAGGATAATGTATAAAATTAATATGGATATGTTAAACAAAGGAAAATATCAATTTGAAGAATAAACACAATAAAATGTGATGAAATTAGTATATTCTAAAATTAATTCTTATTTTGATTTTTTCATTCTTTCCACTAAACTTATATAGAATTATTATCATAACAATGTTATGAAAATGAACATAATGTAAAACATAAAAAAATTAGTACATTCCAAAATTAATCCTCATTTTAATTATTTTAATGTTTCCATTAAACCTATATAAAATTCTTATCCATAATAAACCTTCTAAATGAATATAGTGTTAAATGTGAAAAAAGTATTACATTCTAAAATTAGTATGGTAAACAAAGGGAAATGTGAATTTTGGAGGTAATTGAACATTGATAAATATAATTTTAAATCATATAAGAAAGGCAAATGAGAAACATTCAATTAGGATTAGAATTAGGGTTAGGGTTGAGGTTAATGTTCACGTTATTTTAGGGTTCAATTATGGTTACTAATTCGGGTTAGGGTTAAAGTAGGGTTAGGGTTAAAGTAAAGTTATAGGAGAAATATTAGAGTTAGGGTTAAATTATAATTATAATCACATATGGTTAGGGTTAAGGTTAGGATTCAATTAGAGTTATATGATCAATTAGGGTTAAGGTTAAGTTACAATTAAATTAGGGGAAACTATTGAGCTAGGGTTAAGGTTGGGTTAAGTTTAGTTTGCAATTTGGGTTAGGTTTTAGTAAAGGCTCAAATACTGAGGTTTAATTAAATTTAAGATTAGGATTCAATTTATGTTATAAAATAAATATTTCATTTATAGGGTTAGGATTAAATTATGGTTAAAATTCAAATAAGGTAAGGTTCAAGATTAGGTTAGGGTTAGGGTTAAATAAGGGTTAGGGTTATGGTTAGGGTTAGAGTTAAAGTAGAGTCAACATTCAATTAGAATTATGATTAGGGTTTAATTAGGGTTAGGTATAAGGTTAACATTATCTATTGAGTTATGATTATGGTTAAAGTTAGAATTGAATTTGGGGCTAGGGTTAGAATAAGAATTAGAGATATGATAAGGATTAGCATTGAATTATGGTTAAGGTTTGGGATAGGGCTTAATTAAATTTAAATTTGAGGTTAAGAGTTATAGGAGGAATCTTTGACTTAGGGTTAAATTATGATTATAGTTTCATTATCATTAGGTTTTAGTTAGGATTAGGATTTAAGTTTAATGAGGGTTATGATTAAGGTAAGGTTAGAGATCAATTAGGGGAAATTATTAAGTTAGGCTTAGGGTTTCATTAGGTAAGTTTAAGGTTAGTTTTGAATTTGGGTTGGGGTTTACTAAGAGTTAAAATATTAGATTTTAATTATATTTAAGATTATAAATTCAATTACAATTAGGGTCAAGGTCAGTGTTACTTTAAAATATGATTAGAGTGAAATCAAGGTTAGGGTTAGATTTTAACTAGAGATTAATTAGAGTTAATCTTAAGGTAATAAATTCTTCTTGATAAGATATCTTTCAGCTTATTTTATGAAAAAAATTTAAATATAGGTATACTAGTTATAAATTTAATAAAATAGATCTATGTCTCCTTCTCTTAATAATTTTTGTGAGCTAATTTAACACATATTTATGTTAATTTGAGTGTTATGTTGTTGTATTTAAAGACATTTAGTCAATCTTTTAAAAATCATCTTTGAATCCAATGGTATATTAAGAGATCATTTTTTTTTTTAAGAGAGTAAAAACAATCTAGTAAGCATTATCAAATTATTACATCAATAATCACTATCTTAGGTTCATTGCATATTTATTTTCTATCCTGAATCTTTTCTTTTAGAGTTGAAAAATTGGTCCATTAGAAGTTTACTTAAGAGAACATGACCCCTCAAAATCTAATAAGTTTTCTAAAAGTGCTTGTAAACATCTCGGATTCTTACACATTTTAGATATTAGAGATCAAGGTGAATATTTTAATTGCAAATATTGTTAGACCTCTTCTACAAGCTATATTTTTCAATTTATCTATGAGGTACATGTCCACACACATGAAGATTAGGGTTATAAATATAGATTTCAACACACACAATAAAATTAGATTTTTTTATCCACTCTAGAACATAAAATTCAAAAAACCTAATGAATGAATTTTTTAAACTTTCAAAAAAATCCTACCTACAAAACCAAGTTAAGTGCCATACATTTAATTTAATTAATTTCTATATTTATTTAAACATTTAACTTCTATATTTATGTGAACATCTAATTTATATATTTTTTGATTAATAATATTAACTCTATTATTTCATCAATACAAACAAGTGCCACATAGTGGCTAGTACTTGCCTTGTTTTAGTACAGTTTTAATAATAATTATGATTTAATTTTAATAATGATTATATTTTAAAAATTATAATAATTAAGATAAAAAGATTAAACATAATTATTTCATAATAATTAAAATTTTACTAAGAAAAAATAATATAAATTAAAGAAAAATAATTATTTTAAGATAAATAATTGTTTTAAGATGTTAAGGAAAAGTAAAATTATTTTCTAAAGTTTTGAGATTTTAAATTTTTTAAATATAAATTTTTTTTGAATAAAAGGGTAAAAACTTTATTGAACATCAGAAAAATGCATTACACAAATAGGCAAAGCCCCAAGGCCCCTAGAGAAAACAACCAAGCCAACCACATATCAACCAGCTTCATTACCATCCATGTCCTCAGTGAAAATCTTCTGCAGTTCCTGACAATAGTCCCCAGAGAGGTGCTCCCAACCTTCCACTTTCCAATCACTATCATGATGTGAGGCCCACTTGGCCAAACAATCCGCCCCTCCATTCCATTCCCAAGGAATATGGATGAAGGACACTTGCTCCATTAAGGAGCTAATTTGAAGAATCTGTTCCACTGTTTAAGCTGGCGCTTAACAAATTGCAGCTATTTGGCAAAAGTGAACATGGTAGTGCCAAAGGCCGGCCTGCCTTTCCTCCACCAGTCCGCCACCAGATCCTATAAAGAAGGGTCCCTCAGCCACATAAGTTGAAATTTGAAAGAAAGTGAGTGGGCAACCTGAGCCGAGGATGAAACCAACTTGATGGGCCAATGATCTGACCCTTTCCAGTCAAGAATCTCAGAAGTTGTGGACCACCCCCCACCAATCCAAAAACAAGACACCAGAAAGCGATCCAACTGCTCAGCGATCCAATTCTCACCAACCCTCCTGTTGTTCCAAGTGAACACACCATTGCTAGGCTTGATGTCAACCAGTTGCAGTTGGGTGATACTATCCTGGAAGAGGACTGAAGACGGTTCCAACTGCATGACACCCCCCTTCTTCTCACTCAACTCTAGAATGGCATTGAAATCTCCTACCATAATCCAAGGATGAAAAGGGGCCAACCTTCGCATACCAGCAACATGAGACCATAAGTTATGCTTACCCTGAAGATTAGTGGGAGCATAGATATTTGAAAACAAAATGACCTCCCCAGTCTCGAGGCTAGAAAGCACCCCGGATATTGAGGATCTGGATGCGGCCCACTAGACAGGGTGAAGCCTTAGAGGGTTCCAAAGACAGGCTACTCCTCCTGCGGATCCAATTGCCCCAACACACTGACATTCACCAGGCCCCCACAGCTTTGGCACAAGACCCATCATACTCTCTACTGACAGTTTAGTTTCTTGCAAGAAAAGGATATCAGGAGCATGATTCCTAATCAAATCCCGAACAACTTTTTGTCTAGGGCCGCTGTTCAAGCCCCTTACATTCCATGAGAGTATGATCATTTGGGAGGGTTGGAAAAGTGAAAATCCAAGGTCTTTACTGACTCTGACTCAATCAAATTCTCTCCCATCATTTTGATTTTATCCACATCCTTCTTTCTGCCAGCCTTTGAGATTTTTTTTGAGGCACTTTTCTTAAAATCCTTCTAATAAAGACCCAGGTGAACAGAAGACTTACTAGTCCTAGCTCCAGCCAGTTCCAATTTCAGGGCTATCGGGGACCCCTCCCCCCCACCCAAAATCGCCTCCGAACCAGGGATGAGTCCCAGCTCAGCCCCTACAGCTTGCTCCAACTCCATTTGTTGGTCTCCAGTCACTACCAAGGCCTGGGAAAAGTCCTCCCTAGCTTTTTTTGGTGCCTCCCCTGAAGCCCCTTGATCTAGCAGGGTAAATCCCGGATTCACTTCCTGATGGCTGAGGTCGTCCAACACTTCAAATCTATTAAAAGTATCCTCCTCCTGTCTCTCCTGAAGGGACCTCTTCTGGCCCCGATTTCTGTTCCTTGTCATCACCGAAACAAACCCCTCAGCCCCCACAACATCAGTCACCATAGGACTTTTACCTTTATCCGCCCTATCTTGACCCTAAGCCTGATGTTGAGGTTGGGACACCACTGGTTTATATCTAGGGCATTTACGTTGAAGATGACCATACTCATGACACAGTCGATAGCGAAAGGGTAGAGTCTCATAGTCTAGTTGTTGAACCCATGAGTAAGAGCCCACACACATATCTACAACATCTGGTAATGGTTTACTGAGATCAATTTCAACACAAATGCGCGCAAAGGTCATTACCTTTCTCCCTAGGGTTTGCGATGAAGATCCCACTGGTTTCCCCAGCAGTGCTACTAGCATCCTTAACACGTCCTCTCGACAACATTCCACTAGAAGACGTGGTAACCGAACCCATACAGGGACCCTGTTTGGGAGCTCCTCCGAAGGGTTAAACCCCGCATGCCAAGGTTTGATAAACAACCCCACCTGATTGTGAAAATATGTGCCTCCTTCAAAAACCCTATTTCGGTCCTCCATACAATTGAAAGTAACCATAAAATAATTGTTTGCCAGTAGCATAATCTCCATTTCCCCATCTGGTGCCCAAGACCTCTACGCCCAGTTTTGTAGGAACTGCAAGGAGACCCTCATTCCCATAAATTTGCAGTAGAGCGAGTGTTTTGAAAAGTACTCCACATCTTCCACTATCATCTCTAGAGGAATGACTAGCTTCGGCCTTTCACTGCATCTCTCTAGGCACCCATTAATCTATGTAAGGCAAGAATTACCATTACTTCCAGTCCCCGGTTCTGAGGAAAAAAGGGTATTGGAAAATGTCCTCATATTCTGAGGTGGGGGTTTAGAGCCCACCACTGCATGGAAGTCCATGGCTGGAGCCCCCTGAGAGGCCTCACCACCAAAACACGACATCATAACTCAATAAGTTTTAAAGGGCCACGAAGGCCAACCAAAAACCCCAGCCCAAAGAAACCCAAGAGAAAAACACCGCCCCAACAGCTCCCCCTTCCAAGCTCCTCCAAAGGGTACCCCCAAACTGACCCCCCAAACCCCACGGGAGTCCCATCGGGAGCCCACAACCCGCAGCCTACCGGAGCCCTTCCTCCCGCGCAGCCACCCCTAACTCCCATGCAACCAATCTTCCCCCAACGGCCGACGCAACAACTCTTCCCTCCAGCCGCTCCCAGCCCGCCGCTCACCCCCGACAACCTTCACTCCCCTCCCTTGCAGCACCTGCACCTGAGACCTCCCGCGAGCTAGGGCTTCGAAACCCTAGCTCGGCTGCTCGACACCTCCTACACGTGCGCCATCTCCAGCCTTCTACATATACCTTCTAAATCTTAAATATAAATTTAAAGATGTAATATAGATATAATTAATTATAGGATAAAATTAATTATTTTTTAGTCATTTCATTATGTTTTATGTTTTATTTTATTCTTATGTTATTTTTTAATTATCATTTAGGTTTGTTTTAGATATGTTGGATTAATATTCTTTTAGTTATATAAGATTCCAAGTGATTCAATCTATTTGTTTGAATACAAAATTTTCCTTAACATGATTATGCAAATGAAAGTTTTTCAATCAAATATAATTTTAACTAAAATAATTACAAAATATTTTTAAATTTTTTTTGTGTATTTCTAAAATTAAAATAATATAAAATTGTTAAAAATCCCATTTTAATAAAATTTTGGTAAATTAATATGTTGTACACTTAATAAAAGATATACTAAATATATAATTTTTAAAATATTAAACTCCAAGATATATCTCTTAACATTTTTAAATAAATATATATTAAAATTATTTATACTAATACATAATCTAATTACGCCCAGAGGGGCCACTGTACAGTGGCACCCAGAAGAGGAATGAAAGTCCATGTAAACTTTTGAAAAGTCAAAGCACCGGAAATATAATAAAATATTACTAAGCTATTGAAATATATGTACATTGGATCTATGATCAAAGTACCGGTAGCACTATAATTCCACTCGCACAAAATGGCGTTGTCATAATTTTCAACAGGTATTTCTCTACATTTATCTTGCAATTATTGCAAGTTACAGTGTTATTTTTAGGCAAAGGAACAGCTCCACCAAATACGGCATGGAAATTATGCCCGGAAAAGTTGGATCTGCATGTTTAACTTCCTCAACTCCCCGCACTTCCTCCTCCGCAGCCACCGCGCCCAAACTATTATTGTCACAGCTTCAAC
Source organism: Cryptomeria japonica (assembly GCF_030272615.1). Taxonomy (NCBI): domain Eukaryota; kingdom Viridiplantae; phylum Streptophyta; class Pinopsida; order Cupressales; family Cupressaceae; genus Cryptomeria; species Cryptomeria japonica. The sequence continues at coordinate 7,829,507 of NC_081415.1, read as the reverse complement.
ATTCACTGAAATTCCTCTATCATCTGCGCTTTGCACAATAAACCCTAATATTTCTAAACTACATACTTAATTGGTAACGAATAATTATATCATAACGAAAAAGATGTAAATAAGATTGATTTTGATTATTTCAATAATAAATCTAATAATAGAAGTGTATTTGTTTAATTATGAAAGTGATAACTATTTTTAACAAGAGACGCAAAGCGTCAAGTTTCTGCCAATAGTGTTTTTAGTTTAGAGTATAAAATAGAAAAAAAAAGAGGAAGGAAGAAGAGTTATTTATGGAAATGAATAACAAGCAAGTTTTAAGTTCTTAAATTAAAAATAAGAAACAAAATATTAAATGTAAAGTTCAACTATATCAAAATAATAATATAAAAAATAATAATAAATCTATTAAATTAATAAAGAATAAAAATATATACATTTATTAAAAATTTCTTATTTATATGTATGTTAAAAAATAAATAATAATATTATTAAATCTTCATATATTATAAAAAAACTATATGCATTATAGGCAATTTATACACAATATGAGAACGAGATAATAAACTTTTAATATAAAATTTTGAATAAAGTTATTAGCTTATGACATAAAATAAAAGTAAAAATATAAACCCACTCTTGTGAATTTTTGTTACAATTCCCTTTTTATGATACTATTTCCTTAATTTTTTAAATTTATTTTATAGATCATAAACTTTTAATATAAAAAATAAAAAAACTATTAGTCTATGACATAAAATAAAAGTAAAAATATAAACCTACTTTCATGAATTTTTATTAATTTATTTTAAACAATTTTTTTAATGATATTATTTTCTTAGTTTTTTAAATTTATATATAATTAATTTAAACTATTTATTTTTACCATATTCATTAAGATTAATAATAATAATTAAAATAATATCAAAATGTCAAAATTTTATAATTAATTTAAACTATTTGTTTTTACCATATTCATTAAGAATAATAAAATATATATATATATATATAATCTAAAATGATTAAAGAAAAGAGGGCCGTCAAATTTTTTGTTATTTTTTATTTTAATTTTTAAATTTTAAAATTGGAGTGGGGCCATTTAAAGTTTTAAAAGGATTTTTAAGTTTTAATATTTCAAAATTAAAAAGAATGCATGTAATGCAGCCCAAAACATTGAATGCAATTGAAGCGGGGTCTACGGATCCCAAAATAATATAATATATTATTTTTATGTTTATAGTCATTTCAGCAATGTGATATTTAATATTACTGACAAGTCATTTAATCAATCAAATTAAAATGTATTTTTCTTTGACAAAAATTATTTTTTTACCTACTATTTTCACTATAGACCAATAGGAACAAAGAAAAATCATATTATTATAATCATTTAAAATAAAAATAAAATATGAACTATAGAATTTATGTTCACAGATTTTAATTCTCTATAATGATTGGTCAGCTAAAATAATATGCAACTGCTTATATTAAATAGCATAATAAGAATGCTTGTTAAAATATGTTAACTATTTTATTTTTTTGCATTTAAATGTATTATTTTAGTGCTTTTTAAAAAAATTTAATTTGACATTATTATTGTTAGGACGATATGTTAATAAATTTTGGAAAGTGATCTTGAAAATTGTGGAAAAATATTTTTATTGCAATATTTAATATGACATGCGTTTTCTTTATATTAGCTATGGTTCGGCCAAGAAAAAACTTTTTTGAAACGGAGGAACAAAGAAGAGAACATCGAAGAGAATACCAACGTAACTATCGTAGACAACGTATGGAGCGAATGACAGACACTGAAAGGGATGAACAGAGAAGGGAAAGGAATGAAAGTGACAGACAACAATATGCAAAACGTATGTCAGAGATTCAAATAGAAAATTTACAAGATCAAACAACTGTTGGAGATGTAAACTCAAATATAGCAGAACAAACACATGACAAATACCTCCACTCACAAACACAAAATGCAAACCAAGAGAATCCTCAAGGTAGACAGAGAAATCAAAATACGCGTCAGCGCACATCTGAGGGAGCATGTTTGGAACAATCCATTGATGAACACAACATTCCCAGGGAACGAACTATTCCAGATGAGGGAATTGAAGAAAACCGTCCCCTTCTATCACAAAGGCAACAAAACATATGTGACCAAAATATGGAAATGAATGTAGGAGAGGAAGGTTCAAGGTCCTTTGAATTATTTGTAGAAACACCTGAAAATGTACCTCAGCATACATTTCAAGTTAATTTGCAACCAAATGAACATGTGGAAGCAAATGCCAATGGATTACTTGAAATAAATTTTACAACATTTCAAATGGCATTTTGTCAAAAATTAGATAGCTTGGTACCACCCAATATGTGTTTCATTTGTGAAGAATCTTACATTGGAATCAATGTTCATCGCACTCCTCAAGGCCCTGTTTGCAATAGATGTTGAGTTGAAAAGGGAAACCATAGATTCTCAATTGCAAATAATATGTGTCCAGGACCACAACCAATAGAATTGGCAGATCTGACCCAAGTCAAAGAGATGTTGATTGGACGTGTTAGCCCAATTCTACAAGTCACACATGCAACTGGTGGGTAATTCAAGTATAGAGGACACACAATAAGCTTTCCTCAACACATTAAAAATGTGGCAAAGAAATTACCTCATTCAGTCAAAGATCTTCCACTAATTATAGTTCGTAGAAAGGATCAACGTGGAACAAGTTATAATTTCACAGCAAACAAAGTGCGTGTCTACAGAGCATTACAATATAAAATCCAACATGACAAGTTTTACTCTGATGGCATTGTTGATGACAATGCTCTTAATGATATTCCATTATATTCTGATCATAATATTTTTAGCAAGTTGAGAACTATGAATATGGAATTTGACTCTGATAGAAATGAAATTGTTTTTGTTGGGCCGCTAATAGAGACAGATGAGGTGAACATAATACCGCATACAACATCGATGGCCTCTAAACCACCAAATGCACAGAAGGAAATGGAGTTGATTCATGCATGGGTTAAAAACCCCAACATAGATCCATCGGAAATAATTGATTGGCCTACAATTGCTACATCTCCTATTAATGAATACACTACACCCAGTTTGCTAGATATGGCTTTTCCATCATTATTTTCTAATGACCAATGTGATTTTCTTGAACCACGAATTAGGAAAGTACATCTATATGAATTTGTCAAACATTTGCTACTGTACAGAGATAATAGATTTGGTAAGCATCCAAGGTTTCGTTATTACATGATGAATATGATAATGAGACATCGTGCACAAAGGTCCACAACTATTTGCATGAAAAGAAGTTTGAATGAGATGCCTATCACTATATATGAGTTGTGTGAGCATATGTAGAATATGCCACAGTCTCATCTAGTAGATAAATTCATGCGGATCATATTGGACAAAGTGTCGAGCGGAATTAACAGACATGCTCCATTAGATCGGGATGCCAATAATATTTTTTACATTGAGTGCAGCAGACTTGTATTGGCCAGACTTGCATGCATTGATGCCAGGAGCAACTCCAAAAAACTCTCGTGAATCACAACTGTGGCGCAAGCAGAACATCATAGACTATCCACACATTGTTGCACAATACATGCATTTACGATTCACAACTTTTAGAAAAGACTATTGGTTCAGGTATGCGTAGCAACATAGGGGATCAACACATGTGCATGGTTTCTTATGGTTAAATGGAGCACCAAATATGGATACCATAAATTGGAATGATCCACATCAAGTAATGGATGTAGAGGAATATCTGCATGATTTAGTTCATGCGTGCAACCCTCAAGTTGATCCACACCATCGAAACATACAGGTATGGCTTTATCTACTAAAGAAGAAACTACCCTTTTGCAAAATTACTATAAGAGTTCCTAAATTAAAATTCCCATTGTAGGTGCTTCAAAACTTCTCTGCACATCCATGTCCAAAAAACACAACACAACTATTGGAAAGTCCTCTGAAAGATGACTATGACGAGATTTTGAACACTGTTCAACGACACACACTGTGTAAAGAAGGTGCATGCCTTTGAAAAAAACAAGCGAAATTGGTATGCAGGTACAAACTTTGAAACTAATTCTTTTGAATACATATGAAAATATTGTAATGTGTCCACATATGAGTGAATTTAAAAATATTTAAATTTGAATGACATATAGGTACAATGCACCATGGCCACTAAATTTAGAAGGCTCTAAAATATATAAAGTCTTAGAAAGTGGTGAAATGAAATTTGATGCATTCAGAAATGATGATAGAGTCAACTCATATAATTGCTGGATACTTCAACTATGGCGAGCAAATATGGATTGGCAACCTGTTATGTAAAAACATGCTGTTATTAAATACATTGCCAAGTATGCAGCCAAAGTTGAAAGAAGCTCTGAAACATACTATCAAATGTTACTAAGGTTGGAAAATGTGCAAAGTCTGGATGATCTTGCAGTGAATGCTTACAGAAAACTTCTCACAGAAACCATAATAGAAAGAGATATTGGAGCCTAGGAAACTTGCCACATGTTGCTAGAACTTCCATTGGTGGAAAGCAGTAGAAGGTTCATCAATTTGAATGTTTCAAAACAGGTATTCAAATGTGTATGTGTACATGCTGATGATGACAATGAACAACAAAACATATCTTTCATTGATGCTTACAGGAATAGGCCTCAGTATATGGAGTCTATATCACTCATTGATGTTGCTAAATCATGGACCTATAACCATAAAAAGAAAGGTCAACACATATGGACACCAAGGAAAATAGTAGCTATTATTAGAGTATTCCCAAGGTTTCCAAAGGTTACAGGTCGCGATTCATACAAATGGATAGATTTTTGTTTTTCAGAACTCTTGCTCTACAAACCATTTCGTGACATCAAAATGGACATTGGCCACAATGATGAAACAATAGAAGCAACGTGGAATAATTTTAAATATAACCAATGGCACTTGCAGAGAATACATGATTCAGAAAATACCAAAGATGAGATAGATTCAAAATTTGAAGATATCGATAATGCCCAAGGTAGTACTACAAAACATGAGTGGGAAATTATATCAACACTTCATCATCAACAATTATTGCATGTATCAGAAATAGAGATGTTGGGCTGAAGAGATATTGATCGACATATAAATTGGTCTTCTAAATTCCAAGGTGAAGAATACACAAATATAGCATCAAGCTTCATTAAGAGGATGAAATAATGTGGTGGATTGATGTATGATGACATACCACAAGATGTCAACTATGGAAATCTCAGTGACAAAAAAAGAAAGGTTGTAAACATCATAATGACGCACTATCAAAGCTTTCAAAGTGAACCATCATTACATATGATAATCCAAGGCACAACAGGAACAGGTAAGTCATATTTAATTGGTGCCATTAAACAATCGTTGGAAAATGCATCCTCTCCAGAACACTCGTCCCTGCTTCTACTTGCACCAATTGGAGTTGTTGCATTCAACATTGGAGCATCAACAATTCATTCTAAGTTGAGATTACAAATTAAGGATTTCGTAGAGCTACAAGGCACAAGACTTGCGAGTTTCCAAGAAGAAATGTCTCATATTAAATATATATTAATAGATGAAATGAGCTTCCTGGGCTAGAGGTTACTTGAAAATATAGACTCTTGACTTCGGCAAGCATTTCCTGAGAACGACCATAAAAATTTTGGAGGTATGTTTCATATTTACAATGTACTACTCTTAATATGAAATCTACATTGTAATAGAGTCTTTATTATATTACAAGAAAAATTTTACAATACACTTACTTCACTAAATCCACTAAATTATTGATTCAGGGATTTCTATTATATTGGTTGGAGATTTGGCACAATTACCTCCAGTGAATGACCGACCAGCATATGCAACTGGCAGACGTGCAAAAATATTGTGGCAAGAATTCAAAACAGTAGTTACATTAGAGCATGTTTTCAGACAAGATGGCCAGAGTACCGACCAAGAAAGATTTCGTCTTCTCCTATCAAATATAAGGGATGCAAATCCAACAATAGATGACTGGATGTTACTCATGTCAAGGACAAATACCAAATTGAGTATTGAAATAAATGAACAGTTTGAAAATAGTGTTCACTTATTCTCAACAAATGAGAATGTCCACAAACATAATAGGAAAAAACTCCATTCATTATCAAATCTAGTTGCACGAAGCATTGCAGTAAAAACATCACCTAGCTCCACAGAAGGGTATGAGAATGATGAGTTTGATATGGAATTACTATTGAGCAACAATGCAAGGGTAATGTTAACTTCAAACCTATGGATTGAAGTAGGTCTTGTCAACGGAGCACTCGGTTATGTTCGAAGTATTGTATACAAACCTGGGACAATGCCACCACAACTACCCTTATATGTACTGGTAGATTTTGAGAGATACATAGGATTTCCATTTGATGATTGACATCCACAAATAGTTCCAATCACACCGATTGAAAAGGGTACAACAAAACAATTACCATTGAAATTGGCTTGGGCTTTAACAATACACAAGTCACAAGGTCTGACACTTCATAAAGCAACAGTTGACATAGGTCCTATCGAGAGAAGTGGTCTTACATTTGTTGGCATATCACATGTCAAATCTTTGGGAGGAATATGATTAATGCCACCCTTCACATATGACAGATATGAAAAAATGAAAAAGGGAAAGCAAGTAGCGATAAGGAAAGCTGAAGAGAGTAGGCTAAAATCCTTAGAAATCATATGACATAATAAATGTTGTTACATCACTATTCCATTTTTTATTCCAAAGTTGTCTTTTTGTAATGATGTACATCACATTTAATGTATTAGTATATTCATTTTTATGAATCCATTAATATGTACATAATTTCGTATCATAAATATACATGATCTGTGTTTAGAAAAATGTTCAAAAATTATGACATTGAACGAGCCAAAGAACTATTTGAAAAAATGCAGAAGGCAGCATTCCAATTTGGAGAATTCTCTGGATAAGTGTGCGAGTTGTTCTATGCTGAACAAAATAAGGAGACGTACATTGAACAGTTACGCGATGATATTATGTTTAAATTAAAAAGAATATAGAAAATGAAATACTTCCCTCTATTAAAATAGAGACAATTTTACTAATTACTTAGTATGTAAACTGTAGACGTATAAAAATGACCACATTCCTAAATGAATATTTTATGTTCATTTTGATTAAATCCAATTAAATTATCCACATTCTTCTATTTTATTAAATAAAATTGCTCGATTTATTTAAATAAAATTCACTATACCATTTAATGAATAAATCATTTTATTCAATTAAATCCCCCTAGCCATTTTTAATTAAATTCAAATTTAATTAAATAGTTATCCTAAATTGAATAAATCTAATTTATTTAATTTCTCCAATTACAACCAAATTGAATGAAAATCAAATAATTCAATTAAATCCTATTATCCCCCATCCACTTGCAAAATCCCAAACCCCTTCCTAATCCCTTCTAGAATCTTCTAACCAATTCTAATTAACCTAAACCCACTCTAAATTTTGTCACATCCCTAAGCAAAGGGAGGTCACTTCTCAAATGGTCCAAAGTCTTGGATAACCATTGAAGGTTTTCAACCTTCAACCACCAAAAACCCCAAAGTCTTTGAAAACCATTGAAGGCTTCCAACCTTCAACCACTTAATCCCCAAAGTCTCCAATAACCATTAATGGTTATTTTAAACCCTCCCACATGGTTAAAACATTTGTTTTGACTCAACCTCTATCCAACCCAAGGGTCTCATCAGGTCATTAATGCTTTGACCATAATTATCTCTTAATCATTTGCACAAAGGTTTATCTTTGGATTAGATCCTAATTCAATGGGTAAACCTAACTTAGACTTGACCCTTAGCCTTTAGATAACCATGAGGTCTCCTCAGGCCTTTAATGCCTCCAACCTCTTCTTTCAACCCAATCTGGTGTGGACATTTGTCATCATTTTATTGGTGTCAATTGTGCACATGGATCCCCAACTTTCAAACCTGGCCCTTGATTAAACCTTTCAATCCTGACCATCCATTGCCCTATTTGTGCTATAAATAGAGCTCTCATTCCTCCATTTTAAAAAAAACATCTTTCAAATTTGAAGCATCACACTTATGCTCAAATTCTTTCAAGCTTTTTCATCATCTTTATGCTCTTCATATAGCCTCTTTTAGATCATAAATTAATCATGAACATGCATGCTAAAGTAGTTTATCTATCATTTTAGCTCAATCATAGAATAAATATAGTATGCTAGGATAATCTTCATACTAACCTCGTCATCTTATCATTTAGTTTGTTGCATTTCTAGCATCTCATCTAGCTTATAACACATCTCATACTAAGATCAGTTAAAAATCTCTCTCGTTCTCATATTTGCCATCCTTAAACCATTTTGCTCAGTAATCTGAGAGCAAAACATTGGTTTGAGGGACATTGTGAGATAGAGAACCATGGGACCCTCCTTGGGAAGCTGAGTAACGCATCGTTACTCCATAGCTTGCATCAAGAAGTCCTGTGTGTGTGTGTGGATTGGTATTTTACATATTTTTCACATTTTTAATTCTAACAACCCACTTTTCCCACATACATTTCTGGCGCCCACCGTGGGGCACGCACCCCAATAACCTATCATTTTTTGAATTTGAAGACTTTTGCAGGTACGCGGGAAATTGGAATTAGCGCGTCAAAGACATATTTTAGCGCATCCGCCTAACAGTTTAGCGCTTCTAGCCTACTGTTTAGCGCGTGGGCTCTCTGTCTTAGCGCGTTATACTATTTAACATATTTTCCTGTAGGTGTCGACGCCGGCGAAACACAAATTAGCGCTTCTACATGACAGATTAGCGCATATACCTACAGATTTAGCGCTTCGGCTTCCTCTGCTAGCGCGTCTCAGCAAACAGTTAGCGCATCAAAATCCACCATTTTCAGAGAAAACCCGAAACACAGATCAGCGCTTCTACATGACAGATTAGCGCATCGGCCCAATATACAAGCGCTTAGACTAAATCTTCCAGCGCATCCGAACGGACAGTTAGCGCATTAAATTCCAAAATTCCCGAAAACAAGGTCGCTGAAATACCAGACTATAAATTAGCGCATCAAAGTCACAAAGCAACGCTTCGGAGAAACAGGATAGCGCATGCAAACGGAACAGTAGCGCATCCACTGAATATTGTAGTGCGTACAGTTTGTTCTGTAGCGCATCAACAACAAAACCAACCAAAAAAAAAAAAAAAAAGATTGTGTAACCGAACAAATAATTTTAGACTTGTGGAAGTCCCCCGAAACAAACTAACTGATTTCTTTTGCAGGATTTTTAACAAATTTCTTGCAGGAAAAGCGAGGAGATTTGTTTTACCAGCAAAACGTTTTTCTTTTCGTTGACCTCGAATATCGAAATTTGCTTTGTTGACGATCTATTTTCCATAGATTAAATAATCATTGCTATAAAGGGTTAAAAAGAACACCATGCTGATTGGAGCAACATCTCCAAATAGAAGTTAGCAAATCATTGTCTTGAAGGCTAAAAAGAACAACTTATCTGCCGTGTATCGAAAGTGGAAGGTATATGCTCTCCCCTTAACTGGGTGACCAAAAAGCCAAACCACTCTTATGCTTTCTTTTATTCAAGCAATAAATCCTTTAGCAGGCCTGCCTTCCCGAGGAGTTGCACTCAACTCTTAAAGCCGTTTATGGCCGGTGTGAAGGGAACGACCTAAGTGGGGAACGGCTTTGACGCCAAGAATTCCGACCCACTATAATCAAATGTGGAAAGTGACGAAAGTCCTTTTCAACGGTTGCGCGCAGCGATTAGCCTTCCCCCAGTATCCTCGAGATACGTAAAGCCTTTGTTCTAAAGGTTGGGAAGCCTCCTGAGGGAGTTTATCACTGACGGCCGAACAGGAAGCCTGATTAAGAACCTTAGCATTAGAAACTTTGAGCTGAGTCAGTATCCAAACATTTGTAACATCATAGTGCAAGGGTGGGGAAGAATCCGCCCACAAGATTACTCACCATATATCTCCCAAGATAACTACTCAACTGTGAAGCAATTCACTTTGGGTTAACTTCTGGCAAAAGGAAAAAAAACGGGCGCCCTCTAGGGGGTGACACGGCTGTTTGAGCTGACGGAGTATCGAGACTAGTGAGCTATGATGTTGCTTATGACCCTTGAATAAAGAGTCTTTCTGAAGTGTTTATCTTGTATCCAACCTGTTAAAACATTGGGGATTCGAAAACATCCTCGACAGAACATACACTTTATGTTAGATTAAGTAAAATGATTATACTTTGTATGCCGTGTTTACATTTTGTATTTTAGAAAATCATCCATCCTACTTGATAAATCTCTCAACAAAATCAAAAACATCATAAAAACACCAAGAGGAAAAATCAAGGCAGTCTAGCGCGTAGGAAAAACATATTAGCGCGTTAAACAGTTATTTAAGCGCATCTGAAGAACAAACTAGCGCGTCAAAGTCACAGTGCAGCGCGTAAATTCTCAGGAAAACTTCACAGCAAATTTCAAAGAAATCTTGTTTTAGCGCTTATAACAAACATTTTAGCGCGTTGAAATTCTGTTTTAGCGCATCCACTAAACCAGTTAGCGCTTCAAAGTCACAGTCTAGCGCGTAATTCTCAGAAAAATCTCAAAACAAATTTCAAAAAAGCCTGTTTTAGCGCTTGTAACAAGCAGCTTAGCGCGAAGAATCTCTGTTTTAGCGCATTAACTAAACCAGGTAGCGCGTAGAAAATACAGTTTAGCGCGTACATATTTCACAGTCAACCAAACAAAATTTTCCAGAATCAATTGTTTAGCGCGTAACCAGGGGCAGAGTAGCGCGTAGGTATCTATTCTTAGCGCATTGAAGTAATTTTCTAGCGCATGGAACAACTGTTTTAGCGCGTGAGAAAAAGGAGAAAAACAGAGAGTTGGAAAAACCAAAATTTTTGAAAATCTCAAAAATATTTCAAACATAGTTTTCCGTCAAAACACGTTTTTCATCAAACCAGAGTGACAGAAACAAAGCCATAAAACTATTTTTCAAGTCAAAATTGCGTCAAACAAGGTTGTCTGAATCTGAAAACGAATCAAGCATTATAGGACGTCTTTTCTATCATAATCCGGAAACTTGTCATCATCAGTGTCAATTCAATCCTTTAAATATCTTACAAACACACTTGTCTAGAAATTTTCCAAATTTGTCAAATTCGGTTTCCCGATCGGGAAACTCTTATCCATATCATTTGGCGCGCTTTATCCTGAAGGGACAGCTAAACCTTCGCTCTGATAAAGTAATATTTGAAATTTTCAAAACAAGAATCAACTGAGTCCAAATCAATCAAAGGAAATCATTGATCACTCATGCATGACTAATCGCCTTATTCTGAGAAAGAAGAACCTCTATCGCAACATCACGTTAAAGAAACAGCAACCAAGCTTTTCCAAATTCATCAAGAGAAATAAATTTTTATACATCAATCGTCAACTCTTCAAATCCCATCGGGTATTTCTTTATCACGTCAAACGTTATATCCAAAACAAATCCAGCGAATTTGACAAAGAACCCCTGAAAACAAGAGCATACTGTCAAAAGTCTGCTTTTAATCAAAAGATAAATTGCGGAGGAAAAATCAATCCAGCATTCCTGCCCGACGAGTGCATCACATATAACACACCTAGACCAGAACCACCAACGCCAGAGCAAAACATCAACGAGGACTTTGTTCCTTTCATCACTGAAAGTTTCTATTGAAATGCCTGTCACTCGTTCTCAACAAAACAAACAAAGCGAGATACCCGCGGAATCAAGTATGAATCGCAGGTTATCAAATCCTTTTGAAGTTCCATCTTCAGAAGATCCTGAAATTACTGATGCAATCCTTCAGGAATGCCAAGAAAATCCTTCATTCCAAAAACTCATTGAAAAACTCATGGAAAATGACAAAGAAAAATATCTGCTTATGCTTACAAGCAAAGGTGTCAAAATTCCTGAAGATTTCGATGCAAATGTCTTTCAAACAGGATCTCAACAATACACATACCAAGAACAACAAAGGGAAGAAGAGACTCGCATACCTGAACAACGTATTCCAGAACAACATATACCAGAAATGCGAGTACCTATGTTCAAAACCCCCGAACAACACATACCATTTGCTACACCTTTTCAAATGAGAACAAATCCAAGGGAGGAACTCTTCCCTCGGCAAGATAATGCGCCTTTGGTTGCTCTTACTCAACAGATGCAAATGTTGCAAAGACAAATGCATGATATGCAACAAGGGACAACCGTGCGGTATTCTATAAACGAAATCTGTCCTTATCCATTTGACAGAAGCTTAAACATGATACCTTTTCCTCCAAACTCAGACATTCCTAAATTTGATAAATATGATGGGAAAGGTGATCCTCGAGATCATGTTCGAGAATTTTGTACTATGAGTCTTGAATTTGCTCATAATGACACGTATCTGATGAGGTTATTCCCAAGAAGCCTGGGAGGACAAACAATGGAATGGTTATCCAAGATTACACCACCTGTTAGATCATTTGACGAATTAGTCAACAAATTCATCACCCATTATTCTTACAACATCCAACATGCCATAACCATGTTAGATATCTGCAACACCAAACAAAAGAACAATGAAACATTCATGTTATTCCTTCAACGTTGGCGACGCATGGTATCAAGATATCCTCGCGATATTCCTGAAAGAGAGAAAATAGAAATCTTCATTGATAACTTGAATGGGGAAATGAGTTACAGACTCAAACTTCAATGCATCCCATCTTTTGACAAGTTAATTGAAAAGGGCATCCAAGTAGAGGAAGCTTGTGTCAAAAAGGGAACACTCAAATTCTACAAAGAAGGAACGAACTCATCAAACTACAATAACCAAAACAATACCAACCTAGACAAAACTCGATTTTGGACTCGAAACAAAAACGACGACAACAATGAATCCTATGATCCTAAATCTAAACAGCCAGTGCTTGCTTTATCAGGAAATACTCAGAATACGAAAAATCCTAAAAATGCTACTCCCAATACACCCAACAATACTCAAGGACAACTCAACACCAACAATGCCAATGATAATCAAAACAAAAATCTGAATCCAGGGCCTAACAACAATTCACGCAACAACACCAACAATTTCCATAAGCGTATTTTCACACCATTGGGCCAATCATTAGAGTCCGCATTTAGAGAGCTGTTAGCAAACAAGGTTCTTTCTTTACCTCCAATCAACAATTATGAACCCCCGATCAAACCACCTTGGTGGAATGATTCCCATTATTGTGATTTTCATCGAAACAAAGGTCATAGAACAAACGAGTGCATGAGATTGAAACACATAATCCAAGACATGATTGATCGAGGGGACTTAACAGTGGATGGTCTCAAAACAAATAATGATCATGAAGCCTTCAAAGATCCATTACCAAATTATAAAGATGGAGCATCAACTTCAAACGATACCCGCGGAGCTCGTATTAATCACATCTACAACAACACAATCAATCACATATCAGCTGAAGACCATCAAGTCAATGTTATAACCATTCGAGATAAACGTGATCATGAATCTGTCAATGTAACAACCCGGACCCAGAAATATGTCTTAAAGGGACATACTGCACCTCCAACCACCACACCCAAAATCCAATACGACTTAGTTACTCAACTGCGAAAAACTCCGGCTCAGATATCTATCCTGGAATTGTTAAAACTATCTCCAAAACACAAAGACATATTAGAGCAAGCGCTCTTAGAAACAAATGTACCTCAAAATCTGGATATAGACAAATTCCAAGCTATGGTGGCCCACATGACAGAGTCTCATAACCTCACTTTCTCAGAGCATGATAATACTTCATTGAGTCATCCGCATAATACTCCTCTACATATTGAAGTCATTGTTTGCAAACACCGTGTCAAAAGAGTCTTAATAGATGGAGGAGCCGGACTTAATATATGTACTTTAAAGCTTATCCATGCACTAGGTTTCTCAGAAGAATCTATTGATCCTTGTAAAAAGATTACCATAAAAGCATATGATGATGAGGAACGGTCCTCTAAAGGAACAGTGATATTACCTATTCAGGTAGGCCCCGTGCAAAAGGATACTATATGTCAAGTTTTAGATATTGATCTCACTTATAATATCTTACTAGGCCGACCCTGGATACATGAAATGCAAGCAGTACCTTCTACATACCACCAGTGTGTCAAATTTCCTTATGATGGATAGGAAATCTCCATATCAGCTGATCACAATCCATTTCAACATTGCAATACCATGGGGGCAGCCCAAGACAGTTTGGTTCCTTATAACAGAGAAAAGCAACAGTCTTCGACACCTGATCCACCAATAGCAAAATCCAACTCCTTATGGGGAGATTTCAAACAGAAAATGCAAATCAAAGACCAAGGCATGGGCGAATACTCTATGGAGCCTTTGTGTTTAACCAAATTGCCAACATCACCTAGATCACATGGTTTACCTACTCTATCAATACATCAGGCAACTCAGCCCATAACTAAATTTAATGATACCTTCATCCAATTAGGGACTCTAGCACATGAATCAGAAGATAAAGATGTTCTTAACTGGTTATACAAAGATGAAGAAGAAGCTAATAGAGCGGCTGCTCTAGACATTGTTCTACCAACACACTTGTATGGAAAAGGCTACCTGATCATGAAACAAATGGGATATGGCGGTAAAGGACCTATTGGGAAACGCCAAGAAGGAGTCACTGAACCTATAGATCTTCCTTCACAACCTAGTAGAAATAAGGCAGGATTAGGTTCTAAATTCACTTTCCTATTAAAAAGGCCGCCACATACAAATACAAAACCTCAATGGAAAGAAAAGAAGAAATACAAGGAAGAATCATGGCAGGAAGCTCTCTTTGAATCAGCAGAAACAATCCGTAAGGCAGGAGAACGTCAAGATCAGAAGATACATCAGGGAAAGCTTCTGAATCATAAGAAGGCCATATCTGCAGCAGTGGTTCATATTCACACACCAGTGGCTCAAGAACCAATCCTATTATCACAAGCACCCATCATTCCTCCCCGAGGAAGCACAATATATGAACAAATCCAGAATGTAGAAGATGGATCAGATACATAATCCACACAAAATGTCAAAATAGTATCTATCATCAAGGATTTATTTTCGCCATACAACATACCTGTCTACAACACAGATAGAATTTGGGATGATGCCTATGAGACCGATTCAAATGAATATGAATGGGGTACCTGCTCCGACGCTGCTACAAATATCCCTGATGATACTGATTTCATATCCATTTCTCAAGAAGAACATAACGCAGAAGATAGATCTCTTGAATTTGGTCCACAACATATCTATGATGTTCAGGAAAGCGAACAGAAATATTACGAACAAGTCTATGTAGAAGATGATACCATCGAAGACCTCGATGAAACCCTAAATTTCTTTAAAAACAAGACCCATCACGATGATAACTCTATTCTAACGCTCACAGCAGCTGAACTTGACCCACCCAATGATTCCTTACCACTTGTCTTCCCTGATCTCATCAACTGGACTGAACCTGAGACTCACGATATCCCAATTTTTCCAGATGATGAATCTATTATTCATTACCTATGTACCGTAAATCCCGAAACAGTCTCTACCAGTGAACCGCATAACGACGTCTGTTCTTTAGAGAGTGCCAAGTCTCTCAGTCGCAAAAATGAATCAAATAATGAATCTAAGGCTGAAAACCAGTCAATGGCAGCAATGGATCCCAAAAAAGTAAAAATAAAGGGCGCATCTGAGGGTGAAAACCTTTATAAGGCACCTAATGATGGGAGACTTGACACTCTTCCTGAACATTTTCATGAATGATCACCCATATTGATTGAGCCCACTCAATCAATCAACATTGGTACCCCTGAAGCCGTCAGAAACATCCACCTTGCAGAATCTCTGACCGAAGAGGAAATATTGGCATTCATCATCTTCTTTAAAGGACAGCAAATTAACTTTGCCTGGTCATATGCTGATATGCCTGGAGTGGATCCACACCTAATCATGCATCACTTATCCATCTCTGCGGGGGTTAAACCAGTCAAGCAGAAACTACGGAAGATGAATCCACAAATAGCACTCATGGTCAAAACGGAATTAAAGAAATTATTAGATGTCGGATTCATCCGACCTATTGACTATGCAGAATGGATTTCTAACATTGTTCCAGTCTCAAAACCAGATGGTAGTATCAGAATATGCACCGACTTCAGAGATGTCAATAAAGCTTGCCCAAAAGATGACTTTCCTCTACCAAGTATTGATATAATTGTAGATCTCATAGCAGGCCATGCAATGCTCTCATTAATGGACGGTTTCTCAGGCTATAATCAAATCAAAATAGCTCCTGAAGATCAAGACAAAACAGCATTCACCTGTCCTTGGGGAACATACTGTTGGAATGTAATGCCTTTTGGCTTAAAGAATGCCGGAGCCACTTACCAAAGAGCAATGACAACCATATTCTATGATATGATGCACACATTTATGGAAGACTATGTGGATGATTTGCTAGCCAAATCCTTCACCAGAACTGAACATCTTGGCATCCTAACAAAGATCTTTGATCGATTGCAGAAATTCAAAGTCCGACTCAACCCTAAGAAGTGTGTCTTCGGGGTTACATCAGGCAAGTTACTAGGTTATATCGTCTCAGCTAAAGGTATTGAAGTTGATCCAGCAAAGGTACAAGCCATCATGGATATGCCACCACCAAAGAATATCAAGCAACTTCGATCTCTCCAAGGACGACTTCAATCAATCAGACGATTCATCGCTCAACTAGCAGATAAAAGTCTGCCCTTTAACCACTTGTTACACAAAAATGTGCCATTCAAATGGGAGACTAAATGTGCAGAATCTTTTTACCAACTTAAACAGTACCTGATGAATCCACCAGTTCTAGTACCACCAATTGCAGGAAAGCCTCTTATATTGTATATATCAACGACAGATGTTTCACTGGGGGCATTATTGGCACAAGAAGATCAACAAGGAAAAGAACACGCCATATATTACATCAGTAGAACATTGAATGGATATGAGCTCAATTATACATTCATTGAAAAGGCTTGCTTAACAGTTGTTTTTGCATCTCAAAAGTTCCGACATTATATGCTAGCACACACTATCAAGCTAGTAGCCAAAATTGATCCTCTCAAATATTTACTCAGTAAGGCAGCTCTCACAGGCCGATTAGCTAAATGGGTTATGATTCTCAGTGAATTTGACATCCACTACACAGAAAGACGCGCCATCAAGGGACAAGCAATTGCAGATCAGCTGGCTGACGCACCGCTACCAGGAAAACAAATCATGGACGTTGAATTTCCAGACAGGGACGTTTTTGCTCTTTCCTCCAAACAATGGATCCTATACTTTGATGGATCCTATACTCAACATGGTTTAGGGGCCGGCATTCTATTCATCACCCCTGAAGGACACACTATGCCCAGATCATACAGGCTTATGTTTCCATGTACAAATAATATGGCTGAATATGAAGCATTGGTCATAGGCATCAAAATGGCCGTCGAATGGAAGATCACAGAATTAAAAGTCTATGGAGACTCACAATTGGTCATCAATCAAATCAACAACAACTATCAGACAAAGGATGATAAGCTACTACCCTACAAACGGATGGTGGATGATTTCAAACAGTATTTTGTGCACATCACTTTTGAGCAAATACCAAGGTTAAATAACAAAGTAGCCGATGCAATGGCTACGATCGCTTCATTACTACAAATTCCAGAACAACAGAGTCGTTATGAGTTCCTGGTAGAGCAACTGTTCTCTCCCGCCTATGACCATTCTGAATCTCATGTTATATATGCCTTAACCGGTTCAGATTCTCCGTTATATGGACCAATATATGACTACCTCAAGCATAATATATTACCCATTGACCAATCTCGCAACCAAAAACGTAACTTTATCCGACAAGCTGCCCGTTACACCCTTACCGCTGATACCTTATATCGTCGAGGTCTAGATGGTACTCTTCTTCGTTGTCTTGATCATAATGATTCTGATTCGGCTTTACACGAGCTTCACGAAGGTATTTGTGGTACACATTCGAGTGGCACTACTCTTGCTAAAAAGCTTCTACGAATGGGATACTACTGGCCTACTATGGAAAAAGACTCATATCATTTCGCCAAGAAATGTCCTAAATGCCAAATCCATGGCAATCTGATACATGCACCAACACAGGAACTGCAACCATTTACCACATCCTAGCCCTTTTGTCAGTGGGGATTAGATCTGGTAGGCAAAATACATCCTTCATCTTCAAATGGACACAAGTTCATTATAATCGCCACAGAATACTTTACCAAATGGATTGAAGCAGTTCCCATGACCACAGTAACTGGGAAACAAATTGCTTCTTTTATCTTAAATTATCTGATCTGCAGATATGGTATTCCAAGTTCAATTGTCACAGATAATGGACGACCTTTCAAAAACCAAGATGTGCAGGAACTATGTGAAAAATTCAAAATCCAGCATCGATTTTCTACACCATACTATCCACAAGGAAATGGTCAGGCAGAAGCATCTAACAAAACGATCCTAAAAATCCTTAAGAAAATAGTGAATGATGCAGGCAAAGATTGGCATATACAACTCAATCCAGCTCTTTGGGCCTACAGGACTAGCATCCGCACACCTACAGGGGCAACACCATATTCCTTGGTATATGGATCAGAAGCTATTTTACCCTTGGAGGTAGAAATTCCATCTCTTAGAGTCTCTTTGAAAGGCTTGATTCCAGATGAAGAGTATCGGGTAAATCGACTGCAAGAATTGGAACTATTAGATGAAAGACGCCAACATGCTTATACTCATCTCAAAGCATATCAGCAACGCATGTGCCGGAGCTACAATCATAAGGTCATTCCTCGTAACTTCAAAGTTGGTGATCTAGTCTTAAAAGAAAATCCAAGAAACCAGCAAGATAGAGAAAAGAAAGGGAAATTTGAACCTAACTGGTTGGGTCCTTATGTCATCATTTCAGTCTATGGATCAGGTGCCTATCAGCTAACAAATTCTGAAGGAGATGTGCTTGATGATCCAACTAATAGCATTCATCTAAAAAAGTACTATACTTAAAGTAGCCTAGTGCACAGAAAACGACAAAAACAAACAAGAGGATACAAAACTCCAGAAAAAGTCAAGATACAAAGTACAATAAAAACAAATGGTGAAAACCTGGTAAACAGGCGCCTTTGTGAAAGGCCGGCTCCTTTCTCTATATCCATGCCATTTTATCCATCAAAACACTCTCGGCCATCGCCCGACACTTAGCATATATCTCTCCAGGACATACTTAGCGTAGTCACTATCCTGAGTTATTCATCTACCACATTTTACCATGGCTTGGAAATCACTGTACATACTTATATCTAGCAGAAACACTCATCTAGGGACATTGGACTGTTCCAAAAACTTGCAAACATTCAAGACATGCCAACTATTGCAAAACTTAGACATCTGACATCCAACAAACACAACTACACTACATCACAACAACCAAACACGAACAATACACCAGAAACTTAAGGATGGATGATTTTCTGAAGTACTCAATGTTGCATTATCGTATTAAGGTCTTGATTATTTTGCATTTTGAACTTTTTAATAAATTGGAATCTTTTCCTTATCTCATCAAAAGCTTCACAGCCAGAGATCATGGAAAACTTCCAACATTTTCTTAGTCTTCTGTTTGGGAGGCGATCACTTGTATTGTATGAATATTTGCCTCGAGACGTGATTCATATCACTGAAGGCTTGATCCCATTTCACGCATTATAAATGATCTACTCTTGTATGTTTACGCAATACGCACTCAAGTCATCCTGGTTCAATTATACCTTGACGCTTGTGCTATCTTGCAAAATCAAATATCATGTAAATTTTTCTCAGGTCATTATGGTTCAATTATACCATTATGCTTGTATAAATTTTCAACATATCCTAAACAAATCAATGCTCAATGATGATATTTACAAAGAAAGCAAATGAATGGTTATATCGGATGGCAAATACAGAATGAGAGATGATCCAAACACAATTAGTCGCATATCATTTTACATTAGTTGCATATCATTTTACAATTAGTTGCATCTCATTATTATCTCTTCTATCATTATTACATCATTACACATCATCTTACATAAAGCCGCATATTAACATCATACATCTCATTTTCAAGATACATCTCATAACACACAAACACATACATATGTATATCATACATTACATCATGTACATAAGCATTACATCATCATGTAAAAAGGGAAGCAGCACACATAAAACATACATCTATAAACACATCACATCGGTCAAAAATGGTGCTCTATATATATATCCCTCAAAAATGATCAAAATCTACAAAATGTGTCACAACTGTGTCCAGTACAAAGAATACACTGCTCAAAATACAATAGAGACCATGTCTCTCAAGTATGACTATCCCCTGATGGAGATGGTCTAGCCCCTGAGGCACCTGCTCCCGGATCAGCAGAAGGGTCCTGTCCCGCTGGCCCTGTCACTCCACGGCTCTCCGATCGTGTCCCGGCAGTTCGAGATCGACTCGATCTCGACTGCGCAAAGCTCTCTACACGCCGCTCTCTGGGAACCGCTTCCTCATAGTGCTGCCTGTAATATGCAGCCTCCTGCACACTCCGTGTCAGCTCTCTCAGGGTGTCTCTCAAGGGACCACCCGCCGCAGCTCTCTGAACAGTCGCCAAGGCCTCCTCTGCTCGCCCCCGCCGCTCCATCTCGGTATCTCTTTCAGTGATCACCTGAGAGATCTGCCTCTGATACGTCAAAATCTGTGCCTGCAGCTGCTGCACAGTGATCTGAAGCATCCGGATCTGGGCGTCCTCTATGTGTCCCTGCACTCGAACCCGTAACGGTACCTGTGTTGGCGCCACTCCCCCCACTCGGCCTGTCCTGGGTACGGGAGGTGGAAGAATATCTATCCTCCTCCTCTGTACTGGCCTCCCCACCTCCTCCTCTCCTCCTACTGCCGCTAGTACCTCTGTGACTCTGCCCTCTCTCCCGGCTCCAACAGCCAATCCTCCCCTCCCTCTCTCAATCCGACCCTGTCGCACCGCCCTCTGCACACCTCTCCCTCTCCTCCTCCCTCCATCATCCCCATCATCCCCCTCATCTCCCCCGTCTCCCTCCTCTCCATCTGAATCAAAAACCGGTCTCATCTCCTCTGGATCTGAGATCCTAGCCACAGCCCGAGCAGCAAATAAATGAGCGAACTCGTCAGTCATACCAGCATCCTGTATCTCTAGGGCATAGTCCCAGATCTGCCCGGCCAAACCAATAAACTCCTCAATCACAACGGCACTGTCAATGGTCGGCCCCCAATCGGCCACATCCTACTGCCGCCGTGCATATAAGCACGTCCCCTGTGGAACACCCTGCTGCCTCCCGAACTGCCTCAAAACTCGGGTAACCAAAAACCGCTCAATAACGAACGGGGTCCTCCCAATCAAATGCCTCGTCATAAACACAAAAGGCATCTCTATACCATCCTCGGCCCATACCTCGCAGCCTGTGTACGGTCTCCAGATGACCGTATCTATGTCATCAAAAACCCTCCTCCAGTGCTCTAGTTTGCCCAGCTTGCGCTGGACAACTAGGCCTCTATAACCATAAGCATACGCCGCCCCTACGAGCCTATCCCTGTCTGCCAGTGGCCTCGCTGCTGGAATGTGCTCCCAGCACCATACCTGTAAGAGTGTCACCCCTGCTGATAAACTGCCATAACCAAGGTATACTACCTCGTGCAGGCTCCTGTAAAGGTGGGCCAGCATCGCTGACCCCCATGCAAATCTCCGGCCCTGTGTGACCATCTGCTCCAGAACCAGCCCCCATCCCACTGAAAATCCCTTTGACCTGCGATCAGGACAAAGGAATCCTCCAATAAAACCTGCCAATACAGATGGCAGCGGTGCATAATCAAGATCCAGGAACTCCTGCCACGGGATCTCATACCCGCAGACACTCTCATCATGAAAAATCCAGCGCAATGCCTCTGTGCCGCCCTCCTCTGTCTGCTCATAGGGTAGTATAGCTCCTACCATAGGAATACGCAGGATGCGATAGCAGTCCTCTGGTGTCACGGTCATCTCCCTAGTGGCAAAATGGAAGGTGTTCGTGTCACTATGCCATCTCTCTGCCAGTGCTGTCAAGAGTCCCCGGTTCACAGTGAACCGAGGCATATCCAAAAGTGAGGTCAATCCACACCTCTCAATAATATCTAAGTCTGCCTGTGACAGACGTGGTATCAGTGTCCATGGTCTCGGGAATCTCTCCCTCGACTGCACGATCCCCAATCGCTCCTGTCAACAAACAAAACATATCCAATATCAGATTCCACATCAATAAAAAGATATCAAAATACAACTCACATCAAATACATGAAACAAATTTGCTCATCTACATCAAGTTCAAAAACCTATCATTTCATATCAACTTGTAAAACAACTCAAGTTCTCAAAAACCATATCAAAACTTGTAAAACAACTCAAGTACCACAATCACAAACTTGTAAAACAACTCAAGTTTCCCACCCATATCAAAACTTGTAAAACAACTCAAGTTTCCAACCCATACCGGCTTGTAAAACAACTCAGGCTTTCATATGCATTTTGAACTTAAAAACAGATAACACAAAATAAATCATGTTCTGATCCCCACAAATAGCTTGATATCTATACATAACTTGGCAACATTCACATCAAAACAAGTTATACAAATATTCATATTGGATACATGCATCAAAAACACGACGGGCACACAAAAACATAACTTTTCAAAATCTGCCAAAACTACAAAATTTTGATGGATGCGCTAAAACAGACCTGAAATGCGCTAAAACAGACCCATGCGCTAGGCTGCTTGTCCTACGCGCTAACCTATCTACCTTATGCACTAGATTCTATCCATGCGCTACCCTTTTCTGTCTATGTGCTATCTAATTTGGTCTATGCGCTAGACTCTGTCTACGCGCTAATATTTTGCTCCCATGCGCTACCCAAACTACCCTATGCGCTAGACTCTGTCTACGCGCCAATCTATCCTCCCTAAGCGCTCCTTTTTTCATCCTATGCGCTAGGTTAGTCCTACGCGCTAAACCCCTTTGCCTATGCGCTACCTTTCCAACCCTATGCGCTAGGTTATGCCTACGCGCTAAACCTCCTCTTTGATGCGAACTTCTATGCTTCCTATGCGCTAGGTTAGACCTGCGCGCTATCCTGTTCTTCTAACGCGCTAATATACACATTACCTGCGCTATTCTACATAGACGCACTAACCTAAACGAGCTATGCGCTATCACACTCATTTCGGACGGAGCAATTAAAATGGCTTCTATGCGCTACTTCACATTGCGTATGCGCTAATACGCGCCTTAGACGCACTAAAACGATGAGTCCGAACTTTAAAATTCGAAAAACAGCTAAAAACGACAAAATCAAAAATCAAAAGGGGGTCAAAAATGTTGACTTACTGGTGGTCCATACGCTGCAGGTCTCCGATATCTCCGAACGCGCTCGAAACGGTGTCTGTGGTAAGGAATCGGCATTTTCTCTCCGGAGCAAATTCTCTTCTCCTCAAAGTCCACAAACACAAATGAATTCAAATCAAACCTTTTTCCCTTTTTATAGGAGAAAATGAAATTAGGGTTACCTAACTGGGCCTGTAATATGGTCGCAGTCTCCCCTATACTAAAACATTTTTAATTTTTCGGGAGATGAATCAATTTACACACTAACTACACGCATGAAATCCTACACATCATACAAACGACATCAATTTAAATCAGAAATTTTCCAACCAAAAAAAAAAAATAATAAACAAATATATTGATTCATCTCCCGAGGGGGCATCACATCGCATCGAATCTGGAGCATCGCATCACATCACATCAAATCTGGGGCACGACTGGCAAATCAAAAGAGCGACACAAAAATTGCATTTGATCATAAAAACACAAAAACACATCATTTTCTTTGAATTAACATGTGCACACACGTCACTTCAAAGAGGGGCAAAATGTAGACGTATAAAAATGACCACATTCCTAAATGAATATTTTATGTTCATTTTGATTAAATCCAATTAAATTATCCACATTCTTCTATTTTATTAAATAAAATTGCTCAATTTATTTAAATAAAATTCACTATACCATTTAATGAATAAATCATTTTATTCAATTAAATCCCCCTAGCCATTTTTAATTAAATTCAAATTTAATTAAATAGTTATCCTAAATTGAATAAATCTAATTTATTTAATTTCTCCAATTACAACCAAATTGAATGAAAATCAAATAATTCAATTAAATCCTATTATCCCCCATCCACTTGCAAAATCCCAAACCCCTTCCTAATCCCTTCTAGAATCTTCTAACCAATTCTAATTAACCTAAACCCACTCTAAATTTTGTCACATCCCTAAGCAAAGGGAGGTCACTTCTCAAATGGTCCAAAGTCTTGGATAACCATTGAAGGTTTTCAACCTTCAACCACCAAAAACCCCAAAGTCTTTGAAAACCATTGAAGGCTTCCAACCTTCAACCACTTAATCCCCAAAGTCTCCAATAACCATTAATGGTTATTTTAAACCCTCCCACATGGTTAAAACATTTGTTTTGACTCAACCTCTATCCAACCCAAGGGTCTCATTAGGTCATTAATGCTTTGACCATAATTATCTCTTAATCATTTGCACAAGGGTTTATCTTTGGATTAGATCCTAATTCAATGGGTAAACCTAACTTAGACTTGACCCTTAGCCTTTAGATAACCATGAGGTCTCCTTAGGCCTTTAATGCCTCCAACCTCTTCTTTCAACCCAATCTGGTGTGGACATTTGTCATCATTTTATTGGTGTCAATTGTGCACATGGATCCCCAACTTTCAAACCTGGCCCTTGATTAAACCTTTCAATCCTGACCATCCATTGCCCTATTTGTGCTATAAATAGAGCTCTCATTCCTCCATTTTAAAAAAAACATCTTTCAAATTTGAAGCATCACACTTATGCTCAAATTCTTTCAAGCTTTTTCATCATCTTTATGCTCTTCATTTAGCCTCTTTTAGATCATAAATTAATCATGAACATGCATGCTAAAGTAGTTTATCTATCATTTTAGCTCAATCATAGAATAAATATAGTATGCTAGGATAATCTTCATACTAACCTCGTCATCTTATCATTTAGTTTGTTGCATTTCTAGCATCTCATCTAGCTTATAACACATCTCATACTAAGATCAGTTAAAAATCTCTCTCGTTCTCATATTTGCCATCCTTAAACCATTTTGCTCAGTAATCTGAGAGCAAAACATTGGTTTGAGGGACATTGTGAGATAGAGAACCATGGGACCCTCCTTGGGAAGCTGAGTAACGCATCGTTACTCCATAGCTTGCATCAAGAAGTCCTGTGTGTGTGTGTGGATTGGTATTTTACATATGCAAGTATGTTTTCATGTATACGATGATATGAAAAATGGATTTTAATATACTTATATTATTCATATTTTGGCTTTTGTAGATGTAATGTGATGAAATAAATTTTATTCATCAAGGTATTGGTATGCTGATGATTATGATCACAATTTACTATTAAGACACATGACTAATGCTTTACTTAATGTTATGATGTTTCAATTTCTAAGTACTACAAATATATTACTAATCTATTTAATCAAACATGAAATTTCTTTAATATCTATTTGCTTTTATTTTAAATGGTTTTCGTGATAATAAATCCTAACTTAAATATTATTCTTATTTTATTTACAGAAAACAATTCAAATTATGGATGTTTCTAAAAATGAATCAAAAATCATTGTTGGAAGCCCAAATGCCTCAGTAAACTCAAACAAAATTGTTGAAACCAATATTGACAAATGTGCAAGAAATATTTTGCAATACTTGGACAAAATTGTTAAAGAAATTGAACACGTGGCTTTAAGGGTTGGAAAAACTTGAAATATTGGAAATGGAAGATGTGGCCAACAAAGCCAAAGAAGTATATTTAAAATTAGCTTCATTTGCACCGATGCTTAAAGAAGTTTACTGTGATCATTACGAAAATAAAGGTCGAAATACTATTTTGATCATTGAAGAATTCGTAATGACTTTACACAATTCTAATTAAGTACATTACTACCATAGTTACATTTGAATTTCTTTGGGAATACTACTTTATATAATTAGGTTTAATCAAGTCAAAGCAATCCAAATATTTATTGAATATGAAATGTGTTTCAAATATGTATCATAGAAAAGTTCATTTTAAAATTATATACTCTACTCAGTGTTGTTTTTTTATATTATATTTTATGGGAGAAATGTTGATCATAGATCCAATCTACATATATTCTTAAAAAAATACTCAAATGAAACATTTTAAGCTGCAATTAAAAAATCTATCTAATATAATCTTCATAATTATTATTTCTCTTACATGTTTGAGGCTTGCACTGCTACTAGCCTATATATCTTTATTTTAAGATATATAAATGACGCCGACATATATCGAGGCGTTTAATTTTTTCTTTCCACTTTCATATACAAATTGAATTGAAAAAATTCAACATATCTCGACGTCATTTAAATATCTTAAAATAAAGATATATAGGCTAGTTATTAATTAATTGAATTTATTAAAAACAACATGCTTGAGTTATAGAAATCTTATAAAATCAATTAACTCAAGTTAAAAAAATAAAAAGTAAAATTATTGTTAGGGGTCACTAAATTAACTGGAGTGAAAAGTGTCGGAATGAGTGAGACCAATAAATTTAAATTAAATAAAAAAATTAAGGAAAAAGAATAAGTTGCCACTAAAACTAATTATTTTGGATTTCCTAAAAATCACCTTCTAACAGCTAAATTGTATTGTAAAAAATTAAGGAAAAAGCATAAGTTGCCACTAAAACTAATTATTTTGGATTTCCTAAAAATCAGAATTGCACAATTAGGCTTTGGTAAATAAAAAGATTGAAAAAATTAAAAATTAAAATTTGTTTGTGATTGGTTCAAATTAATTTTTTTAATAAATAGTTAACTAGAAAAACAGAAACCTCATTACAATAGTATTACAAACTCATTACAATAATTTTGCTTAACGACAAATACTAATAAGACAACTATTTACCAAAATGACTTAAAACACACATATTTATTTAAATGATGTAATATTATCAAACTAATTAAAATTAATATCTTTTGATATATTTCTTTTATTAAAATAATTTAAAAGTATTTGCCATAAAAAAAAACCTTCATACCCTGCTTGAATGTATACAATATTTAAACAACAATAAAAAAATAAAAAGTAGGAAACAAAGTTTTCCGTTACATCTATCCCTAACTATTCATTGAGGGTTAGAGGCCATTAAAAATTGTAGAGCTTTCCACTAAATATTGACATGGCATTTTATATTGTTTCAACAAAATCCTATTAAAGGTGCAACTATGTTAACAAAAGGTCCGGAGAAAATTTTGCAGCTTTGATAAGAGGATATTGTCTGGCCACAATGGTCTTAATTAAAGGTGCAACTATGTTAACAAAAGGTACGGGAAAAATTCAACGGACTGCGGTTTTTCTTTTCAGGCGTGAGACTTGATATTTCCAATGGATTTCCAAAGAATAATAGTCTATCGACTAACTTCTAGTTTTTTCATGGAAATCATTTCATATCTTAAAACAAGTATTTCTAAAGAATAATAGTCTAACGATAATGATTTCTGTCATAATATTGTAATAAAAATATTTGTTCTAAGTTTTAATTAAAATAAATGTCACATATTTCCATTATAGTATTGTAATAAAAATATTTGTTCTAATTTTTAATTATTATAATTTTTTTTCATTGTTATTTTAAAATTATATTAGAATAATTATATTTATGTAATATTAACAACTCTTATTTTAATAAAATAATGGGTATGCCAAAGAGGTGTTGAAGGTCAATTGGGAAAAATTTGGTCTATTTTTTGGATAAATGTGTGTAGTGCATGAGGTCAATTTATTGTCATGATGTTGTTGTTTGTACAACAAAAGACTTAATTGAGTGGTAATAGCTTAAAATCAACTATGCGTCCACTTACAAGGATTCAATCATTCAATCATAACTAAAATGATACCTTTGAATTGAGAAGATAATCAAGTTTTATTAGCAACAAGCTCATATTATCTTTGCAATAGGTGAGCATAAGAGTGAGGTTGGGATAGGGCTAGAAAGAGGGATATATAGAGGGATGAGAGTGAGGGAGAGATTAGTAAAGAGATAGACATAGAGATAGGGAAGAAGATGAAGATATAGTTGGAGTTGAAGATAGAGATGGAGAATAGGGAGAGGAAGATGGAGAGAAGGAGAGAGATATGAGAGAGACAGAGAGAGAGAGAGAGAGGGGAGAGGACTTTCTTTCTCTCTTGTTCTAAAGATTTAATTTAGGTGTTAAGTTGAAATTTACTTTATAATATAAATTAAAGTAAAATTCAAATATAATTATTCTATAATAAATAATAATATAGGGAATGCTTCGAGATAATAATTATAATATTATAATATAAATTTTACAGTGAAAATATATATTTTTATTAAAAGCATAATCCTAATTTAATTTTAAAAAATTATATAATTATAATTATAATAATTAAATTAATCTCAAATATATTATATATATATATATATATATATATATATATATATATATATATATATATATATATATATATATATATATTCTAATGCTACAGATAGCTAATAAAAAAGTACAAGATACATGAATCCCTGGATAATTCACATACAGGTTAATCTATTTGAAAGATTACATAAAAATCATCCAAGATTTCCTATGCACTGTAATTCAATCCTTCCCTGATAATGATGTCCTCATTAATGATTTCCAAAAATAGCTCTATCCTGAATTCTTTAACTCTTATCTTGAAAGATTTGAAACAACCCCATTCCATAGTTCTGCAAAAAACCTTTTCACACCTTACAACCAAGATCAGTGTTAGTATGTATAAGAGCATTATGTATCAAAATAAAATTATCAACAACTTGAAACATAACTTTTAATTTAACTATTAATGTCAACTTCCCTTAGAGGATATTGAACCCTCAATCATTTTGAGACAATACATACAACAAACCTTCAAACCTGCCCTACAACAAACCACTTCAAGAAATATTAGCCAATAAATAAACCTGAGTCCATGTTTCGAGGCTTGTTCCATGTTACAACTATTATAGCCACAAAGCTTTAGAATTGAAAAATACTGAAGTATAACTTCAAATCCAAAACACTGCCTGCATCTATATCATAATATAAAAATTTACCATAGCACAACTCTGGGACATAGGGAATCTTTCGCCAAAAGGATCTAAAAGTCACCTCACTCCTTACATAAAATCTGATGTATTTGATAATAAAAGACAAAAACCTTTGAGAAAGTCTTAATCGGACAATTCCTTCCAGAAAGTCCACTTATTTGAAACACTCAAGAGAAATTTAAAATGATGATCCCCTTAAAAATAGAAACAAGCACCGAAAGCAAGAAGAAAAGGCAGAGGGGAGATGTCTCATTCCATAAGAGAATTAACAAAGAGAATCATTTCCATACTTCACAGATCTCTTTCAAAAAAATGAAACCAAAAGCGATCAACGTCCCCAATTCTGTCAACCTAACTCTTTTAAGAAAATAACATCTATGCTTATGAATAAAAGGTCTGACAATAGATATATGCATACATGTAGATGTCTATATATATATATAAGCATAAAATTAAGAATATAAAAGATGAGAGCATTGATTCATCACATTTAGCCAAGAAGTAAAAGAACTTCAGACGTAATCGGTTAAACCCATAAGTAGGATTGATAAAATCACACAAAGAAGAATCCTTTTAGGGTAGATTGAAAAAGGGAAGCCATCAAACTAAAGAGAGAAAATCATATCTAAAGCTAGAGCATATGCTAAACTATGCATCCATAAGTCTTTAAAGATAAGTCTAAAATATGGTGAAAGTTTAACTATAAACCCTTAAGAGTCAAAAGGTGACGATAGGATAAACCTGAGACAAACACCCTGTTGCAAGGTGTGTGCCCTTGGTCTCCTTGTGTTGTGCAGAAATATCTATCTAGCACCCTCTCCCTCATCGCCAGGTGGAGGAGGAGGAGCCTGATGCCCAGGATCCTGACGAGGTGCCCACGCTCCCTCAGACTGTGTCATATACTGTGAATAAGGGACAACCTGTTGTGCAACTGGAACTGCCATGCTATATGCCGCAACATAGTAGGCTACCCTGCTAGTCTGATGCAAAACCTCCTATTGAAGGGTGTCTCACTCTGCTCTCATCACTGTGACTTGATGATCGTGCTCTTCTCTCAGCTCAGCCAACTAACGATCTCGCTCAACCCTCACCTCTGCAAGCTGTCGGTCTCACTTCGCTAGCTGAGTCTAAGCCACTATCAACTGTGACTGTAGCTCTGCTAAGTGTGCCCTCATTGATCGTCTAGCATCCATCTCCTGCTCTCTTGTAGGCTCTCTACCCCTATCTCCACCTCCAACTCCACCCTACTCCTCTCGCCACTGACGGACCTATCTCAGAGCTGCTCGATCCTCCTCAGCTCCGCCCAATCTCACACCTATACCCCCAAGAGATCCACCCTCACCCCTCTATTGTCCCACATCAGCTAGAACCCTGCTACTACTAGCACCAGGAACACCACCTGTCTGCCTCGGAGCCTTAGCTCTTTGTCCCTGTCTTTGGCCCTACCTCTGACCCTATCCTTGTACTTGCATAGGGGCATCATCCTCAACCTCCTCAATGCGAGGAGCCTGCTCAGCTAGATCTGTCAAATGAGGGAATGGATGTTGCTGGAAAAAATCTCTATACTGGGGCAATACCCTTGCATCTGCAATATCACCTAGGTAATCCCATCTCAGTCTCTGTAGACTAGTCAGCTCCTACATGGCCAAGGCATAGGACAACCTCGGTGACCATCCCTTCCTCTCCTCACTAGCATATCGAGCATATGTTGTAAACTCCTGTGATACCCCTTGAGGTTGGCCATACTGCCTCATCACCTGTGATACTACAAACCACTCCACTATCATCTGTGATCTGCCAATAAGAGGGTGAGTAACAAAAAGGTCCTTGCGTACTAGCCTCCAGTCATCCTATGGCTCTAAGCCCCTATAAGGCCTCCATACCACAGCTATCAGGTCATCCAACAGCTGCCGCCAAAAATCTGTCTTGCCCAAATGGGGTTGTGTAACATAACTGGCATACCTATATACAATCGGCTGCCCAGGCTCTCTACTATCATCAACAATAGGTTGACAAACTGAGAGGTTCTCCCAAGCCTAAACCTATAAGATAAAAACACAAGCGGCCATGCTCTTGCCCTCCCTGTACACTATCTCATGCATCTCGTGATACATGTGGGCCAAAATGCATGAACCCTAGCCAAGCCTCTGAGGGGTCTCCATCAATCTCTCCAGCATCCTACCCCATTTGCACTGGAATCCCTATTGTCCTCTATCTAGCATCAGAAAATAACCAATAAAACCTGCTAGGATGCAAGCTAGAGGCACTAATACATTTGGCCTAAAATTTCGATGGAGGTTTCCGATGGAGAAGGTATATTGTGATCAAATTTGATTTTTTTTTTAAAAAATGCCCGATTTCATCAGAATTCCGACGATAATGCAACATTTGGTTTCGACGGAGAAGGAATTGGCAATGACATATGGGTTTTTTTAGAAAAAGTGCCTGCGTTCGTCGAAATTACAACGATTGCGTGCATTACTTCAAAAAAAAAAAAGACCAAGTCATTTCATAAATCCTGCATCTTCATCTTGTCGACCTCTACCATTACTTTGTCCTGCCTCTTCATCCTACCTCTACCATTACAAAATCCCACCTCTGCAGGGAACTAGCCATGGAATGAAGTGGTGTTGTAGGAGTAGCTATACCAAGATATCAGGTGACGGGAAACTTTCCAGCTTCATGGTAGGAATTTTGTTATGTTTTTGTGTTTGTCGTCTGTTTAGGGGAATTTCCAAGTCTGGGCATTATTTAATGTAATAAGGGCATGTTTTGGGCCCATTTGTAAGTCGTTTGGCATTTTGTTAGGGGTGTATGGGTTTAGGATTTAAACTGATAATGAGGGAGAACAATCCAATGACAATGAAGGCCTACCCACACCCCCTGGTAACATTACTCTCTAGTAAAGTTGTTTCTCATTTGTTTAGCTTCCTTCCAAGCACCGGTTGAACTACCCAACCTCTCTGATTAGTCTACTGTTACCATCCAAATTAGTTAGGTATGAAGGATAGCCTCACCCCCAGTGACGAGGGAGAACAATCCAGTGGGGTAATGAAATAGAATTAAGTGGGGTTCCCTAAGAGCCTACCTCCCTTCAACTAAACTATCAAGAACCTAACTTCCTCAACTGGGGGTGAACTACCTCCATCCTTTGGACCAGCTTCAATCCCTCTTCCTTGAGATCGATTCCCTGGGATGGAGCGTAACAACTTTGGATCGATCCTTCGACCAGAAAAAAATTAGATGGAATAGATCTTCTTCCACCATAGAATAGTAGGGGCATAGAATAGTAGGGACCCCACAATAACCCCTCTCTCCATTTATCATTGTTCTCACAAACATGACTGTAGAAGCAACCAATGTCCATTTATCTAATAAACCATCGATCAATTGATCATTTTTCTCGCAGACATGACTGGTGAAGTGACCGAAATCAATGACCCTAACCTACACCACACATTGAATGAAGGTTATCCTGGAATATAAAGTAGTGATGATGAGCCTCCATTTGGAATGGGGAACCCATGCAAGGAGAGGTGTTAGTTGTTCCTCACTACTTCCCTTCGTTTGAAAGAGGCAACAAAGAAAGAAGCCTCGGTGATAGATCCATCTTGTGATCCTATGGGCAACTACTACTATAGTTGTCCTACATTGCTCTGTGCTTTGATATTTTCTACTACTCAAATTGAGGTGAATATGTACAAATTGAGGTGATATCTCTATTGCAGAACCATGAGAGCACTGTGTAGTGATCGAGTGCTATTTTTTGTCAGTGTTTTGGAAGGGAGCATAAGTGTACCGTTAGGAAGGTGGTATAAAATGGTGAAAGATGATAAGATAGGGAGGTAAGTGATGAAGGATGTAATGGTGAAAGAGTAAGTTAGGATATGTTAGGGGTTTGGAAGGTAGGAAAGTGAATGGGGGGAGATAAATTAAGGATGTGAAGGATGGAATGGGGTTAGGTAGGTGAAGTAAAAGTAAGTGTGTATGAGGTTAAGGTTTAGGATAGGATGTAGGAAAGTGAAGGAGGTTAAGATAGAATATATGAAAGGTAGATGGAAGGTAATAATGATAGGAAGTGAGGTAAAGGTTATGAGGTGTGGGTTAGAAAATAGGGTGTAGGAAATGGAAGGAAGGGTCATATCACTTTGAGAGTTTTCACCAAGATGAGTAGCCCGAGTATGGACCTCAAATCTTACAATCCATGAGGATCCACTTGTAGTAGAGGAGCATATACTTGCATCTTGGGAGCTTATTAGGATTTCTCCTTGAATTTGGGAAATACACATAGAGGAGATAGAATATTGATCAATACACATTAACTAGCCTCATCATGCATAAATACAAGAGGTATAGACTATAGCAAGCACATATCATGAGCCAAAGGATCATATTCGAGAGTTGCTTCATCTCCAATCCTCTACATTTTTAAGATCCACAAATGGGGTTGAGGTTAAGTCTTGGTTACTTAGCTTGGACTTATGCTTTGGGTTGCATCTATATGTGAGCAACTTGAAGGCATAATTTTCAATGCAATTTTTGAGAGGACTTGATTCCACCTTGTGGTACTGGGAGGATAAAATGCACCAACTCACATTGGAAACCCTCTCCAGATACCATTTTAGAGTGCTTCAAAGTGTGTTCTATTTCAAAATATTTTTGATAGAGATGCATAGATGAGTTTCACAATTTACATAATAAGGTTTCATAGTGGCTCAACATGAGAGTTAGTTTTTGGAGTTCTTGTAGTTTGTATATTACATTCAAGACAAGTTACTTGTAAATTATTTCATTAGGGGTGGAAAGCCCAAAATTTCAGTTTTCCTACACATGGCCAATCCAAATGACTTTAGGGTTGCTATGGAAAAGTCTCTTATGGAAAAGGAGGTACATGGGAGGACACAAGAGGCATGAGAGAAGTTTGTAACTAGCTATGGAAAAGTCTCTCATTTTAGGTATGAGAGACTATAGGGCTATCAAGCTAGGCCTTCTATGACTCAACAACCTTTTAGGGGAGAATCTAGTGTTTTTAGTAATTAAGATCTTCTAATTATGGTGGGGCCTAGCCAACATAGGGTTATATGAGAGACACATGTTATGTATATGTTAGTATCAAACAGAGAGTGCCCACAAGGTTTTAGAGTAGGTGGACACCATCCTAGGATGTCAAAGTAGATAGTTGATATGTGGGTCTTTACCCTCCCAACCACTCAACATATACCACCATGGGTCTTTACTGTCCCAAACACACAAAGGTCAAAGGAAGATTCATTGCTGCAACACTCACTTTTTGTGACAGTCTCAAGCACTTAGGATAGTCAATCCTTTCGTGGCCATTCTTCTTCACACAACACTCTCTAACATTAATTATGATGATAGTGTACCTCCTTAAACCTTCCACCAACACCTAACTCAATACCAAACTCTTTCCCGATCTTGCTAATGAACTAATTAAATTAACTCACTGTGAAATTGTGATGGTCAATGCAAGGTTTAGGACAATAGTAATTAGGATCTTCTAATTATTGTGGGGCCTAGCCAACATAGGGTTATATGAGACAGGGATAAGTTCAATAGTGATTTCTCCCTCAATTCTTGATGAATTCTTCATTGCCTATTCACTTGGAATTGAATTGATTTTATAATTAAGAAATGAACTGTTTGGTTAGATGCCTCAAAGAAATATGGTCTAATGAAATGCGATGATTGCAGAATATGCACAAACAATGTTTGTTGAAATGGATTTACAAAATTCCAACGAAATCTACTTGACAGGTATAAAGTTGGACCCTACAATGGCTAGCAGCCTTTACCCTCTACAACCTTTGCCAACATTCTTCCAGTCTGTGCGAAAATGAGAGCTTGACAACATTCTTTCACTTTTAGCTAGCTAAATTTTCAAGAATTTTATCTCTAGATTTAATATTTCTTTTCTTGCATGAATCTATTAATTTTGAGATAACAGATCTTGCCTTCATGAATTGATCCTAGTTTATCCCTTTAACCCTGATTAATTTATTTAGAGTGCTTAGTTCCATTTTAATCCTTTCTTTTACAATTAAATATTATTAAAAAATTATATTATTGTTCCAAATTTTGTGGATATTTAGGACTACAAAATTTTTACTAGAGCACGCATCTTAGTACTTCTTACTTTTAGAAGCTCACTCCTCTAATGTTTGATAAGATAGATATGAATGATTGACCTTAAACTACATGTTTTTAAAGATGAAGGTGCGTTCAGGGTTTAGATGATTTTCCATGACCAAGTAAAAGGAAAGTGATATAAACCTATTTTAAAAATTATATTATCATTATACTCAAGCCATTTAGAAAATATAAAAAAATATATCCAATCTCTTAACTATTTTTCTCAAACCTACCATTTTGTTTGCCCATGTGAGTGCTCCATTCCTAGAACTAATAAATAAAGAGTGTATTCATGTAGATAAATGAATTAAAATCAATTTGTGATAGT
Organism: Cryptomeria japonica; assembly: GCF_030272615.1. Lineage (NCBI taxonomy): Eukaryota > Viridiplantae > Streptophyta > Pinopsida > Cupressales > Cupressaceae > Cryptomeria > Cryptomeria japonica. The sequence goes on along the minus strand of NC_081415.1, from coordinate 7,793,500 downwards.
AAACATTCACATAGCATGTATAATTAATTTATTTATGATGGACTTTTAAATGTAATAAATTATCTCCTATAGTTATCTCCTAAAGGTGGGGCAATTAGGTCCATATATGATGAAAATCAAAATAAATAGTTTGAAGATAATATTAGTTACCTAAAGGATATTCCACTTGATTATTTGGTATATCATAACTATTTTGACAAATTTTGAAACCATTAGAGGTACCTTTTGCTTTTGTAGATGAGGCATTCATTCATGTTGAAGTTGTGATAGCTTATTTGCCTCTTTATAGACAACAAATTATCCATACGAATTATCATATATACTTGTAACCTCCATCCCAAACCACCTATTTCACTCTTCTTCCTTTGTGTACCTCTTTTATTCTTCCATTACCTCTTTCCTTACCTAAATTCAATCCAAAACATAGTGTATATAGCATCAAAAAAATTCCATATTTGATTAATATTATCCACAACATATCGAAAAGACAAATACCACACTTACTATGTCATCAACCAAAAATTATTTACTTACATATTCAAAGAGTTCAATAATGGAGAAACATACATGCAGTGCTCTACACATGTCCTTGAAGGTTCAAGAAATACTTATCCTCTATTGGTCCAAACTTTAAATCACTTTCCATGCATGAAAATAATTGCAACCATACACAATTTCCCACCCAATATATTCTCTCAAACTAGTTTACTATCTTAACAACGGGCCAAAATAGGAATCCAAGTGTCTTAAAAGCCTTCAAGACCATAGTGGTGAGGATTGAATTTCTTTCTTTCATGGTATCTTTCTCTAGATTAGTTAGTTGGGGATTCTATTAGGACCTTTTCCTAATTAAAAAAATATATAAAGATTACATCCCTAAATATTGCATTCATAATAGAATAAATTTCTGCAATATTGAAACTAAATTCATAATAGATTTATAGTGATGAATAAAGAAATATTTAAGATTCTAAAAAATTTGATGTTTTCTTTCTCCCAACCGTCATTGGATATTGGGTGATCTTTGAGGCATTATGTCAAACAATTCATTTGCCTTTGTGAGATTTTGCCAAGATCAAGGGCACAATGAAAAGTATAAAAATAGAGACAAAAGAATGACAAGAACAAACTGTATTCTCATCAACATGAAAATGATCAACTGGATTCGTACCAATACAATGAATATAGGCCTTCTTATATAGGCAAGGCCATATGGATGTACGAGCACACAATTATGACATGTGGCTCAATGAGAAATAAGGGTAGGTAAAAAATACTAGGGGTAGGTAGGAGAAATAATATAATATTCCACAAGAGGTGGATGACCCACCGAATGTGGAATGTAACAACAAAACAAGACCACAAAAGGTGGAATTTCTCCTACAAGCTCTATCCCTATGTGCACACTTCCCTAAGTGTCTCAAATCCAAACTACGAAGAGATGCATTATCCTAAGTTAACTTAAGTAAAGTGTAATAATATCTGTAGACACCCAAAATTGTCCAGTCTAATTAAATAAATATTTATTTATTTATTTATCTAAGTCTAATTCTTCTATTAATTAAATAAATCCTTATTTATTTAATTAATTCATTTATCCTCTTCTAGCCTTATTTCTCATTTAAATAAATATGATTATTTATTTAAATTATCCTTTTCCTAAATTAAATAAATATGGATTTATTTAATTGATCTCATTTCTTCTATTAATTAAATAAATCTTTATTTATTTAATTAATTCATTAGCCTTTTCTACCCATGACACATGTCATTCATCTCTTAATTCATGCACTACCTACCCCTCTCATTATTTTATTATTTCTTTTACCTACCCTCTAATCATAGCCGACCTCCTTTTACACCTCTCAATCTTATCCCTCCATTTCATATAGTGTCTTCTATATAAGGAGATGCTTCCTTCATTATCAAACCCTAATGAGCTAAGGAGCTAACTACTTGATCAATTGACTACACTACGATCCTACTTGCAACCACATTCCGTTCTTTGTTGAGCTCTTGTGCATATAAAATCTGAGAGCAAATATATCAAGAAAGATCAATGGAGATAGGAAGAATGGAGATCCAAACCCTATTGGACACGTGATGGTATAATCTTTGTGATTTCATTTGATTTGCATTGTCTTAGGTAATCTTCATATGTTATGGTGGATCTTTGTTGTTGTTAGGCTAGGGTTTTGTGGTTGAATTCATTTAGCCTTTCAATCTTGTTGTTATTGTTATCCATTTTCACCATACACATTTTGGCATGCCCGGTGGGACTGTTGTCCCTTTGCATTTAACCTCCTTGTTGCAGATCTTGTGTTTTTGAAGTTGCAGATCGGATATTTTCGGCAGCATTTTTGGTATTTTTGCATCTGCGCACTTTTGGATCGTGTTTTTGATTTTCAGGCGCGTCTAAGACAACTGGATCCGCGTCTGTGTTTTGGCAATATTTCATTTTGCAGGTTCCAGGGAGGCGCGTCTGTGTTACAGAAGCGCATTTGTGTCATTTCTACCCATGTCTGTGTTTAGAAAGAGCGTCTGTGATTTTTACTCGCGCCTGTGTCTCACAGAACCATGTTTGTGTTGCAGAGTCACGTCTGCGTCGGGGGTAATCGCATCTGTGTATGGCCTGTTTCAAAATTTTGAAATTTTATTGATTCAGTTTTTGGATTTTGCATTTAGGGTTTCAGATCTGGTTTATTTTGAGCTAACATTTTCAGATCTAGCTAACAAAATTGGTGCAGCTTGTCTTAAAAGCAAAATCGTTTGGTTGAAGGCCCCTATTTTCACAAAGTCTTTTGGGTTTTAAAATTTACCTAACTTGTGTGTTTGCAGGAAGGGGTGATTATTTCAAACAACCCAAACTACTAACAACTCTTTTTTGTAGGTCCTTGGCAAGGTTTTTTTTATTTTTATTGTGTGCCTTGTTTTCATAGACTAGCGAACACTTCCATTGGTGCACTAAAATTGAATCATTGTCTTTTGTGTCTTGAGCAATAGGCTCTTTTTGTTTAATCTTTAGAGGGCCTCTCTTCCCGTGTGGTCATTAGGACTACTAGTGAGAAGAGAACGACCCAAGTGGTAGCAAAAGAAAAGCCATCTTCTTCCGAACCACTATAAATAAATGCATTCATGGTGAAAACTATGAATAACGTGTGCTGATTAGTTCATACCGACACTATGTCTCCCCATAAACCCGTTTGATCAAATTTATTTGATCAGTTGTAGGGCGTAACCCCTACCGACTGGGAGCCTTCTGTATTTACAGAGCTGAAAGTGCCGCATGTATGGCCACACGAGCGGATGCCCTTACTAGCACCTTTTTGTTTTAGAAGCCCAAATCCTTCTGGTTGTTGGGGCAGGAGGTCAGACCTCTGGTAGCGGCCCACACACATACGGTTCTTAGTAGAGATACAAAGTTCGCCATGGGGAGTTTTCATGGGGACTGATGCTTGGCTGACCCGAGAAGTCAGTGTCGAGGGTGGAGCCAGTGAGGTCAAGCATCTAAGTATCCACTTTGAATAGCATAGCCTCAGGGGTAAAACCCTATGTGGGATCCACAACTATTGTCTTGGCCAGCCATAAGAATTGTGCTTGACTTATTTTAAACATTCAAACATTCAAGACCAAACAGCAAAACATTGTGTCTTTTGTGTCTTCAAGTGTATGCAAAACATTTTTACATCAAATAACACACTTTTCTTGGAGTCATTTTGAGTCTAGACACTTGCAAACATTGAGTCCTCATCAACATTGTGTCCTCTTGTCATGAAAAACAGTCAAACAGTCAAATTTGGTCACAATAAAACGACTTCACAGATTGGAAAAAATTGCATAAATTTTACAGAAACGCGTCTGTGTCTGTTTTAACCGCGTCTGTGTTGTCTAGGTGCGTCTATGAAGGGCAGAATAGCGTCTGTGTTTATAACAGCGTCTATGTTGAATATAAACATGTCTGTGTCAGGAAACCGCGTCTGTGAAGTATACAGGCGCGTCTGTGTCCAGAATTGAAAAACTGTTACAGTCTAGCAAACATAAACAAGAAAATCTCAGAAGCGCGTCTGTGTTAAACAGAGTAGAGTCTGTGTTAGGAAACCGCGTCTGTGAAGTATACAGTCCCGTCTGTGTCTAGAATTGAAAAACTATTACAGTCCAGCAAGCAAACACAGTCAGTTTTGGAAATCTTGAGCTTCCTAGGTCATCTCTCTAAGGTTTCATTTAGCATTCAACCTGTCCTTGGGTCTCACAAAGTCCATCATTGCTATACATCTCTCATTACATTCACAATTGTCTAAACTTGAGTCAAAAGGTCACTTGCTTGTCCTCATCATACTTGTCAACATACTACATACAACAACACTTTGCTAAGTGGTCCCTCATCAAGGTTTCTTACCTTTGGGTCTCATTTGGTTTTACTTAGAGTCAAGGTCAGCTTACCTCATCAAGAGAAACTATCCTCTCTTTGGAAGTCACACCTACTCTACTACATACATACTTGGTCTTACACTTTGGACATTGCATGTACACTTCAGATTCATTTACATTCCATCCAACCCTTGGTCTTCCAGACTCTTTCCATTTTTCATCTAGTCTCTCACATCTTGGTCAATACCTAGTTCATGGTTGAAACCCGTCTTCAAAAATCTAAGAGAGAAACTAAAGAGGCTCAAGAGTCCGCAAACATGAGTTCTTATGAGTATGACAATGAGATATTTTTCAATTCTGATCATACTACATTACCTGACATGGATGTCTATAGAAACAATCCAAATGTTGAGAACATGGACACTATAAACAACAATGCTACACACAATGACAATGTGGACAACTTTTCAGTACATTCAACAGATGTGGAAGAATCCATTATGAATCCCCATTTCAATCGATTGGTTGAGGAAATAATGAGGAGAGATAGACAATACTTCTTACACATGATGGCACAAAGTGGAGCCAAGATACCTCATGATTTTGACATGTCTCAAATAATGGAACATAGACCTTTGCAACAACCTCACTCCAACATGGATCAAAGGAGACCTAATAATGGAGGAAATAGAGGACCATATATGGTACCTGAATCACCATCAGCTTTGCTTCAAAAACCAGAGGTCCCACATACACATGGTCAAACATATGATACTCACCTTCGCAGACCATTATGGAAGTCTTATGGAGAAAAATATGCTCAATCACATATCAATGCTAAGGATCAACCACCAAAGCAATGGGATATTCAAAGGCATGCTCAAAATTTGGACACAAGGAAACCTCATGTCAAATTTGGGGGCAACACAATGGAACATGACATGTCTGTAGAATATGGTATACATGCGCAAAATAGATATGGGGCTCCTCAACATGAATCTATACCAAGTGGTCCATATACATAGCATCATTATAGACCTCCTCCATATGAACATGTGTATGATCAATATCATCCATATATGCAACATGCTCCTCCTCCAATGGGTACCTCAAACATAGGATATGGTCCAAGAAGTCGATCTCCACCTAAGAGCAATTTGGAGCAACAAATCAGGGACTTACAAAAGAAAATGGAGGACATAAATACACCAAAGCCAACATACACAATGAGAGACATATGTCCTTATCCATTTGACAAGAGCATTCCAATGCCTCCATTTCCTACACACTTTGTGATGCCTAAATTTGATAAGTATAGAGGAAAAGGGGATCCTAAGGCACACATAAGACAGTTTTTCATAGCTTGCATTGAGGTAGCAGCAGAAGAGACATATTTGATGAGATTATTCCCACAACGCTTAGGTGATCAAGCTATGGAATGGTTCTCCCAACTTCCACCTAGAATTAAGTCATGGGGTGACTTAACAGAGGCATTTATTCAATATTTCTCCTACAATATAGAGACAGACATATCAGTCACTACTTTGTGCAACACCAAGCAAAAAGAGGGAGAATCTTTTGCATCGTTCTTACAAAGATGGAGAAATCTAGCTAGCAGATGCTCTTGTGAAATTCCACAAAAACAAATGGTAGAGATGTTCACACAAAATGTTAACAAAGACATTGGCTATGATCTAAGGAAAGCTTGTTTGTCTACCTTCAAGGACGTTATTGAAAAAGGCTTAGCGATAGAAAAGGTCCTAATTGAACAAGGAGTCATTAAGATATTTAAGGAAAACAAAGATGACTATAAAGGAAAAGACAAGCCAAGATTTTGGAATAAAAACAAGAACACAGTCAATGATGGTGTTGTTGATGCCAACACAGTGCGACCCAAATTCATCTTTTCAGGATCAAGTTCTACAAACAATCAAGTGAATACGCAAACAACTTCCAGGTCACGAAGGAAGTACACTCCATTGGGAGAACCACTTGAGTCAGTTTTCAAGAAGCTAGTGGCAAACAAAGTAATCACAGTTCCAAATTTCCCTTCGTATGAACCAAAGGTCAAACCGAATTGGTGGAATGATGATGAGTATTGTGAATTTCATAAGAGCAAGGGTCATAAGACAGGAAATTGTCATCGACTGAAGAACATCATACAAGATCTCATTGATAGAGGTGACATTGAGATTGAGGGACATTCGTCTAATCAAGAACATGAGATGTTTAAGGAACCATTCCCAAAACATGACAAGGGAAAAGCTAAAGCCACAAATGACCAAGCCAACTATACTAGAGCACCTTACAACTATGATTCAACTATCAATAACATCTTGATGGACAATTATGTCTCTACTATTATCATCAAGGACAAAGCATCTAAGAATTCTACTCAGAGACCCAAGATTGTCCTAAAAGGTGTTGGATCTTCTTCCGAACCTACCTCTAAATGTCATGTTACAACCTGTCGAGGTAAGATCACTTTGCAAGGTGCTCCAGCTAAAAACACCGCCTCTTCATCAACCAAACCTGAGTATGACCTGGTAGAACAGTTAGGGAAGACACCCGCACTCATTTCAATCCTTGAACTATTACGCATATCTCTCGCACATAAAGCCATTCTTGATAAAATCTTGAGAGATACTGTTGTTCCTACTGATCTAAACGTGGACCAATTTCAAGCCATGGTGGGATACCTTTCCATTCCACACTCCCTTACATTCACAGAAGCTGATGATGCCTCCGTAAGTCAGCCACATAATGCACCATTACACATTGAAGCCTTCATACACAAACATCGAATAAAACGAGTCCTGATAGATGGAGGAGTAGGTCTAAACATTTGCACATTAAGCACTATCACACAATTGGGATATTCTGATAAAGCTATAAATTCTACAAATAAGATCACCATTAAGGCATATGATGATGAAGAGCGTTCATCCAAGGGTACAGTCATCTTACCTCTCAGAGTTGGGCCAGTTACAAAGGATGTGGTCTGTCAAGTCCTGGATTTAAATCTCACTTATAACATATTACTAGGACATCCTTGGATCCATGAAATGAGGGCAGTCCCATCCACATATCACCAATGCATTAAGTTTCCTCATAATGGAGTGGAAGTAATAGTTAATGGCGATCCTAATCCATTCATATATTGCAATAACCTAAAATCAAAGATTGAGACCATCATTCCTAGTAATCGGGAGGTTGTTCCTTCGTCGGCATACATTGATCCTGAGTCATTAAAACCTTCGACATCCAAACAAGGTGAGCTTAGAGGCAAGTTTCAGGACAAAGGCATGGGGGAATATACTTTCAATCAGACCATGTACTTAAGACGAGTCATGAGTTCCCCAAAAGAATATGGAAGACCACATCCTAACAAGCAAATCTCCATCATGATGCTCAAATGGGACCCTACTACCTTTCAAAGATGGGGTGAACTAGAAGAGGAAGGTTTATACCAAATGCTTTTCAGAGATAATGAAGAGGAAACACAAGATCATGTCAATCTACCATGTGAGAAATATGGCAAAGGCTTCAAAATTCTACAAAAATTTGGGTATGATGGAAAAAGCCCTCTGGGGTTACGAAAGGAAGGCATCATTGAACCTTTACAACCTGAATTGACTTTCAAGAAGGAATGCTCGAAAGGACTTGGTTTCTTAACTTCCAAGGTCCACACCCAAAGGACAGAAGAAGCCTTACAAATCAAAGCTGCCAAAATTCAACAAGAGAATTGCTATTCCACAGATTCCAATGAATGGGAATGGGGTTCCGACAAGTCTTCCAGTGACTACGAACTCACCGAGACATTCAGAGAGCCAGGTGAACCCACAGAAGAGGAGGAGTTTTATAACAAATTCAGAGTTGGTCAAGAAACAACCCATGAGGATTCCACACAGTCTTCGTCTCAAGGTTCTAGGTTGAAATCACATAGGATGAGAACACCTGTTCTAGAATGAGCTACTAGTAATGATAATTTAGATTCATTCGCGATCGAGACTGATGAAGAGAGTGCCATCGATGACCTTGATAATTACCTTGACATACCCGAATATAACCACATCTTCACTCTTACCCCCGCTAACTTTGAAGACATTAACGGCCTTCCCCTTGTTCACCACCAACTCATTGACTGGGATCATGAAGGACCTGCACAGTTGGATACATTTCAAAATGATGAAGCTTTTATTGACTATCTAGGCATACAAGAGGATCTTCCCCCTAAAGACCATAAAGTGGGATACACTATAGAACTCAATAGCGTGGCATATTTTGGTGAGGGTGTCGGACCTTCCAATCGCAAAAATGTGAAAATAAGAACAAATCAAGGATCTTATAGCGAAAACCACATTGTGGCACTATCTGACCCCCAAAAAGTAAAAAGAAAGGACGTATCTGAGGGTGAAAACCTCTTTGAGGCACCCGAAGATGGAAGGCTCGACATTCTCCCATCATCATATGAGGAAAAATCATCCATGTTGGTAGAGGAGACTATCAAAACAAACATTGGTATAGAAGAGGTTCCACACAATATATTCCTAGCTCAATCACTGACAGAATCTGAAAGGTCAAAATTCATAAGTTTCTTCAAAAAGCGACAAATCAACTTCGCCTAGTCATACACTGATATGCCTAGATTGGATCCAGAGTTGGTAATGCATCATCTGACAGTCAAACCGGGGGCCAAACCAGTAAAACAGAAATTAAGAAAAATGCATCCACAAGTGGCATTACTAGTCAAAGTAGAACTTGAGAAATTACTCGATGTCGGATTCATATGCCCAATTGATTATCCTAAATGGACCTCCAACTTGGTACCTGTCAGTAAACCAGATCGCAACATCAGAATTTGCACAGATTTCAGAGACATCAACAAAGCTTGTCCAAAGGATGACTTCCCATTACCAAACATTGACTTGATTGTTGATCTTACAGCAGGTCATGAAATGCTATCATTAATGGATGGATTCTCTGGCTATAATCAGATAAGAATCGCACCCGAGGATCAACACAAAACATCATTTACTTGTCCATGGGGAACTTTCTGCTGGAATGTCATGCCTTTCGGGTTAAAGAATGTAGGTGCTACATATCAAAGAGCCATGACTACTATCTTTCATGATCTCATGCATGTAACTGTGGAAGATTATGTTGATGACCTCTTGGTCAAATCAATAGACAGAAATACACATTTGGACATACTTTCAGTTGCCTTTGATCGGTTGGAAAAATACAAAGTAAGATTAAACCCTAAGAAATGTGTCTTTGGAGTAACCTCTGGGAAGCTCCTAGGATTCATTGTATCTAAAAGAGGAATTGAAGCGGATCCAGCAAAAGTCAAAGCTATCTTGGAAATGCAACCACCAAGAAATATCAGTGAACTTCGATCCTTACAAGGCAGACTCCAGTCCATCCGAAGATTCATAGCACAACTGGTAGATAAGTGTAATCCTTTTCAGCACTTGCTACATAAAAACATCAAATTCAAATGGGATGATAACTGTCAATAGGCTTTCCAGACGCTCAAAGATTATCTTCTGAACCCACCAGTTTTGATGCCACCAGTTCCAGATCAGCCTCTGTTACTATACATATCAGCTACTCCAACAGCACTGGGGGCACTCTTAGCGCAACAAAGTGTTGAATGCAAGGAAAAAGCAATATACTATATCAGTCGCACATTGGTAGGATATGAGCTAAACTACACACCAATTGAGCGCACATGTCTCGCCGTGGTCTTTGCTTCACAGAAATTACGACATTACATGCTTACTCATAAGACTAAGTTGGTTGCAAGAATTGATCCATTAAAATACCTTCTCAATAAAGCAACACTTACTGGGCGACTGGCCAAATGGGTAATGATATTGAGTGAATTCAACATCGAGTATGTGGACAGAAAAGCAATAAAAGGACATGCCATCGCAGATCAATTAGCAGATGCCCCCATGATTGATGATGTTCCTCTAAATTCAGAATTTCCAGATGAATCCATTTTAACAGTATCACATGCAAAGCCATGGCAACTGTACTTTGACGGCTCATACACACAGCATGGGGTAGGAGCTGGTATTCTCTTTATAACTCCTCAAGGGGATTCTGTACCAAAATCATACCGCTTATCATTTCCTTGCACTAACAATATAGCGAAATATGAGGCATTAACAACTAGATTATGGATTGCAGTTTAGTGGAAGATCCAGGAACTTCGTGTTTTTGGGGATTCTCAACTTGTCATCCGTCAAGCAACTGATGATTACCAAACAAAAGATGAAAAATTAATGCCTTACAAACAAATGGTGGATGATCTAAAACAATACTTCACAAGGATAGATTTTGAGCAGATACCAAGAGAGCAGAATCGCGCTGCAGATGCCATGGCTACAATTGCTTCATTGATCGATTTACCTCCAAATGAGACCCGCTATGAGTTCTTGGTGGATAACCTTTTGGTTCCATCATATGAGATCACTCCTACTAAAATGATGTGTTGTTGGTCCTGAATCCTAGTTATATGGTTCCATCTTCACATACCTTCGCGACAATATCCTACCTCCTGATCTATCAAATAACCAACGCCGCACCTTCATTCGCCAATCCTCTCGATATGTCATTTTATCTGATATCCTATACCGGCGAGGTCTAGATGGCACTCTTCTTAGATGTCTAGAAAGCGACGAAGCTCAGATTGCGTTACGTGAAGTGCATGAAGGGATATGTGGTCCACATGCTAGTGGTCCTACCTTGGCCAAGAAACTCATTAGGACTGGATATTACTGGCCCAATATGGAAAAAGACTCATATCAGTTTGTCAAGAAATGTAAGCAATGTCAAATTCATGGAGACCTCATACATGCGCCAGCACAAGAACTACAGCCACTTGCGTCTCCTTGGCCCTTTTGTCAATGGGGACTTGATCTCATGGGCAAGATTCACCCTCCTTCTTCCAATGGTCATAAATTCATTATCACTGCCACAGAGTATTTTACAAAATGGATTGAAGCCGTGCCTCTCACACAAGTCACCGGAAAACAGATTGCTACCTTCATCCTTAACTATATCATTTGTCGATATGGTATTCCTGTTTCCATTATCACTGATAACAGGCGTCCCTTCAAAAATCAGGAGGTTCGCGAACTCTATGACCACTTCCATATCTCCCATCATTTCTCCACTCCATATTACCCCCAAGGCAATGGCCAAGCTGAGGCGTCTAATAAAACAATCCTTAAAATCCTAAAGAAGACAGTCGACGATGCTGGCCGTAATTGGCATATTCAACTTAATCCTACACTTTGGGCCTATCACACACCTACAGGAGCTACACCCTATTCACTTGTCTATGGCGCTGAAGCCATCTTGCTTTTTGAGGTCGAGTTACCCTCTTTATGGGTCTCTTTGCAAAACATCATCACTGATGAAGATTACAGAGTCTCTCGCTTACAAGAACTGGAACTGCTAGATGAACGGAGACAAACTGCTTTTAATCATCTCAAGGCTTACCAACAACGAATGAGTCGTAGCTACAATCACAAAGTCAAGCCTCGCACATTTGAGGTAGGTGACTTGGTTCTCCAAGAAAACCCCAAAAATCAGCAAGACAAAGAGAAGAAGGGCAAATTTGAACCAAACTGGCTTGGTCCTTACATCATCACAGCAGTATATGGCTCTGGGGCATATCAGCTCTCAACTACAGAAGGTGAACCTTTGGAGGATCCTATCAACAGCATGCACCTTCGCAGGTTCTACACATAGCTCTTCGGAATATCCTAATTCAAAAATACAAAAAAATAAAAAAATTCAAAAATACAAAAAAAATTATAAAACAAAAAAATCGTTACTTGGTGAAAACCTAGCAAACAGGCGCCTTGTGACACAAAAAAAAAAAAAATCGAAAAAATCAAAAAAAGTAAAGAGAAATAATTTCGTCCAACGGTGAAAACCACTTCGGTGGCGCCCTGGGCAAGTACCATGGTGAAAACTGGGTCACCAGTGCCATGCGTAGAGACATTGCTCCTCCCTCCTTCAGGATTCACTTTCATCCTTTCACTTTGCACACACTCACAACCTATTCATCCATAATAAACTTACCCATTCCCATCATGGCTTGTTATTTATCTACCCAAGATTGGTTAGCCATTCATAATAAACATTCCTTTTCATCCCTTTCCATCCATAATAAATCAGATCCTATCTGTGGCTAAGGCAAATCCTATGTCTAGTGATGGGTGTGGAACTAAGAACATCACATGTTTCAAGGAGTACAGTTTCTTCCAGCTTTCTTCAGTCTATCCGCACACAATTCACAATAAAGAAGCATTTGCATCATAGATCCGCAATAAAGTTTCATCTTCTCCGCAATAAAGTATCAGTTTCATGGATTCAGTCAGTTTTAGATGAGACACAATAGCAACAATGGGCTTCAACAAATCAAATCTTTCAACAGACTCAGACAACATTATGGTTCAGTGCTATCTATCCTTTCTGTGAAAGTAAACATTGTGGCCACAATCAAATAAGACTTATACAGGTGACAAGAGACACTAAACTTGAGGACTACAGTGGATGTTGGTGTCGAGTCTTGGTTTTCTTTTGATTTTATCTTTCTGGTGACATGTCTTTTAGCTTTTTCGGGATGTCTTTGACTAGAGATTCTATCTCCAGGATGTCTTTGACTAGAAAGGCGAGGATGGGGTATCGTCACCTATTTTCTTATGCTGTCTGTGGATTGTCTTTTAGTAATGCTATGACTTGTCCAAGGATATGAGGACACTGTAAGTCTAGTGTGAACTGGGGCATTCCTTGTTTGTGACTGTCTTATCTCCATGCAAACAGGTACAATGACTTTCTGGGTCGAACATATGCCTCGATTGTCATAACCTACTTGCCATAATAAAGCTCAATGATGATAACGCACAAGAAGCTCTTTCACTTTCATATCTTCTGTCTTCCATCCCCCCTTTCTTGATTGACTTCCATCATCCTTCTCGAGTCCGCGTAGCCTGCTATCACATGATTGAGTATAATGACACACCAAAAATATTTGCATTTCATGTAGTTGCACCTGCATTACCACATATAAGCATTTCATACATACATATAGATATCACAACTGCATCACATCCTGCACACAACACCTGTTAGCACAATTTACATTTGCATTATCATATTCATCTGCATTACTTACATTCACATTTGCATAATGCATACACATATAAAACATAAACGAACAAAAATATAAAAATATTGCATTACATATATATTTGCATCCATAGCATAAAACATACATCATAAGAACATCTCATCACATAGGTACACATGCATATAGCTGCCGCAAAGATGAATAATCTCATATATATAATCAAAAGTGTCATGATACAATGATGTCAAAATCATATGGCTACAAAAGCACCCACAGGTGTCTACCATACAAAAATGGTACAAAATTGATACAAAGGGAGCCCTCTAAGGCTATGATGAACTCCCTCCCTCGGAGCCGCCTGGCCTCGGTGGAATCTGAGCCCCTGAAGGACATGCCCCAGGATCATCTTGCCTGTCCCCTCTATCTAGTGGTGGTGGAGGACCCATGACCCCACCACTCGATGCCTGTCTCCTCCGGCTCCCTCCTGTAGCTGTCACTGTACGCGATGGTTTATGGAAGCTCCTCGCCCGCTGATCTGCTGGCATTGCACCATAGTAGAGGTCCCTCCAGTAGCCTATCTCCTCTCCTGCCCGCAGGACATATGCATATCCTACCCCTATGTCCTTCGCCGCCTGTCTCCCTGCCCTCAGTGCTGTCTTGGCCTCTATATAGCACTGGATTGCCTAATCTCTCTCCCGCTCAATATCTCTGAGCCTTTTCCTGAGCCGATCCCTCTCCCTCTCCAGCTCCTGAATCTCATCTGCCTGTCCTTGGCAGATCTCCCTCAGATCCAGTAGCTCAACCTCCACTGGGTCAACCCCCTCTGCCTCTGCCTCTACCTGTGGCTCCCCCTATCCCTGTACCTGTACCTATACTGGTACCTGTACTAGTCCCTGTCTCTATCCCTGTCCCTATGCCTGTACCTGTCTGGGACCCTGTGCTGCTGGTACCTGTAGCGGCAATCCACCACGACCCCTCACCACCTGAGCTGGTCTCTCCTCATCACCCTCCCTCTGAGGTGCAACCCTCCTCTCTCCAACTACTCCCCTCCTCCTCCGTCGGCCTCGACCCCCATCACCTCCACCATCATCATCATCTCCCCCACCATCTCCCTCCACTGCCTCTCCTGGATCTGTCAACCGTGGGAACGGATGCTTTGCCCAATAAGCTGTATACTCGGCATCCATGCTGGCATCCTCGATCTCTGGCCACATGTCCTAGGGTAGAGGTATCATCTCCACCATCTGTGTCACTGCCTGATCATACGACAGCAAAGGCCCAAACTGTGCTTGATCTCTCATGGTACGGGCATACATACCTGAGCCCCGCGACATCCTCTGAATCTGGCCAAACTGTCAGCCAATCCTGTCTACCAGCTGCCTCTCTAGCACATAGGGCATCCGCCCAATCAGGTACCTACTCCGAAAGGTGTACGGTAGCTCGACTGCGTCATCCTCCCACTGCTCGCAGCCCAGATAAGGTCGCCATATGACCTCATCAATGTCATCAATCACTCACCGCCAGTACTCTAGCCTGCCAATCCGTGGCTGCGAAGTGATCATATCATATAAATGCACGAAGCTGCGCCCATGACCTCTGCCCCGGAAGTGTATTGGTCGGGTAACCGGCAGATGCTCATAAGCCCATACCTACAGCAATGTAACTCTGCAGCCCAATCCCACTGACCCGTGATAAACAAACTGATGCAGCTCGTAATACAAGTGTGCCAGCACACACGGTCCCCAGGCATATCTGGTATGCTGTGTCATCAGCGTCTCTAGTGCTCCCCCTAGCCCACAACCAACCCCCGTGTCGCCCTGTCTAGACACAGGAACCCACTGATAGCTCCTCCGATCATTGCCGACAATGCTAACCCGGTGGCTGTCATGGTATCCCATGCCACGTGTCCTACCCTCATCTCTAATCCAGGGTCCTGGAATACTCATCTCAGGGCCTCTCTGTCACCATCTCGATCATATGGGATCAGCTCCCCATCGATCGGTACCCGCAGAATCCTGTGTACATCCTCTAAGGTGACTGTCATCTCACCCATAGGCAAATGGAATGTGCACATCTCAGAGTGCCATCTCTCAGCAAGTGCAGTCAGCAAACCCATGTTTGCCCAAAACTCAGGCACATATAGTACATGTCTCAAGCCCATCTCCTCGATGGCAGCTCGGTCCTCGAATGACAACTCTGGTCGCAAACTCTGTGTCGATGGGAATCTCTCCCGTGACTCTAGCATCGGCAAATACTCCTACAGTCAAGCAAATCGATCATGTCAGTTATAGTGGCATTCACTGTTTATCACAAAATGCTACTTTTTATCTAAATGCATATGGCTATCTACCCTAGTGACACTCACTGTTCATCACAAAGTGTTGCTATTTATCCTAGTGGTACTCCCTGTTCATCACAAAGTACTACGTGTGTGACACTCCCTGTTCATCACAAAGTGTTACTCACATTCGCACTCCCTGTTCATCACAAAGTGCTGCTCATATTTCAGTACTCCCTGTTCATCACAAAGTACTCTATCTTGGTACTCACTGTTCATCACAAAGTGCCTTGATCTATCCTAGTCTTCCTAGAGGACCTGCTTGAGTGTATCCTCTTAGTAGCTTATCCAATCGACAGCATATGTTCATCACAGAACTGCCGATTTGACCTAGAAGACCAAAACTTGCATTTTTCAACGCAAACGTGCTTACATTACATCAACATGCCTACAGACTGCACAGACACGCCTGCACAACACAGACACGCCTGTATAACACAAACATGCCTATGCCGGGCATAAATGCGACTAGACTACGTAGACACCCCTGCACATCGTAGACGCGCCTGCATTCGACGCAGACGCGGTTCCAGACATAGACGTGCCTGGCACTGACATAGACGCGCTTGGTGGACACAGACGCGCCTGGCACCGACGTAGACGCGGTTAGACGATTTTTGACATTTTTCAACTCTACTTCTAAGCGCATTTATTGCCCTATTCGACATGCATTAATGACAAAAATTAAATGCGTCAAAGTACAAGGAGGTTTGGTGGTACTTACCGGCTCGCCTGCCTCTGCTGGCCTCTGAAATCGGCGAACACGGTCGAATCTATGCACGAAAGCCATCGCTGCTGACTACTCCTGCTCTTTTCTCACTCTGCACTTTGATCTTGTGAAGGTGTAGATGACAATGAGGATGTATTTTCCCCCGTGGTCTATCTTATAGCCTACCCTAGCCTCGCCTTCATTTTTCGAGTCAGTCTTCATTATCCCGTGACTTTGTCACTTTATCTGGTCAATCCATTCTAGCCTTTCTTTCTTATCGAGAGATTGTCTGCAATCTTTTCAAACATTTTCATCCAATCTCTCGAGGGGGCATATCATTCCCATCCTCGGGCAACTCTGTATCAGTTCATCTTATCTTCTTTGAAACAACGCAACAAGCTGCATTATCTCAAAGAGGGGCAAAATGTAGACACCCAAAATTGTCCAGTCTAATTAAATAAATATTTATTTATTTAATTATCTAAGTCTAATTCTTCTATTAATTAAATAAATCCTTATTTATTTAATTAATTCATTTATCCTCTTCTAGCCTTATTTCTCATTTAAATAAATATGTTTATTTATTTAAATTATCCTTTTCCTAAATTAAATAAATATGGATTTATTTAATTGATCTCATTTCTTCTATTAATTAAATAAATCTTTATTTATTTAATTAATTCATTAGCCTTTTCTACCCATGACACATGTCATTCATCTCTTAATTCATACACTACCTACCCCTCTCATTATTTTATTATTTCTTTTACCTACCCTCTAATCATAGCCGACCTCCTTTTACACTTCTCAATCTTATCCCTCCATTTCATATAGTGTCTTCTATATAAGGAGATGCTTCCTTCATTATCAAACCCTAATGAGCTAAGGAGCTAAGTACTTGATCAATTGACTACACTACGATCGTACTTGCAACCACATTCCGTTCTTTGTTGAGCTCTTGTGCATATAAAATCTAAGAGCAAATATATCAAGCAAGATCAATGGAGATAGGAAGAATGGAGATCCAAACCCTATTGGACATGTGATGGTATAATCTTTGTGATTTCATTTGATTTGCATTGTCTTAGGTAATCTTCATATGTTATGGTGGATCTTTGTTGTTGTTAGGCTAGGGTTTTGTGGTTGAATTCATTTAGTCTTTCAATCTTGTTGTTATTGTTATCCATTTTCACCATACAAAATATCCATAATGAATATTTATTCACACCAACACCCCCCCTTAAGTACAACTTAGGGGAATGAAGACTCAAGTCAACAATGTAAGATGGGTCCCAACTACTAGGCCATGATAGGTACCCATGTACAATATGCAAATGCAAGAAAAACTATGCAAAGCAATCTCTCACAAATGGAGAAAAGGAGAAAACCCAGTGGGAAAAAACTCCCCCCCAAAAGAGAGATGAAAGTACAAAAGAATCTTAAGGAAGAAGGACAAAACCTCAAAGAGGAAAAAGTCCCCCCCATAAGAGAGGAAGGAGAAGTCAGCTGACCCCCCCTAATGACACATCCCGGACCCCCAAGAGAGCTCGCAACTACTGGAACTTACTCTCAGTGAAAGGTTTGGTGAATATGTCAGCAACCTACTCCGCTGTAGGACAATACTGCTAATCAATGCCCTGCTCCTAGATGAGCTCTCAGATATAGTGCATATGAATCTTGATGTGTTTGGTCAGCTGGTGTTGGACAAGGTTCTTTGAGATTGCAATAGCACTCTGATTGTCACAATGTAGAACTGTCGGTCGTGGAGTGGTGAATCCAAACTCTATGAGAATCTGCTGGAGCCAAATGGTCTTAGTCGCTGCATTAACAATGCCTCGATACTTAGCCTTAGTCGAAGAGAGAGCAATAGAATGTTGCTTCTTGCTCTGCCAACAAATGGGGCCTGAACCAAGGTGAAAACTATAACCGGAAGTAGACTTGCGATTATCAAGATCGCCAGCCCAATTGGAGTTTTTGTAACCAACCAAGCGAAGTCTTGTGCCTGCTACATAGTGAATCCCATAGTGATGTGTACCCTAGATGTAATGAAGGATGCGTTTGGCGGCTTTCCAATGAAGCTCATGTGGTTCTTGCATGAAGCGGGAAACCATGCCAACTGCAAATGAAATATCAGGGTGTGTATGAGTCAAGTAGATGACACTACCCACAAGCTGATGATACAAAGTGGCATCAACTGGTGGAGAAGAACACTGAGCCTCAATCTTGACTCCTAAAAGAAAGGGAGTCAGGGCAGGCTTACAATCAGCCATACGTGCAAGTAGATCAAAAGCATACTTGGGCTGCTATAGTATAATCCCAGAAGGTGACTGTGAAATCTCTATCCCAAGAAAGTAGTGTAAAAGACCCAAGTCAGTCATAGCAAATCTATCATGCAAAGTAGATTTGACCCTGCTAATGATGGATGTAGTACTCCCTGTAATGATCAAGTCGTCAACATAGAGCACAAGTATCAAGTGAGAGTCATCCTGTCGCAAAATGTAGACATTTAGATCAGAATGACACCTAGTGAACCTTGCTGAGAGAAGAAAGGAATCCATCTTGGCGTACCAAGCCCTAGGGGCCTGCTTAAGGCCATAGAGAGATTTCCTTAGTCTGCAAACTGAGGAAGTATCTTGGATGAAACCCTGTGGCTACTCCATATAAATCTCCTCATCAAGATCACCATGAAGAAAAGCCTTATACTTATCCACACTACCATCCATTGCAAACTTGGTCCGATAGATCCACTTACATCGAGCCATCTTTCTCCCCTTAGGTAGATGGACTAAATCCCATGTGTTGTTCCTCATCAAGTCACTATACTCTTCCTCCATAGCTTGGTCCCACTCAGGAACCCTGATGCTTCCCGAAATGTCTGTGGATCGGAAGCAGTAGCAATGAATGCATGTGGAAGATTTTGATGTTGTGATCAAGTTCTCCATGTATTTGAAGGATCCCCAACAAGAGAACCCACGGACTCAAGTGTCTATCGAGCCCAATGAGGTCTAGGTGGAGGTGGAGAACGAGGCTCCTCAACTACAAGTGGACCCTGTAGAGGTGTAACCCTACGAGTCAGAGTTGAAGGAGTCTCATCATCTGAATCACTAGCATCACTATCCACAATGGAAGAAGGTGGAGGAGGTAGAGAGGCTAAGCTAGGAGAGCTTTCCTCAAAGTGAACACTCCTCTTAATGAACACCTCATGTGTCTCAAGATCCATCAATCTATATGCCTTAACACCCTCATGATATCCAACAAATATGCAAGGTCGACTCTGTGGTTCCAATGCCTTGCGTTTCTATGGAGGAATGCAAGCCCATTCTGGACACCCATAGACTCTGAAATGTCTCACAATCAGTTTCCTACCAGCCCAAGCCTCAAAAGGAGTAATACCTTGCAAAGATTTGTGAGGAACCCGATTCTAGATGTGTGTGGCATAACTGATAGCCTCTGCCCAAAAGGTGGGATCAAGAGAACGTGCATGTATCATACAACTAGCCATTTCTTTGAGAGTTTGATTCTTGTGCTCTACAACTCCATTTTGCTATGGAGTGTATGCTATAGAATTCTGAAGATCAATCCCCTCAAATGTACAAAAGTCCTCAAGTCTTTTGTTCACATATTCCCTTCCATTATCTGTACGAAGAATCTTGACCACTTTCCCAGATTGCTTCTCCACACGAGTCTTGAAGTCCTGAAATCTGTCAAATACTTCACTCTTATGAATGAGAAAGTAGACCCAAGTGAAATGGGAGTAGTCATCAATGAAGGTGAGGACATAGTGGGCCTTACTAAATGAAGGTGCTGGAAATGGACCTGCTACATCGCTGTGAACAAGTTGAAGAACTTCCAAATCTCTCCAAGCTTTCCCTTTATCAAACTTCTCTTCAGGATGCTTGCCCATGGAACAACCTGAACATACACCCTCTAAAAAATTGATTCGAGGTAGACCTGTGACCATGTCTTTAGTGTTGAGCTACTAAAGATAGTGGTAGTTGAGGTGACCAAATCGATCAGGCCATAGCTTACTTTTTGAATTTGAATGAGTAAGCAAGGCCCTAGAAGGTGAACTTGGCACAAAGTGGGAGAATGAATAAAGCCTTGAGTTGTCATTGACTTATCCCACTGCCACCAAGGCATCATCATCAAGTTCCTTTACCACAACTAAATCTGGTGTAAACTCAACCTTTTTACCATTCCCATAGTGAGTGATTTGGTAGATAGAGAGAAGGTTGGTAGACAAGTTAGGAACATAGAGAAAATTCTCAAATGTTCCATCATCCATGTCAACTGAACCTTTCTCTTCAACCTCTACTTGTGTATCATCACCTATGTAAATGTGAGGTACCTTAGATGGCTCCAATGAAGAAAACTGCTCCTTTGTAGAACCCATGTGATATGAGGCACCTAAGTCAAGTATCCACTGCTATGAAGAACTTGTTGTAGCCACAAATGCTTGCCCTTTTCCCTTAGACTGTGAGGAAGAGGAAGGAGATGAATCCTTCTTTGTGTAGGTAGATGGCAAGTTGATGTTGTTTTTCTTAAGAAGATTAGTTAACTCATCAACTTGCTTTGTGTGGCATCGATGCTCATCATGACCATACTTCTTGCAATATGTACAAGTTGGCTTATCCTTCTTAGGTGGTTTCCCCTTCTTGGAAGAGGATGAAAAATCACCTTGTGATGGAGAGGATGATTGTCCTTTTTCCTATTGTGGCTGTGACTTAGATTGCTTCTTCTTCTTGTTGGAATCTTTGCCTTGACTTCCTTGATTCCCTTGATTAGCCACCAAATCCTAGGACTTTGAAGACTTGAGAAGCCCCATGTTCAACAACTTAAATTGTTCCAATATCAATATTTCTATGAAAGCATCAAATGAAGGCATAACATAGGAACTCCCCAATGTCAAACGATGAGTTTGGAAGCTAGACACAGATGCTGCATATTCTGGTGCAAGCTTGTCCAACAAGTTGAATATCAACTGAGCATCATTTTTGTCAATTCTACAATCCTTAAGCTTTTCTCTTAGCTCATTTTCTTTGGTGACATAATCTTGGATTGTATCAAAACTCTTGGGATCCAAGTTGGTGAGCTCATTGTCAATCTTATAACCTCTGATTTCATCAACTTTACCATACAATTCCTGAAACATATCCCAAGCATCTTTGATTGTAGTACACTTTTCAATATGAAAGATGAGGTCATCTGAAACATATCCCAAGCATCTTTGATTATAGCAATGAATGCATGTGTACCTGGGTAGTTGCACTACAAAATCTATACTCACTAATCACATTTGGTTGGAAGTTTTTAAATCCATTTCAAGCACATTTTGTGCATATCCTGCAATCATAGCATTCCATTAGATCACGTTTCTTTGATGCATCTCACCAAACAATTCATGCGCTTTCATGTCTATACTTCCACATTTTACAAACATGTCAAATAGAGAATTTCCAACTGTAAGCATCTGATATTAATTGCCCTTACCTTCTACTTTGATGGAAGCCCATACTCTATTCCAAAGCTCCCATTTTGGCATAGGTAGAGAGTACGTTGGCAAACAAAACTGATCGAAATGGAAATCTATTTGTTGCATTGACTGCATTGTGAGGATGCTTATTTATTTCATCGGCAGCATAAAGCAGGAAAGGACATGAGAATATCTCCTCGGGAAGGTATTCTATGACAACTGCGAGGTAGATGAGAGTTTCTTATACCATTTGCTTTGTTCTATGCAGTCAAACACGGGAACACTGTTTGAATTCAAATGCTAATTGTGATTGTCTTTTTAACAGAAACGGATGGCAAGGGACGTCAAGGGAAGGAATGGGCCCACATCACACCTATACAGTCAAAGCTTAGTATGTGTTGTTTAAGGCTGCTCCCTTAAGACATCATAATTGATTGGCTCTTCACTCCTAAGACCTTCAAAAGTCTTTAATGGCTTCATTGAGTCCTTTGGTCTTCCAAATGCACCTGCACCAACTTGAATTCTCCTTCAATGCTTGATTGTCTGTTCACTTAGAATTGAATTGATTTTATAATTAAGAGATTACTTGAATTGTAGGTAGACCCCTTCAAATGGCAGGGTAGGCTTCCTTTTATACCTAATATATGTCTTGAAAGAATTTTATCCTGATGGCTTTAAATTAAAATACTTTCTTTTCTATCTGGTATTGGTGGAGCAGAGGTTGCATTGCATCGTCCTAGGATACATATTTCCACAGATACAACACAAGTGAAATGTATCCCAAGTTGACGCAAAGAAACCTCTGCTCTAGAGATCACCAGAAAATAGAGAAAGAGCTTTAATTTAATGCCATCAGGATAAAATTCTTTAATCAAGACAAATAAATGGTATGCAACTGTATCTATTTGGAATGCATTACCCAAACACCGCAATCGATCAGTCACCTTTGAAAAGAAAGTGGTATGATGAAATATCTAGGCATAAAATAGATGAAATGCACTCCATACTACTGCTGCACAATATTTTGGTAAATGATATTTTTAAAATAGTAAAGGAAGGTGTATGGAACAACCAAATTCTTATCATTATAAACAATGAATATTTTAAGATCCTTTTATGATGTGTAAGTTGAGAATATTTTATGAAAGGTCCCTAAATGAATACACTTTAAACTAATTTTAATATACCTTGAAGTGTGCAATATGGAAGGTTTGTATTCTTAATTTAAAAGATGATATCTTTATTAAATATCTCCTCTATTAAATATCTTTATTAACTTGATTTCTCCTTCAATTCTTGATGAATGCTTGATTGCATGTTCACTTGGAATTGAATTGATTTTATAATTAAGAGATCACTTGAATTGTAGGTAAACCCCTTCAAATGATAGGGTAGGCTTCCTTTTATACCTAATATATGTCTTGAAAGCATTTTATCCTGATGGCTTTAAATTAAAGTACTTTCCCTTCTATCTAGTATTGGTGGAGCAGAGGTTGCATTGCATCATCCTAGGATACATATTTCCATAGATACAACACAAGTTAAATGTATTCCAGGTTGATGCAAAGCAACCTTTGCTCCAGAGATCACCAGAAAATAGAGAAAGAACTTTAATTTAATACCATCGGGATAAAAGGCTTTCAAGATAGATAAAATTTGAGTTTGATTGTCATCATTTACTTTGCCAAATTCTTCACACGTAACTCCTGAATCAATTTCGTTCTCACAATAATTTTATTAAGTCTCAAATATAGGGAAATGAAAGGCTTCAAATAGAAAACTTGTACATGCAACTAAATCCATTGACTAATCAGAAGAACAAAATTAAGAAATGGTTTGATCATCTGAGAGATGTTGTAGACTTGCAACTCACCAGCTACTTAGTTTTGCGGGTAAGAATTTGTTTTGTTTTGGTTATCGTTGTGGTGTCTGTAGGGAGACATTTACAAACTTATATCTATTTTCACTATTTAATGGTTTATGGGTTGGTAATGGTAATTTAATGTTCTTTCATATTTTTGTATATATTCTTTATAATAGCCTATTATATTGAATTGTTCTATTATGGATAACGATGTCGGTCAGACGGCTTTGTCGTCGGTGCATGAAAGCATTGAATGAGTTCTACTTTAAAAAATTACATGGAGTATTTTTTATTTATTTGATTGTTATGATTGCTCCTCGACGACCATCCGACATGGAAGTGACAACGGATATACAACATCCTTATCGGATGTTTCATTAGCTGTCATCAGAATTTTGATGGCGAGAGATGATGTGGGTCAAACGGATTTTCCATCGGTGAATGAAAGCATTGAACGAGTTCTATTTTTATAAATTGCATTAAACATTTATTATTTATTTTATTCGGTGTTATTTACAAAAAATGATTATCAATGATGTTTCCTTTCTCCAAGAATTGTCTAGGACCTTTCCATCAGATAATATGTAACATTGAATGACTAAATCTTTTCTTTACAAATGTTTATTTTATTTAATTATTATCTGAGTGTGAATTAAAATTTATATCTGTCCAGAAGAAAAACATACAAGCTTTAGAGTCATGTGCAAGCAAATTTCCTAAAAGAAAGCAAGCATGCATTATCTTGAATGACATGGAAACAAGCTCATCAGATGCCTACAAGAGAGCAATTGGAGAAAAGTAGAGGAAAGTGTTAAAGGGTGATAAATAGATAGAGAGTATGCAATACAAACAAACAATGTCTAGAGTGTCTAATGTGACATGTCTAATTTATATCCGAAGGGACTAACTAATTTTGGAGTTCCTACGAAACCTATTGGGCCACACTTGTAGGAAATCAATGTGTTCATGCAAGGAGCACCTTTTTTCTATTATGAGAATGATGCTTTTGCACCAAGGGATATTGGGAAGTCAATATCCAAAAAATTCTATTGTGTGGAACCAGAGTTGGCAGACTCGAAATAATTTTCAGCTTTCAGAAGACCAAGAGGTTATGAACACAATCTCCCAATAGAAGGGAGATTTCAAGCATTACCTCTCCCCCCCATGACTATTCAGGAAGCACTTCCTCAGACAAAGGACTACTGGCCTCCATGGGATCAAAGAAAAAAATTGAAGCATAGACTCTAGATGATGTGGCGGTGTCCATCATGAAGAACTCTGCACTATAATTGAAAATTCAAGAGGGAAACTGCAAGATAGTGAAGAGAAATACAATCTTTAAAAGTGGGAAGAATGGATCTTGGTTTGGGTGGGGCCAAGTCAGGTGGCTCCTCTAGAGGTTGACAAGATAGAAATCATATTAGGATTTGAAAAGATCACACTCATGGAACTTCGTGTGCGAGTAATCGATTGTGGTGTTTGGGTAATGCATTCCAAATAGATACATTCTCATACCAAATGGGTAATGTCTTGATTAAAGACTTTTATCCTGATGGTATGTAACTGTATCTATTTGGAATGCATTACCCAAACACCGCAATCAATCACTCGCACACAAAGTTCCATGAGTGTGATCTTTTTCAAATCCTAATATGATTTCTATCTCGTCAACCTCTAGAGGAGCCACCTGAATTTGCCCCACCCAAACCAAGATCCATTCTTCCCACTTTTCAAGATTGTATTTCTCTTCACTATCTTGCAGTTTCCCTCATGAATTTTCAATTATAGTGCAGAGTTCTTCATGAAGGACACCACCACATCATCTAGAGTCTATGCTTCAATTTTTTTCTTTGATCCCATGGAGGCCAATAGTCCTATGTTTAAGGAAGTATTTCCTGAATAGTCATGGGGGGGAGAGGTAATGCTTGAAATTGCCCTTCTATTGGGAGATTGTGTACATAACCTCTTGGTCTTCTAAAAGCTAAAAATTACTTCGAGTTCGCCAACTCTGGTTCCACACTATAGAAATTTTTGGATATTGACTTCCAAATATCCTTCGGTGCAAAAGCATCATTCTCATAATAGAAAAAAGGTGCTCCTTGCATGAACACATTGATTTCCTCCAAAGTGTGGCCCAATAGGTTTCGCAGGAACTCCAAAACCAGTTAGTCCCTCTGGACATAAATTAGACACGTCACATCAGACACTCCAGACATTGTTTATTTGTATTGCATACTCTCTATCTATTTATCACCCTTTAAGACTTTCCTCTGCTTTTCTACAATTGCTCTCTTCTAGGTAGCTGATGAGCATGTTTCCATGTCATTCAAGATAATGCATGCTTTCTTTCTTTTAGGAAATTTGCTTGCACATGACTCTAAAGCTTGTATGTTTTGCTTCTGGATAGATATAAATTTTAATTCATGCTCAGATAATAATTAAATAAAATAAGCATTTGTAAAGAAAATATTTAGTCATTCGATGTTACATATTATCTGATGGAAAGATCCTAGACAATTATTGGAGAAAGGAAACATCATTGATAATCATTTTTTGCAAATAACACTGAATCAAATAAATAATAAATGTTTAATGCAATTTTTAAAAATAGAACTCGTTCAATGCTTTCATTCACCGATGGCAAAGCCGTTTGACCCACATCATCTCTCACCATTGGAATTCTGACAACAACTAATGAAACATTTGACAAGGATGTTGTATATTTGATATCACTTCCATGTCAAACGGTCGTCGAGGAGAAATCATAACATCCATCAGAAATCCGACAGAAATCCACCGATATTTATGGTGAGGGGTGTAAATATAGCCGCCATCGAATGAGTTCATTACATCATCGGACTACCGACGCAAATGGCATCATCGGGAAGCCCGTTGACGAGTTTTCGACAACAAAGTTGATCAGAAGTCCAATGTTTGGTCATCGCAAATCTGACAATTAGCTGTCAGAAATTAGGCCCAAATGTACTAGTGAGGAAACTCATCATTGTACCTGCTCATCATGATGTCCCAACTGATGGAACATGTCAGGATATCAGGATCCCTGAAGACATGCTTCACTGCTTGTAATCCGGGAGGTTATCCTAAATCGTAATCCACCTTATCAATAGCAAAAGGGATACAGAGGATCCTATATACATCCTCGGGAGTGATAGTCATCTCCCCAACCGATAAGTGAAAGGTATTATGCTCAGAATGGAATTTCTATACCAATGCAGTGAGCATACCTTGATTCACATGGATATTGGGTAATCTCAATAGATGTGTCAAGCTGCACAAGTCAATATGAGCCTGCTCAACCTCTGATAGCTACCAAACTAAAGTCATGGTAGGTGGATAAACACACCTGAAGAGCACATGGGACAATTAAACCTGCAAAATCAAATGATGGAGTATCATAATACATTCCAAATAAGCCTACAAGAGAAGTAAAACATCACACAAATCCAACTACGTCAATTGCAAAACCAAATTTCAAGTTTAGACCTTAAAAAATGCTCATTGTTTTCCAAATGACAAAACATAGAAGAGTAGAAACTCATACGAGTCAGGATTGAGTGCCATATGATAAAAAACTCCCATACGACAAAATAATAGACTTCGCACGACAAAATGGGCTTTTATGAAGGTTGTCGTACGACACAAGTGTGAGTCCCGAACGACAAAACTTATGGGTTTAAACGACAAAATAAAATTTAGTAGTTTGTCATACAAGACAGGATCCTATCTCGCATGACAAAACAATAAAACCTGACTCAACATACCAAAAAACTTGGAAAATCAACAAAAAAATTCAAATCTGGAATGAATAACAAGCTTAAGATAGATCACTTACTAGTGGCTCATAGTGTTGCGGTCGAATATGTCATTTCTAGTGCTCGAATTGATGCTCCTGAGTAGGGACCACCATTTTTCTCACAGAAGGATTTTTGAATTTTCAAATTTTGGAGGGGTTAAAATGAATTGAAAATGACACTTCTGTCCCATATATAGCCAAAACCCTAATTTTTCAACTTGCTCCGATGGACATGAAAATTGTACACTTAGCTAATTCGCCTGTTCTGACTCCATTTTCAGGATCAAAATGAAAATTCAAGATTATTTTCTAGTCAATTTCACAAAGTTTGGACCATTTAGCACTTTTCATCAAAAGCTCATTCTTTCTTCAAATTGCACTCAATTTCTCATGAATCAATGTTGAATCTCAATTTAATTTCTACAAATCAACTTTGCGCTCAATTTCTTATCAATCAAAACAAAAAATTTAAAAATTCCTCTAAATCAATTTGTGCTCAAAACAACTTATCATCACTCAAAATTTCCTATAATCATGCACCCTCGCTATCTTTCGATTTCACTGCTGAGGGGGCATACTCGTGACCTTATGACCTCACATTCTTCAATGTCGAGAAAATTTTCAAATCTTTATCAAAAGTTTGCTAAGGGGAATCTCAACTTCATCACTTCAAATCAAGTTGAGATCTCTCGATCATCTAAATAAAATCAACCCCTAGGGGCATATCATTTTCATCACTTCATATCAAGCTGATATTTGCCTTTGTCAGAATCAATCCCTTAATGTTAATTAGTTTCATCACTTTTCATCAAGCTGATTATTCATTTAAACTGAATCAAGGGTTTAAGAGTTTATTTGATCACACTCAATCTAAGGAGGTGTTTAGTTTCATCGCATTGAATCAAGCTAGATAGTTTATCTTCCCTCATCGTATCTTGATCAATCAACTTCAAGATCAATTTTTATCTTCACTCACTATGTGTAGATCAATCAAGTTCTAGATCAGTAAGATCTGCTTCTTGATCAATCAAGTTCAAGTTTGGTATCTTTTGTTTTCTATCGTTCCTAAGTTCAATCAAGTTTGGGGTTAGTATCACTTTAATCAGACTTCATTCAGCTTCATCTTTTTGAATCAATGTAAACACCTTGCTCTTCATCTAGTTCGTGATCAATCAAGTTTAGAACTAGTATCTCTTAGACATCAACTATTCTTTGAACCAATGCGCTGCTTGCACATTAATTCAAAGAGGGGAAAATGTAATACCCTAAAAATGGTCATCTAAACCATGGGCCCCTAATCTCGACAATGTCAACAAGGTCCTAACCAAAGGCAATTAAATAAATCTTTAGCACACAATTAATTCTTCAATCATCAAATCTCACATGGCAAAATTAATAACTCAATATTAATTAAATATTTATTTACTCCTTGAGGTAGCAAAGAAGAAGGAATTACAAACTTAGAGAAATCAGATTCATGTACCCAAGTGGCTTCTGAAAGTGATTTATCTTTCCACTTGATGAGATTCTCAATGTACACTTGATGGTGAGTCCTCTTGTAAACTCTTGAGTCCAACACCTTTTCATCTTGAGGAATGGAAGGAGGATGCAAAGACAGGTCTAAAAGTGACTTGTGAACATCTAAAACTCTATCATCCTCCTTAGGAAGCTGACCTTTGAATGCCACCAAATATGAAACATTGAAAATAGGAGACAAAGAAAGATTAGTAGGAAAATCAATTTTATATGCATTAGAACCATACTTAGCCAATATCTTGCAAGGACCTATCCGCCTCATTTGGAGCTTGTTGGGAACTCCCTTTTGCAATGTAGACTTGTTCAAATGCACCATCACAAATTGCCCAACTAAAAATTGAACATCCCTCTTTGATGCATCCACTCTAGCTTTCACTTTTTGTGAGGTATCTTGAAGAGTCTTTCTCACTTGTTCACAAACTTCCTTCATTGATTGAGCCATGTCATGTGCTATACCACTCTTTTGCTGCATGTTACTGAGACCCCTTAACTCCATGACACCCCTTGGGTGCATCCCATAAACAATCTCAAAGGGATTTTTACCATTTGACCTGTTAACACTATCATTGTATGCAAATTATGCCTGATGGATGAGCTGATCCCAACTTTGGTCATATTTCTTTGTCAAACACCTTAAGAGGTTGCCAAGAGTCCTATTGACCACCTCAGTTTTCCCATCAGTCCGTGGGTAATAAGTTGAACCAAAAGAGAGATTAGTACCCAATCGTTTCCACAATGTCTTCCAAAAATGGCCCAGAAACTTAACATCTCTATCAGAAACAATGCTAGAAGGTAAACCATGGACTCTAATCACTTCCTTGAAAAACAAATAGGCTATATGAATAGCATCATGTGTCCTCTTGCAAGGGAATAAAGTGTGCCATTTTACTAAATCTATCCACAATCACAAAGATGCTATCAAAACCAGTTTGAGTCTTAGGTAAGCCTACTACAAAATCCATGCTAACACATTCCCAAGGCATTGTAGGAATTGGAAGAGGCTGATAAAGACCAGCATTAGAAGTATTACCTTTTTCTTTTTGACAAACCATACATTGCTCCACATACTTTCTAACATCTCACTGCATTTTAGGCCAATAATAGAAATGTTGCACCAACTCTAATGTCTTGTTGAGACCAAAATGTCCACTCAAACACCCATTGCATTTTTCTTCAATCAGATTCTCCCTCATTGAGCTTTTAGGAACACATAGTTGCCCACCTTTAAACAACAAACCATTTTGCAAAGTATAATAAACATATTCACTATGAAAAGAATTATCAAATGCTTGGCAAACCTTATAGATGGCTGCAAAATCTTCATCATTAGGATACATTTCTTTGAAGCATTCTATGCCAATACTTTGAACCTGTACTTCCTGTACTATTAGAAGCCTTCTACTCAAAGCATCTGCTAATTTACTGCATTGTCCTTTCTTGTGCTTAAGAGTAAAAGTGTATGATTGTAAGTACTCAACCCATTTAACATGCCTATGATTTAACTTATCTTGTGAATTCAAGAAACTCAAAGCCTAATTATCTGTATATACAACAAACTCCTTTAGAAGCAAATAATGTCTCCACTTTCTAAGTTCTTGAACTAAATCATAGAGTTCCAAATCATAGGAAGAGTACTCCTTTTTAGCATCATTCAACTTTTCACTAAAGAAAACTACAGGTCTATTATCCTGACTCAACACTGCACCTACTGCAATATTACTAGCATCACATTCAATAGTAAATAACTTGTCAAAACTAGGAAGTATAAGCACTGGTTGAGAAGCAACCTTGGTTTTCAAAAGTTCAAACCCCTTATTTTCTGCATCTATCCACTAAAACTTTACCTTAGCTCCACCTTTTATAGTATCAAGAATTGGTGCACAAATCTCACTAAACCCTCTGATGAACTTCCTGTAGAACTGTGTTAAGCCATGAAAACTTTGAACATCACTTGCTAATTTGGGTGTAGGACAATTTGTGATGGCTTCCACCTTGGTTTTATCCATTTTAAAATCTCCACCTGAGATTACAAAGCCAAGACAAACCAATTCCCGTTTCATAAAATCACACTTTTCCAAATTGATTATTAGTTGTTCATCATATAATTTGTTCAAAACAATTTCAAGATGCTTCAAATGCTCTTCTTTAGCTTTACTGAATATTAGTATGTCATCTAAGTACACCACTACAAATTTACTAATGAAATCATTTAACACATCATTCATGAGTCTCATGAATGTACTTGAGGCATTAGAAAGATCAAATGGCATATCTAGCCACTCATAAAGACCCTTATTTATTTTGAAAGTTGTTTTCCATTCATCACCTTCTTTTATCTTGATCTAGTGATAACCACTCTTGAGGTCCATTTTTGTGAAATACTTTGCACCTCCCAAACAATCCATCAAATCCTCAATCCTTGGAATAGGAAATCTATACCTAATAGTGATTCTATTAATGGCTCTGGAATCTATGCATAATCTCCATGTACCTCCTTTCTTGGGTGCTAAAACTGCACAAGGACTTATGCTTTTTCTTATCGGTTTTTGATCTAGGATTTCTTGCACTTGTCTTGCCACTTCTTTGTTTTATTCAAGTGTCATCTTATAGGGTGCTTTGTTTGGTAAAGAGGCTACTAGTATGAAGATTATCTGATGGCTAATGGCTCTAGGAGGTGGTAAGGTTGCAGGTGCTCCATCCCTTATAATTTCTTTAAATTTATCAAGTATTTGTTGCACTTCTTATGGTATTTCAACCTTCTTCTCCTTCTTTTCTTCCTTGGGTGTCACTATGAGTGCAAATCCCACTCCTTTACCCTATTTGAGTGTGTTAATAAACTCTTTCTCATTCACTATTAAAATATTTTGATTCGTTGAAGTGCTGCCCACTTTCTCTTCATTTATAGGCTGAATTTTGTATGTAATACCATCCTTCTGAAATGATTAGGAGTTCTTTTCACCACTATGTATGGCTTTCCTATCAAATTGCCAAGGTCTACCAAGAAGTAGATGACAAGCATCCATTGGAAGAATATCACATAAGATCTTATCTTGATACCCTCCTATGGTTAATTCTACCCATATTTGTTCATTGACAAGAACATGTTGCTCCCTATTCAACCATGTGACTCTATAGGGATGCGTGTGAGGGATTCTTTCTAGTTTGAGTTTACACACTGCTTTTTCTGAAACTATGTTATATGTGGATCTTGAATCAATGACTACCTTGCATACTTTTCCCATGATCTTGCACTTAATTCTAAACAATGACCTTCTTTGAATAGGTTCCTCCTTGATTGGATCCTTTATCAAAACTCTTCTCATCATCAAACTCTCACCATCTTCTAATGTTAAGCTCACTTCATGAGCTTTGCTACTTGCTGCACTTTCTTGCACATAATTCACTTTTCTTTCACCTCCTTGTGATGAAGTGGGTTTCTTTGGACATCTATAGGTAGGGTGCCCCAACTTCTATCAGTTGTAGCATTTCATGGTGGAGAAGTAGGACCCTCTGCCTGTTCCACTAGATCTACCTCTACCTGGGTTGCTAGATCCGCTTCCTCTATAGCTGCTCTTGCTATATGAATCCCCACTTTGCTCAATAATTTTGGATTCTCCTTGGGACCTTTGATCTCCTCTTCCACCAAAACTTCCTCTATGGCCTCTACCATCTCTACCCCTACCTCTGCCTCTGTTTATTTGTTCTTGCTTCTTCTTAATCTTCTCTTCCACCTTAAGTGCTAGTTGATAACACTTGTGAACTGTTTGTGGACATAGAAAACTCATCTCCTCTTGTATGTTCCATCTCAATCCATTCAAGCACCTTGCTACTTTAATACTCTCATCCTCTACTACCTTGGATCTCATGCATATTTTTTGAAACTCCTCAGTGTATCTACTAACATCTAAGTCTTTTTGTCTCAAGTTTTGTCTTTTCCTATGTAGTTGGATTTCATAGTCTTCAGGAAGATAGGTTTCTCTGATTTTGGCTACCATTTCTTTCCAGGTGGCTATTGGTTTCTTACCTTCTTTCACCCTTTCCTCTTGGATGAACTTCCACCAAGTTAAGGCTGCCCCTCCCAACCTTGATTTTGCTACTTTAACCTTTTGTGCTTCAGTTATTCCATCACATTCAAAATGGTTTTCTAGGCCTTCAATCCATTCTATGAGACCATCTGGATCCATATATCCACTGAAAAGAGCCACTCGTTCTAAGGTTTTACCACTCATAGCTCTCAAAGCCTTCAAGAATGGTTCTTGCTCAAGAATAAGGTCAGGTATGGGAACCTCATCTTCTATGGCCACCATTTTGCCCTTATCTCCAATCTTATCATGGACTTCTTCAGTTTTAACTTCAACTTCAACTAGTTTTGTTTCTAGCTTCTCCAACCTCTCTCTGAGTGATATATTTTCTTCTTCTTGGTATTTGACCTTCTTGGCTAACTCAGCATTAGTCACCATGTTTGCTTCTAAGGATTTCATTGATCCTAAGTCAATTTGCTTCTCTTTTCACCTGAATCTGACTCAAGCTTTGATACAACTATGATAGGGAGATTGAGTGAGAAGTTACTCAATAGGCCTAAATTGGTTTAATCTATCAAGTGGACCCAAAGGATATGATTTTTATTTGTTTTCAGTTAGTGTTTGCAACAACAAACTTCAACACCCACACCTCTTCTCAAACAACCACCCCATTGTGTGTTATACAACTTTGTTCTAGTTTAACTCCTCAATGTTGCTCAAATCCTCCACCATAGGTCCACACCCCAAAATGGTGTCTTGACTATCATTATTGATTTAATTAGGCCCATTATGTGTATTTCAATTGTCCTACATAATTTTGGAAGGTTCTAACACCATTTAGGCAATCACGTTCACTTTTTAGTAAAACAGGGCTAAAAGGCTATTAGCCCATGGAAGCCTAATTGGAGTGATTTTTCTTGTATAGTGAAACAATGGCTAAACCAACATTGGAACCTGATTTTTAAGGTGTCTACAAGTTCCAAGCTCAAATATTTTCATGGTTTTATCTCTTGAGAAGATGGTATTATGACTGTCCATAATTTTAGGCAAGAAAAGAGGGTTTTGAGAGGGTTTTGCTCAAGTAACAATGTATGTCTCCTCTAAAATGAAAACCAAGCTTATAAATTCTTGTAGAACCTCTAACCTATCATTTAGAACACTTATTCAATGCTACCTTGAATGACATTTCATAAAACACTTGCTATGCAAACTGAAACATGACTGTTTTATTCACTTTCACTGTCAAAATCACTATTTTGCTACACTTTGAAAGGGTTAGAACTTCAAGAAAAAATTCACCAAGGTTTGTAACAATATCCAAACACTTTTTCAACACTTTCCATAAGATTTCAAAGCATGAACATGTTCATTAATCAACTTTAGATGCAAAAGACATTAAATTTCCCCAAACCGGGTACTTGCTGCCAGCTATAACTCAACACACTTGCAAGGTGAAATAAGAAATGTTTGGAGCTCCAAAAACATCAAAAACTTGAAGGAGACTAGGGCAGACCTCTGCCTTAAGTTTTTTCACTCAATTGACCTCTGAGTACAAACTTATTTAAGTCTTTTTCAAATTTACTAGCCAAGTCCATCTCCAACTTGCCTAGCATGAACTCAAAAACACTTCTTTTGCACAACCCCAACCAAAAGATGAATTATTTATGTAGTCACATAAATCTGTCGACTTAATTAAATGAATACTTAGTATTTATTTGATTATTTAACCATCAATTAATAATTAATTAAATTAATATTTAATTAATTCATCTTAACCCTCTTCTCCTATTAATTAAATAAATTATTCAATTTATTTGATTTAATTCACTTAACCAAATTCATACCATTAATTAAATAAATAAATCATATTTATTTAATTAAATCTTCTCTCACATTTAAATAAATTAATATTTATTTAAATCCCCCAAAATCCCACCTCTCACATTTAAATAAATTAATATTTATTTAAATCCCCCAAAATCCCACCTCTCACATTTAAATAAATAAATCATTTATTTAAATCACCTTTATCCTCCACCCACTTGTATTTTCCTACAAAAGCAAGTTGCACAATTATTTTAAATAAATAATTTATTTAAAACACCTTTATCCTCCACCCACTTGTATTTTCCTACAAAAGCAAGTTGCACAACTATTTTAAATAAATTATTTATTTAAAATCCTATTTATCCTCACCCACTTGAAACCTTTAATGGTTTCCCTTAAAGTATTCAAACTTGATGGCTTTAAAGTCTTCAAACTTGATGGCTTCCTTCTATAGTCTTCTTAAGACTTTAATGGTTTTCCTTAAAGTCTTCAAGCCTTTAATGGTTCCCCTCAAAGTCTTCAAGCATTTTAATGCTTTATCTTCCTTTTTCTCATTTAAATAAATTAATATTTATTTGAATATTTATCCAAATACAACTTGCACACATTTATTGAAATAAATGAATTTTTATTTTAATAAAATCCTATTTTCCCTCACCTACAAAATCCACTTGTATGCCTAAACCCCTTCTAGATTCTTCTAAACCCTTCCTAATTAACTTAATCCATCCCCTAATTATTGTCACATTCCTAAGCAAAATGGAGTCACTTCTCAAAGCCTAAAAGTCTTTGATAACCATTAAAGACTTTCAACCTTCAACCACTAAATGTCTCAAAGTCTTGGATAACCTTTGAAAGCTTCCAACCTTCAACCACTAAATGGCTCAAAGTCTTTGATAACCATTGAAGGCTTTCAACCTTCAACCATTTAATCCCCAAAGTCTCCAATAACCATTAATGGTTACCTCAAACCCTCCCACATGGTTAAAACATTTGTTTTGACTCAACCTCTACCCAACCCAAGGGTCTCATCAAGCCTTTAATGCTTTGACCATGATTATCTCTTAAACATTTGCACAAAGGTTTATCCTTGGATTAACTCTTAATCCAATGGGTAATCTTAATTTAGACTTGACCCTTACCTTCTAGATAACCATGAGGTCTTCTCAGGCCTTTAATGCCTCCAACCTCTTCTCTCAACCCAATCCTATGTTGACACTTGTCACCATTTTATTGGTGCCAATTGTGCACATGGATCCCCAACTTTCAAACTTGGCCCTTGATTAAACCATTCAATCTTAACCCTTCATTTCCCCATTTCTTCTATAAATAGAACCCTTCTCCTCAAGCAAAAGGAAGCATTTAGAGTATTGTTGTTATATTGGCATTAGCATAGAGCTTTTTCATAGCATCACTATCTACTCTTGCATAGTATTTGCTTATCATATTCAACCATCTTGAATCTCCATATGGCATCCATGGCTAGTGCTAAAAGCTGAGAGCTACACTCATTTGGGACTTGGAGAGGAGAGGAACAAGGGAGGAGCAACTATGAGCATCTTGATTAGCTATTTCATTCTATGTTTATATGCTTTCTATTTCATGCTTAATATCTCTCTTGATATCCCTGTTTAGGAGAATCTTTTGTTGCTAACACTAACGTTTGTTTCTTGTGCTCTTGTGTGTGTTGCCATCAAACAGATTTTCTAATCCTTTTTGCAGAGCATCAATTTACATTCTAAATGAGAAATAAAACTTGTATAATTCCATCCATGGGAGTCCAAACCTATATTTAGACAACTTGATGCATTTTGGAGGCCAAAACCCTTGACAGGGCAGCAAAAGAGCCAAAAATGAAACTTTTTTGTACAACCAACTTCCAAACACAAAACCTGCAATATAATTACATGAAAATAATTGAATATATATTAAAAAAACTTTCCTAAAGGTACATTACAGAAATAAGGAGTCTCAGTACGGACTACTATATAAATGGAGTGCAAAATATGAGAAAAAACATGAAATTGTTGCCCTTTCAATTGATTTTTGTTAGAAAGTGTAGCGTCCTAAAATTGTGACACTTGCAATTTCAACTACATTTTGGTCTTCACGATGGCGACGCAACATGCAACCTGAATGGAGACCCCGAAACCTGATTACGACACTAAAAACTGCATTTTTCAAGCACCCTGGCCTGAACCTCCTTTGCACCCTGCTGTCCCGGGAGGTGGGACCAGAGCGCCCAACACCCTGGCCTGAACCTCCTTTGCACCCTGCTATCCCAAGAGGTGGGACCAGAGCACCCAGCGCCCTGGTCCTTCAGGACCAGTGCGCCCAGTGCCCTAGTCCCTGGGCCTATTTTGGGCCTGGTCTCCTATGGGGTCTCAGGTCTTTTTGTTTGCAAATTGGAAATTAACTTTCCTGGTCGGCCTAAGGTCGGGAAAATCAGTCTATTAACCCTAATTGACAAGTATATAAACTACATTTTTCCTCTCCCATTTGGGTAAGAAGGATGTATGTGTACAAGGCATGGAAACTATACTCAAACATTCAAGCATTCAAGCATTCCTTCTAAGTCTCCATTCAAGGCTAAGTGTTGCATTCAAGACAAGGATTCAACCATTGAAGAGGAGATAACTTACTACATGCTACATACAACATACTACATACAACAAACAACAACATCTATACCTTTGCACATAAGGATACAAACATCCTTACAACAAGGTATTACTACTTGTTTTACATTACATACATTTACATTTACAGCAATTTCTCATTTCTTGGTTAATTCCAAAACTGGGGTTTGACCTAAAGGCAAACCCCTAATCCCTAACCCCCCAATCGTCTTCACTTTTCTGTGTGTAGGTTGCAGGTATGCGGCTGAAATTGAAGATCTGGAATCCTTGTGCAAAGACGAACAGATCCCCCTTCGTTTCGCGGATTTTTCGGAGGACCATGGCGTCGGGCGCCATCGTCCTAACAACTTTTGCTCAAATTTGCAGGACAGCACCGTATCGACATTTTACTGCTAATTCCAGGTCCGCAGCTTCATCCTATATCCCTATCTCAGTTTATAAGCGAATCTTTGTCACTTTCTATGCATTCCTAGCTTAATTCTTCTATCAACATTCTTTACAAAAGAGGGTAGCCTTGCTGTCTTAACCCTTGAAACGCATTTAGCATCCAATCTTGCATTGTGTGGGATTGGATCTTGTGGGTTTCAACCCCTCTTTTGAATGTAAAGTCTCTCCCTTAAG
Source organism: Cryptomeria japonica (assembly GCF_030272615.1). Classification (NCBI taxonomy): domain Eukaryota; kingdom Viridiplantae; phylum Streptophyta; class Pinopsida; order Cupressales; family Cupressaceae; genus Cryptomeria; species Cryptomeria japonica. The sequence continues at coordinate 7,755,135 of NC_081415.1, read as the reverse complement.
TGAAAACCATCAACCCTAGCGACCTCCCTTCTCTCTCCTTGGAGTTGGAAGAGGGGAGAGCAACTAGGGTTCGATTGCGATTTTCCGCTTTACATTTTGGTGAACCCAACGTGAACATCCTTTCTAATTATTCATAGTTAGATCTAAAAAATTGGATTCCTTGATTACATTTCCATGTTTGATCTTTTGCAAAATTTTAGAGGTTAATTGCATAAAAACCCTAAATTTTCTTTTTAAGTAATTAAACTTGTGAAATGTTTAATTGTTGATGCTTGTTTCAGATCTGCCCTTCTATTACAAATTATCAATTCATATTTGTGCTTTAATTTTGAAAATTAAGTGGTTAAGTGTCAAAACCCTAATTTTTGAAACCCTCTTGATTCAACCTTTGTCCGACAATTTCACTGATCAAAACATCTCCAAATCAGCTGTAACTTTGGATTCCGCAATAAAATCACAATATCTTTCATCCCTGAAAATTTGGAAAAAAAGTTGCGAGGACCGTGTGCACTCTGAGCGCCATCGTCCCCGACATTTTTTCTGAAATTTCGAGAGCAAGATCTTACTGTATTTTTTTGCTAAAATCTTGAATTTTGGCTGATTTTATCAATTCTAACACCTTCAAAATTACAGTCAAAGTTGGTCTTGTGATTGCTTGGTTTAGGGCTTCTAATCATTCAAAAATCATCGAAATTGAAATTTTGTGTCAAAATTGTGTTCTTACTGTCCTAAATCTGAAAATTGTGTTAACATTCATTCAAAATTTCAGTGCTTTATTCAAATTCTTGCAATTTGTGACTTTTGAAATTAAGTGCTTAATTACAACAACTTTGATTTCCGCTTTCAAAATTGAATTTTGCGTGAAATTGAGTCAATTTTCAAATTTCAAAACTTACATTGCTTTTGGTATTCCCTCTAAAATCATAAAATTCAAAATTTCAGTTTCCCTCTCTTTTTCAAAATTCAAATTTTGCATTTTTCGACAATCTTGGTAGGGTTCAATTTTGGGATTGCAACTTTAATTTGGCCTATCTACAGATCATAAAATCACTCAATTTTTTCAGGTTAGCTGTAAAATCATCATAACTTTCATCCCTGCAAATTTCGAAAAAAGTTGCGAGGACCGTGTGCACTCCGAGCGCCACGGTCCCGAACATTTTTTCTGAAATTTCGAGAGATTGTCCTGATTGTATTTAACAGCTTAAATCTAGAAGATTGGCTGATTTTACTGAAATTTGCTACCTCTAAAATTCAAAATCTTCTCTCTCTCTAGTGCATGAGTTTTACAACAACAAGCCCTACTTACACTATTCCCGTTAGACGAAGCTATAGAATTAAGTCTTTCCGAGGTTTAATTACCGAGGAGATGGAACCTAATTTGAATAGCCTTTTTAACGAGGACATGGGTAATTCCTCTAATCCTCCTAATGATGAAGAAGCTCTCCATGAGGTTTCTGTAGAAAAACTTTTGAAATTGGATAATCAATTTGATGATTTTCACCAATGGATGTTTCATGAGTATCCCGATAGTCAAGCTCTTCCTTTAATTGAGGGTCTAAAACATATGCTTCAAAGTGATAAGAATGGAATTGATATTTTGCGTGGTATTGCACACATTGTGGATTCAAATGTGATGCCTATGAAAAGTTGTGCCGAAACCTTAGGTTATACACAACCTCCTACACAAGTCAATCACTCTATTCCTTTGACGACTTCTATTGCTAGTATACCTACTTTTACATCAAACATAATGACTACTTCAACACAAGACATTCCTCCTGTGATCACCAGTCATGGGGGCAACCCTCCCTCTTCAATTAACCCTCTTCCTTCATTCAATCCGACTTCTTCATTCATTCCTTCAATGAGTGTTCCTATTACATCTCCACAAATGAACATAACACAAGGGGGCAATTCATTTAACCATTCCATTCCTCCTTGTAGTGTTCCTCTTGTCCAATCATCTCCTATGACTAATTATCATAGGGTCCCGCCACCTTACTCTTTACCTTCTTTCAATAACATAACACCTCCATCTCAATCTAACACATCTAATATGAATTCTTCGACTGAAGCGACTATTAACAATCTTGCACAAACTCTCTTCTTTACAGCAACAAATTGCCTCTATGAATCAATCTAAGTTTAGTGTGCCCACATTTGATGTTGCGAGCCCACTTTCTCTTGACATTGTCCGAGCTATTCCCCCTAAACATGTTGAAATCTCGCATTTGGAACTTTATAATGGTAAAGGTGATCCTCTAACACATGTTAAGACTTTTCAAACAATATGTACTGATTTTGCTTATGACCAAAGGTTTCTTGCAAAACTGTTTACTAGAACATTAAGAGACAAAGCCCTACAATGGTATTGGTCGTTGCCTTCCTATTCTATTACTTCTTTCGAACAACTTGCAAATGCTTTCATTCAACAATTTCAAAACAATATAAGTCCTAAAGTTACTTTGATTGATTTAATGCATTGTAAACAAGGTGTTAAAGAAAAAGTAACTGATTTCATTGGTAGATATAAGCATTTGTATGCTCAAATTTCCTTTCCAGTGCCTGACAATGATATTCAAAGAATCTTTATTTCTAATTTACAAAAAGACATTAGAGAAAAACTCTTGTTTTCTGAGTTTACTTCTTTCCAACAGTTGTGCGCAACTCTTCACAATTATCAACTGACTGTGAGTCAAATGGAACAATCACATCCTATGGCTCCGAGTGATAAGGGTGATAGTAGTCAACAACCATTTGGGAAGTTTAAACCGAACAGAGATTCCATCAAATTCAATGAAAACATCATCAACAACAATGTGAATGCAGCATCAGGTGTGCCTCCTATTTCTAAATTTTTCAAGAAAGAAAGAAAGTATACTCCTTTGAATGAATCATTGCATAGTATTATGAATAAGTTATTGGAACAAAATGTGCTTACTCTTCCTCCTATAAGGCAAATTGATCCTGCAAAGATTACTTCACCTTATTTTGATAACAAATCTTTTTGTCACTTTCATCGTCAGCTTGGGCATGATACTGAAAAATGTTTTTCTTTAAAGGGTAAAATTCAAGATTTGATTGATAATAATACTATCTCTGTTTCTGGAGTGAATGATAAAGGCAACACATATGTAGCTCCTCCTAACCAAAATCTTCAAATTTTTACTGATCCATTACCTTCTCATACCTCTAATGCGGTTGAGGCTAATGATTCCTCTCTCTCATCTAATGGTCTTGTGTCTATGACTCCGAATGTGATTAACTTTGTAGAGCAGCAAGAAAACCCTAAAGAACCTTCCATCACATTTGATTCTAGTGAAACTATCAGGGCACCTGATGGTCCTTTATACATAGTTGCAAAAGTCAAGAATACATCTTGCCGTGGAGTGCTTATTGATCCTTCGTGCATGGTTAATGTTATTACTGAAGAATTTCTTTTTACTTCGCAATTGAATCAAGTGATCTATGACAAAACAGATGTGGTTGTGAAATTATTTGATGCATTTTCTTCTCCTGCAATTGGTTCTATTACATTACCTATTGAGGTCCATAACAAATCTCTTGATGTGAACTTTGCTATTATTCCTTCATCCGAACAATTTCGTGTGAAGCTTGGCTATCCTTGGCTATCTTCCATGAAAGCTATTGCTTCTCCTATTCATAAGTGCTTGAAATTTCCCCATAATGGTGAAGTTGTTACTGTCAATCATAGTCTCTTTAAACCAGCTGAAAGAACTTCTAGCGTTCCTATTGATTACTTTTGGCCTAAACAATTCCAATCTCTTCCTCCGCGAAGTGATCATCTTTTCAAATCTTATCAAAAGTGGAAAAAAGATATGATCCTATCTCTAAGTGAACCTAGAACACCCAAACTTGACATTCCTATCATTCTTGAGAAGGAAGTTCTTCCTTTGAAAGATAAAACTAATGTCTTTCCTCAAGAAGATTCCCAACCCATCCCTATGGATGTGACTATGCCTATATCTAATAAACCTCCTAAGAGTAGACCTATACCTCCTCGTTATGATGGACTTGGTCTCCTTCCTAAACCAAATATTTCTCCCTTATATGGAGCAGTTCCTCCTCCGTCCTTTTATAGAGAGAAGAGACCTTCCTCTTCTCCTATTATCCAGCCTAAGAGACCACAACCTAAACACCCAAGTGATAAGGATGAGAACATTCCTCCTCCTCAATCTTCTCAACTTCCTACTAAGACTAGACGAAATCTTTCTGCACGTAAATGCCGGCGAAAGCATCGTCTTAGAGCTCAAACTTTGCAATCCCCAAAAACACCTTCAGCTAGTATTATTCCATTTTCTCCTCAGCCGATGATTGAGCCGAAATCTCCTAAACATAAAATGCATGATGGTCTTGATCCTGTGCGAGTTAAAGATCCTATTTTTATAAATCTTGATGATGATATAGATGAAAATGTTATTCATGATGAAAATGCTATTTCTCCCGTTCATTCTGATAGTGAATATGAACTTGTTGATATTGATAACCATTTATCTAACAAATTTTCTAAAGCACTTATCCTAGCTCCTAGACAAGAACACCGTGGCTTGGGGTATGAACATAGCCCTTGTTTGGATCTTGTGATAGCTCCATCTGCTGTGTTGGATGTTCCTCCTCTAGCGTGTTCCCTACCTTCCCGAAACATTGATCAGCAAGATCGGGGGGTAGATGACGTGCTAGACTAGTTTCATTAGCATAGCAGATTCTCTCCCCCTCTCTTTTGTTACTTCTTCTATGTGTTATTCTCATTCTTCTATTTGTTGTCCTTAGTGTTGTCTACTTGAGGACGATGCAAAACATTGAGATCTTTTTTTTTTTTTTTGGTCTCTCTCATGTTGACTCAAAAGACACATGTGTTCCCTTCTTCTAGGTGACCTTCCTTGATTGGGGAATGAAGAACAATTATGCATACATACATATGATATATATACATGAATTATCATATAGCATACTGACCCCGAGGAAAGCGAAGTCACCTCGTGCTTTGTGTCTATTATCCTTGGGTTTATCTCACACTTGGGGGCTAAATCTTTGTGATAATGTGCTCCTCTCCTTTCTCATTTCTTATATGTATCACTACCTTAAAGCAATCACCCCGGTGAGGCGTGTGCGATCGCTTTAACGTAGGGGGCATACATCCCGTCCATATCTTTTCAAGATACTTGAAAATTTCTTGGCAAATTTAGCCTTGCCTTGAAAATTTTTGATATCTTTCTTGCATGACTCATAGTGAGGGAACCTTACTACTGACAGTCATGGTTCTCCCTCATGATCTTCCCTTTTACTTTGTCAATCGAAGTCGTAAGATCCTTAGTCCACTGGGGGCTTCGTGTATCTTGCCTCCTTGACGTGGTGAAAGTCTTTCAATGTTGTTTCCTTGTACTTTACCGGAAGTATGAGCATACATACTCCCGCTAAAGTGGGGGCTAAATGTAGCATCCTAAAATTGCGACACTTGCAATTTCGACTGCATTTCGGTCTTCACGATGGCGACGCAACACGCAACCTGAATGGAGACCCCAAAACCTGATTACGACACTAAAAACTGCATTTTTCAAGCACCCTGGCCTGAACCTCCTTTGCACCCTACTGTCCCGGGAGGTGGGACCAGAGCGCCCAGCACCCTAGTCCTTCTGGACTAGGGCGCCTAGCGCCCTGGTCCCCCAGGACCATGGCGCCCATTGCCCTGGTCCCTGGGCCTATTTTGGGCCCGGTCTCCTATGGGGTCTCGGGTCTTTTTGTTTGCAAATTGGAAATTAACTTTCCTGGTCGGCCTAAGGTCGGGAAAATCAGTCTATTAACCCTAATTGACAAGTATATAAACTACATTTTTCCTCTCCCATTTGGGTAAGAAGGATTTATGTGTACAAGGCGTGGAAACTATACTCAAACATTCAAACATTCAAGCATTCAAACATTCAAGCATTCAAGCATTCCTTCTAAGTCTCCATTCAAGGCTAAGTGTTGCATTCAAGACAAGGATTCAACCATTGAAGAGGAGATCACTTACTACATGCTACATACAACATACTACATACAACAAACAACAACATCTATACCTTCGCACATAAGGATACAAACATCCTTACAACAAGGTATTACTACTTGTTTTACATTACATACATTTACATTTACAGCAATTTCTCATTTCTTGGTTAATTCCAAAACCAGGGTTTGACCTAAAGGCAAACCCCTAATCCCTAACCCCCCAATCATCTTCGCTTTTTTGTGTGTAGGTTGCAGGTACGTGGCTGAAATTGAAGATCTGGAATCCTTGTGCAGAGACGAACAGATCCCCCTTCGTTTAGCGGATTTTTCAGAGGACCGTAGCGCCGGGCGCCATCGTCCCGACAACTTTTGCTCAAATTTGCAGGACAGCGCCGTATCGACATTTTACTGCTAATTCCAGGTCCGCAGCTTCATCCTATATCCCTATCTCAGTTTATAAGCGAATCTTTGTCACTTTCTATGCATTCCTAGCTTAATTCTTCTATCAACATTCTTTACAAAAGAGGGTAGCCTTGCTGTCTTAACCCTTGAAACGCATTTAGCATCCAATCTTGCATTGTGTGGGATTGGATCTTGTGGGTTTCAACCCCTCTTTTGAATGTAAAGTCTCTCCCTTAAGTGAAAACCATCAACCCTAGCGACCTCCCTTCTCTCTCCTTGGAGTTGGAAGAGGGGAGAGCAACTAAGGTTCGATTGCGATTTTCCGCTTTACAGAAAGTACACAATCCAACCCTATACCAAGGAGAGGGAGGAATATATATATTATTTGGAGGTATTTATAAAGTCTTGTATGGACATAAGGGATTTTTGTCTTCTTTTTACAAAAAAGTGTCTAAAATGACAACTTTTACAAGCAAAATGACAACTTTTGTTGCTCCAAATGGAAATTTGAGCAACCTAAAACAACCAACCTTCCAAAATCACCTAGAAATTATTAAAAAAACTTTCTAAACATTTTTCAATTCTTTTCAAAGCATTCCTAAGCCTATAAGGCAATTTTCCACTTTTTAGCCCTTTTAGGCCTAGAAGCACAAAATTGACAATTTCAAGCCCTAAGAAGCAAAAATTGATCTCTCAAGCATAAAATGAGATAAAAAACTTATGAAATGACTAAAAAAAACCTATGAAAACATATCAAAACTAACAAGACAATTAAGCATGAAAAATACAAAAAATGGAGAGTATAAGCAAAACTAGGTGCTCCTGCACCATATTCCTTCATCACTTCTAGGATCAAATTTGCCAATATAATCATCTCTTCTAATATAGAATTTACTTCCAAATATTCTAAAATATTTAAGAGTAGGAGTAATACCAAACCATAGTTCATGAGGGGTCTTACCAGTTTCACCTTTGATGTGAACTCTATTGAATATGTAGACTGTTGTATTCACTCCTTCTCTCCAATATATATGAGGTAGGTTTGCTTCTGATATCATGCTTCTAGCTACATCCAAAACAATTATGTTTTTTCTTTCTACAAATCCATTCTTCTGGGGTGTCCGGGGTGCTGATAACTGTCTTCTGATTCCATTCACTTCACAGAATGTATTAAATTCCTTAGATGTGAACTCACCTCCTTGATCTGATCTCAAACATTTGATTTTCTTACCGGTTTCATTCTCTACCATCACCTTGAATAGTTTGAATTTCCCAAAAGCTTTTTTTTTCTCCCTGAGAAAAGTAACCCAACACATTCTAGAATAGTCATCAATGATTAGCATAAAATACCTATCTCCTTGTAAACTTCTAGTTCTTGAAGGACCACATAAGTCAGTATGAATTAAGTCAAGAAAATTATTGGATTTTTCTGGAATACTTTTAAAAGATGCTCTAACTTTCTTTCCAAATTAACATTCCTTACATACTAGATTGTGAGGTTTAACAATCTTAGATAAATCTCTTACTGCCTTAGTTGTACTGATTTTCACAATGCAATCAAAATTTGCATGACAAAGTCTCTATGCCATAACCAACTTTCATCAATATGAGCAATCAAACATGCCTTCTCATAGTTATTCAAATGAAAGATTTTACCTCTAGTCTGATTACCTACTGCAATTTCTAAGCCGGTTCTATTCATGATTGTGCATTTACCATTCTTGAATTGTAATTGAAATTCTTTTTCAACTAATTGACCAACACTCAAAAGATTATGTTTAAAACCTTGAACATAGTAAACATTATCAGTATTGTGCTTACCATCAAAAGATATAGTCCCTTTTCCTTTGATCATACAAGATTTATCATCTCCAAATCTTACTAGACCTCCATTGTATTCCTGAAAGGTTAAGAATTTACTTCTATCACCAGTCATATGATGTGAACATCCTAAATCAATGATCCATTCATTCTTATCTTCAATTTTAGCTGTCAGGGCCTGCTCTACCGGTTGAACAGTAGGTGTCAGTTGATCTTTTGTTATAGAAACAAAATCCCATCAATTGTCTGTTGGATCCTCATCAGAATCATCAGTAACTCCTTCATCATCATAGTAACAAGATTTGTCTCTATTTTTCTTCAATTTGTATCTCTGATAATTAGGGTTAGGTTGATATGTTCTTTTAGCTTCTTCTTTCAATCTTGCATGTCTAACAGGATACCTAGATTCCATGTGACCAACTTTATTATAGTTAAAACATTTAAAGGGTGCTTTACCTTCATACTTACTTCCAACTAGACCTTTAGGCATTTTCCTTGCAAATTATGCTTCAAGTTGTTCCAATTCTTCATTTTCTCTCCTGCTTTCTTCAAGTTCTCTTACATAAAAGGCTTTCCAATCAGATTTGTCAAATGATGATGATGATTCAGATGATGTTGATGATTTGAAAGCTAAATCTGTCTTTATTGTAGCAACAGAACCAAATTCCTCAAGTTCAAAAGCTGAAAGTTTTCGAACCAAAGTGTCTCTAGATACTGATGTATTAGGCATTGTTCTCAATTCATTTATAGCAGTAACTTTCATTTTATATGCTGGTGGCAATCCTCTTAAAAATATAGAAATAATTTCATCTTCACTTAAGGTTCCTCCACAACATTGTATACCCAAAACAATTTCATTTACTCTTTCCATAAAAGCATAAATCCTTTCATCTTCTTCCATTTTCAGATTTTCATACCTAACCCACAAGCATTCAAGTTTTGCAATTTTGACTCTGGAATCTCCTTCATTCAATGTCTCCAATTTGTCCCAAATAGCTTTAGTAGTAGATATGTCTGATAATCCCGTGATTTGCTGAACTGAAAAATGCGCTCAAAAGTGCTTCTCTTGCTTTGCAATCATTTTCCTCATCTTTAGTCAAAGTTGGTGGATTAGGTTGACCTTGAGTGGGAGCAGTATAAACATTCTTTGTAACATCACATATGTCTTTTCCAATACAATTCAAATGTGTCTCCATCCTGATCTTCCATATGCCATAGTTAGTTCCAACAAGTTTAGGACTGTCCTTCTTGAAATAGTTAGAAGCCATAGGATCTCCTCAAGCTGTTAAACTTCTGCAAAAAGAGGACTAAGCTCTGATACCAATTGTTAGGTCCCAAAGACAACTAAGAGGGGGGGTTGAATCAGTTGTCCAATAAATTCAAACCAAAATTAACTTAACCAAAACTTAATGCTTAATATCGGTAAACCAAACTTTATGTCAGTAGACACTTTTATTAGTTAGATGCAGTATCAATAAAGATTAATGCATGAAACAGAAAGAAAATAACATCCACAACACATAACATAGATATTTGTACATGGAAACTCTGTAAGGGGAAAAACCACGGTGGGAAGCCTTACCCACAATCACATGATACTAGTGCAGATAGTATGTGTGTACAAAATGGAGTCTGCACATGCAAAAAGGCCAACTGCCTAGAGCTCACTGCTCAATCACAAAATGAGAGTCACACTGACTACAACTGGATGGTTAAATCCAATGATAATGTACTGCACAAAATAGAATCTTCATATGTTGGATTCAGTACCGATTTAGCTCTGATTTGCCTTCTTCAAACCTTCCTTCAATCTTGAATGATTTCTATGTGTATAGCTCTGCTTATATTCACATATACCTTATTACAATACTTTTTCCATTCCCCTGTCAATCTCACAAATCAGATCTTACATTTATACCATAACCTAAGACCAATTGAGTAGGTCGGTTTACTAAAGATATTACAATAAAATAAATTACAAATGAATCATTATCCGATGCATCATGTTGTCTCAGTGCATTTACAATAATAACAAATCATCTTCATGATGTGTCATACTGATCTAGAATAGATATGCTTGTCGGTGCATAACTTGGACCTATTTGCTAGTAACAACAAATATGCAAACCCAAATAGACCAATGAACAAATCACCATAACAAAGTGTCCAAACAATGTCTTTGACATAACCAAGTGGTCTCCAAGTCATTCCAAGTGTCGGTGAACGATATAACCTGCCGGTGAACCAAATACCGATGATTGTGCATAAGTCACTGACTTACTGGTGAATATAATCAAGAGTCTCCAAGTACTGATAAGATTTGACAAGTGTCGACAAGTGTTGACATCAATGACAAAACCATATCAATATATCTAAAATACCGACAAATTAAGCATGCACCAGATCAACAGTATGGAAGAGGCCTATGAGCTGGCTCTAAAGGAAAAAGAAAAGAAAAATAGATAGTATTTTCAAAGGAATAGATGAGGAAGAAGGGGTACTTCATCTCCTTCATGTGGTGGTTCAAGTTATGGTAGGGGAGATTCATCCCAAGGAGTAGAGAAGCAAGATGATACCTGCCTAGAGTCCTCTAATCTACAATGAGGATGAGGGTTTCAAAGAGGAAGAGGTTATGGTGGCGGTAGAGGATGGGAAAGCCAAAGGAGACCATTCACTTGTTCTAGGTGTGGGGAAGGAGGCCATAGAGGATTTGAGTGCTCAGATTTTAACATGCAAGATAGAAATCAAGGAGGAATGTCCAGGGTGACTTTAGCTAAATCTAAAAAATGATGGAGTAGATTTAGAAGTTCTCCTAGACGTAGGAGAAAACCTCATGGTAAGGAGAACCTTGATAATCCCAAAGAACGAGAAAACACAAATTCAAAGCTTCGATGACTCATGGATTCGAACCAATATTTTTTGAACCAAATGCACCTCAAGAGGAAAGGTATGTCAAGTTATTATTGATAGTGGTAGTTGTGAGAATATGGTTTCTAGAGAGATGGTAGATAAGTTGAATTTACAGTGTGAGAAACATCCTCACCCTTACCATATTGCATGGTTTAAGAAGGGGAATGAAGTTACTATTGATAAGAGGTGCCTGATCAAGTTTTCTATAGGCAAAACTTAAAAAGATGAGGTCTGGTGTGATGTCATCCCAATGGATGCATGTCATGTATTGTTGAGGAGGCCTTGGTAATATGATAGAAAGGTCGTGTATGATGGGGAAAGGAATACATATACATTTTGCAAGGAGGGATCGAAATTCATCTTATTACCCCTTAAAAATGTAGGGGAAGCTAAGAATATGTTGTCTGAAAGAGAGCTTGTTAAGGAGATGAAGGTGATAGGATTCTATTATGAATTAATAGTACAAAAGGAGGAAGGAGGAGGGATACCAATACCTACTGAAGTAGCAAAGGTACTCAAAGGATATAGTGATGTTATACCTGATGAGCTACCTGATGGTCTTCCACCAAAGTGAGATATTAAACATCATCTTGATCTAATTCTAGGAGAACCTTTGCCTAATTAGGTAGCATATAGGATGATCCCTAAACCACATGTAGAACACAACAAGCAGGTGATGGAGCTTATGAAGAAAGGTGTTGTGCGAGAAAGCATGAGTCCATGTGTTGTACCAACATTATTAACACCAAAGAAAGATGGTACATGGAGGATGTGCACAGATAGCCACACAATCAATAGAATTACCATCAAATACTGGTTCCCTATACCTCGCTTGGATGACATGATGGATGTTCTTGCAGGGTCCCAGTATTTCAGTAAAATTTATTTGAGAAGTGGGTTTCACCAAATTCGGATCCAAGAAGGGGATGAATGGAAGACTGCTTTCAAGAATAGAGATGGATTATATGAGTGGATGGTGATGCCATTTGGGTTGTCTAATGCACTGAGTACCTTCTCGAGATTGATGAATACAGTGCTTCGACCTTACATTGATTAGTTGGTTGTAGTTTATTTTGATGACATTTTAATTTTTTGTAAGAGCAAAGAGGAGCACTTGTAGCATTTGCAGATCATATTGGATGTGTTGAGGAAAGAGAAACTTTATGCAAACCTAAAAAAGTATAGTTTCATGCAAGAGAGTTTGGTATTTCTAGGATTTATTGTTTCTGTAGAAGGTATCAAGATGGATTCAGAGAAGGTTAGAACAATTCTAGAATGGCCTAGTCCTAAGAGCATAACAGAGGTAAGAAGTTTTCATGGTCTGGCCACATTTTATCAAAATTTTATTCAAAATTTTAGTAGTATTGTTGCACCCATAATAGATTGTACCAAAGGAAAGGAATTCATGTGGACCAATGAGGGTGAAGAAAGTAACTAAATCTCCCATATTAGCATTACCAGACTTCAAAAAAGTGTTTGAAGTTGATTGTGATGCCTCACATGTAGGTATTGAAGATTTTCTTAGCCAAGCAGGTAAACCAATCGCCTTTTTTAGTGAAAAGTTGAATGAGGCAAGGAAGAACTATTCCACATATGATCTAGAGTTTTATGCACTTGTGCAAGCCTTGAGACATTGGAGGCATTATTTAGTGACAAGAAGACTGTTCGCACTTGGCAAGGAGAATACCATAGATACTTGGTACTATGGGATGGGTTAGCACTAGCAAAGAGAACATGGATTATAGAGTGGGAATTGCAGTAGTTGGATTGAGGTTAGTGGCAGAAATTTGAGGACACCCACTTGCAAGAGTTGTGTTCTTTTCAACCAGAGGAGAATGATGTAGGGACTTCGCGAGGTCATAACTTTTGACTCGGTTGTTCGATTGGGCTGAAATTTTATGTGAATGTAGATATTGAGTAGTTTATTGGATTTCTAACTAAACCTAGTTCGGTAGGGTCCCCAAAAATTCAAATTTTCAGGTCCGGATTCCTTCATCTAAGGCCTCAAAATTGGCTTTTACTTTCTTTTTGGTTTCTTAGAAAGTTGGTTTTTTTAGTTAATTTTGAGCTCGTAATCTTTTTGTGATTAGAAAATTGTTTTTTTTGTTTCGTAGGAATGTTTTTTATATTTCTATAAGATTTCATGATTTTTGGGATAGATTTGAAAATTTCCTTAAATTGCAATTTTTAGATTTTGTAAAAATCTACCCAAAAAGGAAATTTTTGGTGATTGTTTAAAATAAGGATTTTTCATTGTAATGGAAAAATGGTTGGAGTTGCAGAAGAATAATGAAGAACATTTGATCTATACTTGGTTTTATTTCTGATTATTCTTTGTTATATTGAGTATGTTTTAACTGGCTACATCACCCTTAGATCAAGAACCTGTAATATGATGTACATTTTTCACTCCACTCTCCCCCTTTGATAGAAATTCCAAAGATGGGGTGTTGTCCAAAAATTATATACAAGGATATCTATTAGAGACTTTACATATACTTGAAGATATTAGCAAAAATAGTTTTCAAAAATCCTAAGTGGTTATCCCACCAATGAAGTACTCAAGGATTACATTGGTAAATTTGTTGTTGTTTATTTAGATGACATCCTGGTTTTTAGTAAGTTTAAAGATGAACATCTTAAGCATATTGATATTGTATTGAAGCAATTATGTGATGAGCAACTAACTATCAATTTGGAGAAATGTGAGTTCATGAAACAGGAGTTGGTATATATTGGGTTTGTAATATCAAGTGGTGATTTGAAGATGGATACCTCAAAGGTGGAAGCCATAATCAGTTGGCCTACACCTAAAACAACAAGTGAAGTGAGGAGTTTCTATTGTTTGGCACAATGTTACATGAAGTTCATCAGAGGGTTCAGTGAGATATGTGCACCTATGCTTGATGCAATCAAAGGAAGTGTAAAGAATACGTTTCAATGGACAAAAGAGGCACAAAAAGGATTTGATCTTTTGAAGACAAAGGTGGCTACTCAACTTGTCCTTGTTCTTCCAAGATTTGACAAGCTCTTCACCATAGAATGTGATGCAAGCAACATAGAAGTTGGAGTGGTTCTAAGTAAAGACAATAGACCGATTGTATTTTCCAGTGAAAAGATCAATGAAGCCAACAAAAGGTATTCTTCCTATGATTTGGAGTTATATGTACTAGTTCAATCACTTAGGAAGTGGATGCATTATTTATTACCTAAATAATTTGTGGTTTATATTGATAACCATGCTCTTAGTTTTCTCAACTCTCAAGAAAAGTTGAATCATAGGCATATCAAGTTTGTAGAATATTTGCAATCCTATACTTTTACCATTAAACATAAGAAAGGTAAATCTAATAAGGTTGCTGATGCATTAAGTAGAAGATTGCTAACAGTTCAAGAATTGCAACTCAAAAGCATTAGAATTGATAGTTTCAAAGGGCTATATCAAGATGATGATGATTTTTCTACCATCTACAAGGTTTGTCAAGAGTTTAGGAATCGTTTTCATGGTGAATATGCAGATTTTGCCTTACAAGATGGTCTTTTGTTTAAAGGACAACTTTGTGTACCAAGAGGGTCCATGAGAGAAAACTTGATGCAAGAGAATCACAATGGTTGCTTAAGTGGTCATTTTGGGTTGAATAAGATTTTGGAACTTGTTCAAATATTCTACTATTAACCAAGGATGCAAAGGGATATCATAAAATATGTGGAGCAATGTGTGGTTTGTCAAAGGGCAAAGGGAACCTCTTCTAATGATGGACTCTATCAGCCATTACCTATTCCAAACCAACCATGGGAGTGTGTAAGTATGGATTTTTTTGTTGGTTTACCCAAAACCAAATCTGGATTTGATAGCATCTATGTTGTGGTAGATAGATTTAATAAGATGGCCCATTTCATTCCATGTAAGATGACTCATGATACTAGTCATATTTCTCATTTGTTTTTCAAGGAAGTCATTAGGATTCATGGTTTACCAAACAGTATAGTGTCAGATAGAGATACCAAATTCATTGGTCATTTTTGGAAAAATTTATGGCTGAGATTGGGTACTAACTTGTCTTTTAGCTCAACCTACCATCCTCAAATGGATGGCCAAAAAGAGGTGGTAAATAGGAAACTTGTGAACCTTCTCAGATGTTTGACAAAGGATTATGGACAAGTTTGGGATCAGATCATCCATCAAGTTGAATTTTCTTACAATGACAATGTGAATAGATCAACCAGTAAGAGTCCTTTTGAAGTAGTGTATGGGATTCATCCAAGAGGTGTGTTGGAGCTTAGAGATATTGGGAATATGGAACAAAAGAGTGGACATGTTGTTGACATGGCTCAGTCCATGAGAGAGATTCATGAGTAGGTTAGGTAGGCTTTACTAGACAACTCTCAAAGAATCAAGGACAAAGTGGATGAAAAGAGGAGGGATGTTCAATTTATTGTTGGTGACTTAGTCATGGTTAATTTGAGAAAAGAAATATTTCAGAAAGGTTCTCCCTAGAAAACTTCAAATGAGGGGGATTGGACCTTGTAAGGTCTTGGCTAAGTATGGGCAAAATGCCTACAAACTTGATCTACCTATGGATGTGGCTTTGTCTCCTATTTTTGATGTTGCAAACTTGGTGCAATACAAAGGTACACTTCTAGAGGAATGCAGTAGAGTCTTAGAGGTCTCTCAATCACTTTTAGATCTTTCTCTACCACCTACAGCTAGGTTTCAAGTCGAGAAAGTGTTGGATTCTAGAATCCTCAAAAAGACTAGGCATACCGCCTATATGGAGCATTTGGTTAAGTGGCAGCATCTTCTAGAATCTAAGACCACTTGGGTATCTAAATCAGACTTTCCTAAGCTTTGAATTTCTCTCTCTTTGTTGCCTAGCAAACTCACTTGACTTCTTTCTCATTCAGGAAGTATGGTGCAAAAGCACCTAGATTTATTCATCAAGTTTCACAATTTTGGAATGGATGATCCTCAATAGGATCAATGAATTAATAATGGACTATTTATAGGTCCACAAGTTTGTTTTGGAGTTATTTGAAGTGTGTTTCTCACCAAGGTTTGCTTGTTTTTTCAATTTTGGCCAATGTGCCCTTGTAAGCCAAAAATGGCATCATTTTGCAAAATAGTGTAAAACTCTTTGTAAGTCCTCATAAGGTTTTTGAAATGTTATTTTGATGTTAGGGAACCATTCTAGGGGTTTAGAGTGAGTAAAAATGCATAAGTTGCAAAAATGCACAATGGAGAAAAAATTGTCATTGTTGCTTGACAACTTTTTGCAACTTAAAAAAAAATGATCAAATCGGTAGTTTAGGAACCAATGGGTGGTTGGTTATGACTAAGGAGGAATATATAATTATTTTAAAATCATTTTAAATGGGTTGGAAGATCCATGAGCAAATGTTAAATAATACTTGAAGGCAATTTTTAGATTTTTGCATAAGATTTGTAATTTTGGTTATAGCAGTCCGTACCAGATGGTTTGATCTTGGTATTGTCCTTTCATGGTGGTTTAGTACATTTTTTGTGGAGCTTAGAAAGTGTTTTTTCTCTTTTTATTAGTGTTTATTTAGTGCTTGTTATAAATTTTCTTCAACTGCACTTCTCTCAGTCTGAGCAAGGGATTAAGACCCTAGCTATGGCTCCAACTTGAAATCCCATTGTGTTTGCTCAATGGCCATTAGGATTAAATTCAAGGAGCCTGTTTATAGTGTACATATTCTTTTTAGTGTCCCAAAAGTTACTTTGAAGTCATTTGCTATCATATCTTAGGCGAGCTCTGTTATAGCCCGGCGAGGGACTATGATTGTTATTTTTATCATTGCTTGTAGGGAAGATAAAAAGTGGTTGTGCCAAGTGTTTGGAAGGGAAGAAAGAAGCCTAATGGAGTCTTTGTAGAAGTAAGAAGGTGTGACAGGGTGTGGAAATCAACAAAACCTACTGGACAAGACTCCTTAACCCTTAAAACCTCAAAAAGAATCATTTTGGGGTCCGTACCGGACAAGATTACCTCCTAATTCTTAAAGAGTGTCCAAAAGGGTGTTCAAATCATAAAATCTCTTAGGGGGTCCTTTGGATGATTTTTGAGTAATTGGGAGAAAACCAGTAAGGTAGGTCTAAAAGGGACTCTTAGGGCTACTAGACCTAGAAAATAGGAACAAGAGAAAGCGATGGAGAAATGGAGAGAAACTGGTCACTGAAACACATGAAGGGAACTGAAATACCTTCTCATCATCATCTTAGACCTGTACAAGTTAATGTGGGATATTTTGACAACTTGATGGTTGGATTTACTCTAGTGAATACCAGCCATGATTTTTGAGTAATAGGAACAAACAAGTTGTTAGGGAGCATCCCAAAGGAGTTTAGTTGTTTGACTTAATACTAGGCAAGAGCAAGGTGTGAAAAAGTATTGAAGCCCACTATAACATCTTTTACCAACCTACTAATCAAGGTGCAACTCTTTTGTGAGACCCTCCTTATCACCTCTATACCCTATACAACTTATCATGCCTTATGTCGGCTTACAAGGATTATTACAATATCAAATTACATGTCGGCTAGATATCATAAATACATGAATATGAAAAAATTACTGATGCCAGATCCAAGAGATGTCGGCCTTCAATACCGATAACCATATTCTAAACCATGTCAGCTAGCATTGTCGGTAACCAAAGAAATCCTTCTACCCATCGGTGCCAGTGTAGTGTTTGTGAAGTGCCTGCTGGTACACAACTAAACCAAAACATGAATCCGGAACAAGATACCATGTTTCCATCAATGAAAACATAGTGAAACCAACCAATTGAGTGTCAATTACCAACAAACTAAACCAAAATAAACACTAAAATAAAATAAAAAGATTTTTTTTTTTTATAATTAAACTACTCGTAAGGGCCAGTACCCACTTAATTATAGAGAAAACTCAAATTTACATACAATAAGTTTGCATTACTTAATGGGAGAAATAGCATAATTCCCTTGACTTAAAAATTTTTTTTGGTTCAGTAGTTCATACCAGAGTAAATTAACCCATCATACATTAAACAACATTATGGAAATCTTATCGATAAAAAAAAAAAAACATTCTGAAAATCTTTAATAGCTGAATACTAGGTACATTCTATGAACCAAAAACTATTCTCTATCCTCAAAGGGCTCCATACTATTATAGATACTCTATTCTAAAATACTAGACCATTTCTATTAATTATATAATAACTAATTGCAAGCTTAGAAAATCACCTATTCTTTCTAATTTTCATCCTCAATTTTCATCATGTCATCTTTTGCGGACCTCTCTCTTTCCACATCAACTACTTGAATTTTCTCCTCTAGTCCTTCCTAGCAAATGAAAGTTGAAATCCAGTCTAGGGCTGCATTTTCTTCTACATTCGTCAAATTTTTTAGGAAGTTTAGACTCCTAATTGTCATCTCTTTGTTGTCTTGGTCATCTTCCTCATCATCCATAAAAATTATTGGTAGTTTTGGAACCTCTTCATTCTACTTGTCAATCTCCTTATGCAGAGGAATCCAAAAATTATCATAGTTTCTCATATTATCATGTCTAATCCACCCAATACCTGCTTCTTAAACAATGAGCAAGTTTAGTTAAATTCTTAGTCATTGTCATGCTTAGTCCTTGGTCTAAAGAAATGGCTAGAAACATTGGCCAAATGTCTATATTCACACAATATTAATTGTGATCTGCCATTATAAAACTAGCAAATATTTCAATGCATACAAAACCAGTGGGTGATTATATCTCAAAATAGTGCTTAATCGCTTATCACCTATTTATCCTAAAAAAGACATCTTCCTTCTAGTTGCCAACAAGCCTATTGGATTCTCCATTTTAATTTATTCTTCAAATCTTTACCAAATGCCAAATAAGGATGAAATTAGATTTAACAAAATCTTCTAGATGTTTCCAATACTCTATTATATTTAATAAAAGTTTCATTTCCATCATAAAAGCTCACTGAATTTGGGATATATTTATGTCCTTCCAAGTATCGACTAAGCAAAACATTGAAACTTAACCTTAAGAAATAATAAACTTTAACAATAAGAATTTCAAGAGTACAAGTTAAATGCTTCAAACTTTGATATTTGATTTTGAGGCATGCTCTGCTTCGATGGGAAATTCACACTAAGCAAAAAAATCAGAATACTAAGTAATATGAGCAAAGAAGGCATACAGGTAGGCATGTCGTATTACCAACTCAATAGGTCAAAATTGCGATCATCCCATGATTTGCCACAAGGAAAAAAACCATTCCACTTAGGTTTGGTCAGCCATGGGGAAACAAAAACTTGGTAGAAAAGAAAAATGATAGAGGGGAACATAATCTGAAGGATTGGGGGAAAGCTTGGATGAATTTGAGACCAAATAGGAAGAATAAGCCTAGTCTAGACAATAAAAATGTCTCATCACCAACACGCTAATTATTCGTCTTTATTAATTAAATTTCTTTAATTATTTAGTTAATCTAATGTTTATTCTTTTGAACTAATTTAATCATCACATTTTCATCATTACTAATTATTTAATTTTCATCTTAATCATTTAATCATTTAATCGCCTCCTCTTTATAGTAATTAAATAATTTTATGAGTTAACTAATTTTGAATTAATACTTGTAATTAAATAACTTTTATTATTTTATTAGATTCAATTTCCTATAATTAAATAATTTCTTTAAGTTATTTAATTAACTAATTCATGCTTTTCTTAGACTTAGAAGTTGCCACATGATGTCGAAACTATGAAGATCAACCACGAGTGCATAATTGATAAGTTGGAAGAGTATGTGAATGACATCAAAGATAGCCTGAATAATTTGGTGGAAATTAGTAGGGAGGGGACGAGTAACGACACTAAGGGTTTGAAAAAAATCAATGTCATGATTGTAGATTATAGAACCAGACCCATAGCTAGTGATCCTCCCTTGAGGGAAAAATAGAAAAAGAATGCCTCAGAGGATGGCGAGAGTGCTGATGGAGGGAAGACTATCTCGGGTACCTGTACTAGGACCAAGAGCAGAAGCCAGGACCAGGGTACCTCCATATTCATCATGGAGGATCTGGAGAAAATCAATAAGAAGATTATTCACAAGAATTTTGAACTGATGCACTCTCTAAATTAAGTGCTTTCTCTTATTTTTTGGGGCTTCTCATGTTCTTTTTGGATTTGGGTCTGTGTGGGGTTTGTCCCTTGTTTTGCTTCTATTTAATGTTTGTTTGGCTGCTCACCTTGGTCTATAAAAGTTTGGGTTTAAGGTGTTGGCATATGTGTAGAGCATAATGACATGATGATATTGTATGTTGTCATTAATGTTAATATGTTGAAGTATGAACTAGTATGTTGTAGTAAGCAAACTGGCAAGAGAATCGGCATGATGATGTAAACCGGTATTTGTGAAAAAGTGAAGCAGTATGTTTGTTCAAGGTGAACCGGTATATGGAAGTTTTGTATCGGGGTTTCATTTGGTATGACTACTGGTTGGTAGTCTTAGTTTCAGGGATTTCGGTTGATGCATTCCAAGATTGTGTGACTCAAAAGATGACATCTTGTGATGATTTAGCATTGTAATGAAGACCAGATAAGTGTTTCCATGTCAGCCTTGTGTGCATGAAGGATTTCTTTGAGAATCTTGCATGGAGATTGATCCTATCTATCTTGGGAATGTGCAAAGTCTCTGTAAATGGCAGAGAGCGCATGATGAGTTATCAGCTTCCTGAAGCAGTAAAGAATGAATGTTGGAGAACATCTTGATATCTGTTCAAGACTATTGTATTCAATGCAGTGTGATTAATGGTTAGGATTGAACCGACTAGATTGTAAAACCTAAATTTTTAGGGTTTAAGGTCTATGCTACCGACTTATCTATTTTCTATAAGGTCGATGATGTTTTTCATTTTGATGTTTTTGGCAAATGTTATGTGTGTATCCTAGTTAGTTATAATTGATTCTTGCCAGACTCAAGAAGAGTGGTGATACCTGCAGAGTGTGATTGCAGAAGAGGAGGAGCTAAAGTGGATCTACCTTGGCATTGAGTGTTGTTATTATATCAGTATATTACCTATTGACTTCTAACCATTTTAGAAGTTGGAAAATCTCTTAACCAGGTAGCTTTAACAAGCTTTTGTGTAAATCCTTTAACAGGGTGAGTCAATTCAATGAGTTCTTCAAATCCTCTTGCGAAGTAACCTTTAACAGGGTTCTAATCTTTAAATGGGTATTTAGCCATCCCTTAACTAGGTGATCCCTAACAGGATTGGTTCCTAGTAGAACCTATTGTAAAAGTCTCTAACCGGACTAGGCTCCTAAGAGAGCGGACTTCAAAAGAGTTCAATAACAGCTTATGGGTATTCATCCCCACCGTGGTTTTTCCCAGTTGGGTTTCCACGTGAAAAATCAGTGTGTCATGTGTGATCCCTTTCATGTGATGGTTTAGTGTTTTATGTCAAAGTGGTAAAACATGTTGAACTAGCAATCATTATATTTCTAATAATAGATTACTTGTTTATGCATAAGGGTGAAGTGGATATGAGGTATTATATTGTGTGAAAAGCTAAGAGTTACCGGTTTATGTCTTTGACATTCTCACTATGTTTTATCGGTAGTAATTTGATTTAGACTGGTGTTATTACTTGCCAGTCAAGTGCTATGTTTGCAGTCAAATCGGTTCAGGGAAAATGTTTTTGATTGTACTGATTCACCCCCACCTCTAAGTACCAGTTTGGTACTAACCGTTCATCATTTATTCATCAATTGGTATCAGAGCATCTTCTAGGTCCTTTGTGTTGTAAGCTTAACTACTTGAGGAAAATATCCTACTCTAATGATGAAGAGGGAAGGTCCAAAGTTCAACAGAGACAACTTTAAAATATTGAAGGACATAATGAAGATATACATCAGAAGCATGGGTGCTCAACACTGGAGCTACATTGAGAATGCTTATGTTATCATTACCGGTACTCTCACCGATGATCAAAAGAGAGAGATTCAGGAGAATGGGCAAGTCATGTAAGCCCTGATCAGCAGTCTATCTAACATTGAGTTTATTGATGTTTAGGATAAAGACAATCTCAAAGAAGTATGGGATGCTCTTGAGAATATCTATGGCGGTGATGGGCATATAAAACAAGCTAAGGAAGAGAGCCTTAGGGGAAAGTTTGAAGACATACAGATGGTTGAAGGAGAGACCATTCAACAATATGGAATAAGAATCAAAACTATTGTTAGAGACATCAAGAGTGCAGGTGGTAAAATAGATGATTCCACTGTTGTTAGCAAAGTCTTGAGATCCTTATTACCGGTCTATGCAATAAGGGTTGCTGCTATTCAAGAGTTGAGGTCTATAGACAAGACAAAGGTATCCCTAGACTCCATCATTGCAAAGTTGACCACATATGAGTTAAATAATTATGATGGCAGTGTTAAGAAGACTGAATCAACCTTTAGAGCATCTCTTGCACCATCTAGAAAGGGAAAAGAAGGAAGTACCAGTTGTGAACCAAGACAAAGTAGAGAAATGTATGATGAGGAGATCCTAATGGAATTTGAAGCTCTTCTTGCCAAGAGACTTCCTAAGGGAACTAGTAAATATAAAGGTAAGCTTCCCTTGAAATGCTTCTCTTGCAATAGGATAGGACACATTGCTGTAAACTATCCTAATGGTGATAATAAGGACAAACCAAAGAAGTTCAAGAAGTTCAAAGGAGGAAATAGGAGAAACTATTTTGTTGCAGTTTATGGAGGTGTCAGTGATGAGGAATTAGAAGATGAAGAAAGTGAAGACATTGTGTTTGTAGCAATTAAGGAAGGTGTGTTAAACAAGAAGGCTCTTATCTCCCACTTTGATAATTCCAATGAGTGGATTATTGACAGTGGTTGTTCTCACCATATGACTAGTGACCTGAGTAATTTTCTATTTTTGGAAGAGTATGATGGTGGTGTGGTTTGTTTTGGTAATGATGCACCATGTATGGTAAAAGGCAAAGGGTCCATCTCTCTAAATGGAAAAAGTAGTGTTGACAATGTGTATTGGGTAGAAGGTCTCAGACACAACCTTTTGAGTGTTGCCCAGCTGAATGACAATGGACTCACTCTAGAATTCAAAGATGGAGCATGCAAAATCCAAGGAAAGAATGGTGAACTAATGGCCACCGGTATGCAGACCAAAGGTAACCTATTTCAGCTGAATGTAAATATCAGTACATGTCTAATGGCTAAGTTTGATGATAGCTGGGTATGGCATAGGAGACTCAGCAATGTAAACTTTGATAATATTGTGAAGGCCAATAAGATCAAGGCAGTTAGAGGATTGCCTATGCTGAGAAAACCAGAGAATCCTTTGTGTAGAGAGTGTCAACTAGAGAAAATGTCTTCCTTAACCTTCAAAGGTAAATCTTTCACTGCAGACAATTTACTTGATCTTGTGCATACTGATTTGTGTGGTCCTATGAAAACTAGGAGTGTGCAGGGAGATAGGTATTTTATGATTCTTACTAATGATTGCTCAAGAATGATGTGGGTCACATTCTTGAAGGATAAGTCTGAAGCCTTTGGAAAGTTCAAAGCCTTCAGAGCACTAGTTGAAAAAGAAAGCGGTAAGAGGATTAAGTGCCTAAAAAATGATCAAGGAAGAGAATTCACTTCCGATGAATTCAACAAGTACTGTGAAGAGAATGGAAACAAGAGGCAACTATCTGCCCCCCTAAATCCATAGCAGAATGGCCTAGTAGAGAGAAACAATTAGACTGTAGTTGAAATAGCTAGAACAATGTTGATCCAAGGAAAAGTTACTCACAACTTTTGGAGAGAAGCGGTGAGCACTGTAGTCTACACAATGAACCAGGTACTCATCAAGAAGGGTAAGGATAAAATACCTTATGATTATTGGACTTGTAAGACACCAGTGGTAATCTACTTTAGAGTGTTTGGTATCAAATGTTATAGCAAGAGGAGTGAACATCAAAGAAATTTTGATGAAAAATCTGATGAAAGAATATTCCTAGGATATTCCACCAAGAGTAAATCTCTTAAGTGTTTCAATAATAGAACTTAGAGAATCATTGAAAGTATCAATGTTAGAGTTGATGAAACCTCTAAGAAACCTGAGGAAACCAATAGTGAGAAAGTAGGAGAGGAACTGGTAGTAACGTTTTGGGAACCAGTTGCAAAACAGCCTAGCACCAGTAACTGTGCTCCTACACCAGTATATGCCGATGCTGATGAAGATGAGGATGAAGAAGAAAAGCAAGAGGAAACAAAAAAGATCATTCCTAGGTATGTAAAGATGAATCATGATCCAAAGTAGATCATAGGAGACAAGGATGCAGAAATTCTTACAAGAAGAAAGGTAAGAGAAAATTCATGCACGATCTCTGAATTTGAGCCTAAAACATTCAAAGAGGCACATAAAGATGAAGACTGGATCAAGGAAATGGAAGATGAACTTAACCAGATAGAAAAGAATGGTACATGGTCTTTGGTACCCAGAACTAAGCATAAAAATGTCATTGGTACCAAATGGGTTTTTAGAAATAAGCTGAATGAAGATGGCTCAGTGGTTAGAAACAAAGCCAGACTAGTGTGTAAAGGATATGCTCAAGAAGAAGGAGAAGACTATGGAGAAACCTTTGCTCCAGTAGCTAGATTAGAAGGAGCTCATATGCTTCTTACATATGCAGCCTTCAAGGGATTCAAAGTATATCAAATAGATGTAAAATCTGCATTCCTGAATGGAATACTAGAAGAGGAGGTGTATATAGAGCAACTAGATGGGTTTTCCCTATTAGAAGATAGTGACATAGTGTGTAGGCTACATAAAGCCTTGTATGGACTAAAGTAGGCACCTAGAGCATGGTATGAATGCTTGCACTCCCATATTGTGAAGATTGGATTTGAAAGAACAAGTGAAGATAGCAATATCTACTTGAAATCAGAAGGAGATCAGATTCTAATCTATGAAGTATTTGTTGATGACATATTTTTTGGCGGAGATGACAAGATGAGTCAGGACTTTGCAGATGAGATGAAGAAGGAATTTGAGATGTCACTTATAGGGGAGATTAAGTTCTTAATTGAACTATAGATTCAACAAATGAAAGATGGAATATTTATCACTCAGTCCAAGTATGTCAAAGAGGTGCTGGAGACCTTTCGCATGGAAGACAACAAATCGGTTGGTACACTGATGGTGACCGGTTGTAAATTATCAAAAGAGGATGAGTCAATGTTGGTAAATGAGAAGGAATACTGATCAATGATTGGTAAGTTGCACTATGTAGTACATAGCAGACCACACATTGCACATGCAGTGGGCATTACTGCATGGTTCCATAAAAGCCCAAGAGAATCCCACTTGGTAGCAGTCAAGCAGATTCTTAGATATCTAAAGGGAACTATTGACTATGGATTATGGTATCCATACAATAATGATTTCAACCTGAAAGTATTTACAGATGCTGATTAGGCTGGAAATGTGGATGACCGGAAGAGCACAATCGGTGGTGCATTCTTTCATGGTGGTAGACTAGTCTCATGGATGAGTAAGAAGCAGAGTTGTATCTCTCAGTCTATAGCAGAAGTGGAGTATCTTGTAGCATTTATGAACTCCACCTAGACAATTTGGATGAAGCATGTATTAAATGGCTTCAAATTTCTTGCATCTGAATCCATAAGTATATTTTGTGACAACACAAGTGCAATTAACATCTCCAAGAATCTGGTTTTACATGCTAGAACCAAGCACTTTGAGCTCAAGTATCATTTCTTGAGGGAGAAGGTTCAGAATAAAGAGGTTGTATTGGAACATGTCTCCAATAAGGAGCAGTTAGCAGACATATTCACCAAGCCTCTACCAAAGGTTACCTTTACCTATTTGAGAGGTGAATTAGGGGTGCTCCCCCTTCAAGAGGTGAACTAAACGTGTGTTCTCCATATCAGTCAGGTCTTACATTGGTATATCTTTTTTAGGATTGGTGTGTAGAAGGATGCTACTCCTTGAGGGGAGCAGCATAGTGGAACATAGATATGTATGCCGCCACTTTGGCATTGTTGTCAACGGGGGAGAAGATGTGAAGTAGAAAAGATATCTGTTGTATTGGGGAGAAGATGTGAAGTAGAAGAAGAAAGATATCTTTGTATATTTCCATCAATGCCAAAGCGGGAGATTGTTGGCATATG
Organism: Cryptomeria japonica; assembly: GCF_030272615.1. Classification (NCBI taxonomy): domain Eukaryota; kingdom Viridiplantae; phylum Streptophyta; class Pinopsida; order Cupressales; family Cupressaceae; genus Cryptomeria; species Cryptomeria japonica. Next base: position 7,728,796 of record NC_081415.1, on the reverse strand, counting down.
TGCAGAGCATGATGACATGATAATATTGTACGTTGCCATTGATGTCAATATGCTGAAGTATGAACTGGTATGTTGTAGTAAGCAAACTAGCAAGAGAACCAGTATGATGATGTAAACCGGTATTTGTGAAAAAGTGAAGTGGTATGTTTGTTCAAGGTGAACCGGTATGTTGGAATGAGAACCGATATATGGAAGTTTTGTATCGAGGTTTCATTTGGCATGACTACTGGTTGGTAGTCTTAGCTTCAGGGTTTCCAGTTTATGCATTCCAAGATTGTTCGATTCAACCAATGACATCCTATGATGTTTTAGCATTGTAATGAAGACCGGATAAGTGTTGCCACGTCAACCTTGTGTGCGTGAAGGATTTCCTTGAGAATCTTGCATAGAGATTGTAGATATATAAAAATGACCATATTCCTAAATGAATATTTTATGTTCATTTCTCTATTTGATTAAATCCAATTTAATTAAATAACCCACATTCCTCTATTTAATTAAGTAAATTACTCAATTTATTTAAATTAAATTCACTATATCCATTTAGTGAATAAATCATTTTATTCAATTAAATCCCCCCTATCCACTTTTAATTAAATTCAAATTTAATTAAATAGTTATCCTAAATTGAATAAATCTAATTTATTTAATTTCCGCAAATTGCAACCAAATTGAATAAATCATTTAATTCAATTAAATCCTATTATCCCTCCATCCACTTGCAAAATCCTACATCTCCCACTTGCCTTCCTAAACCCCTTTCTAATCCCTTCTAGAATCTTCTAATCACTTCTAATTAACCTAACCCCTCCTCTAAACTTTGTCACATCCCTAAGCAAAGGGAAGTCACTTCTCAAAACCTCAAAGTCTTTGATAACCATTAAAGGCTTCAAGTCTTCAACCACTAAATTCCTCAAAGTCTTTGATAACCATTGAAGGCTTTCAACCTTCAACCACTTAATCCCCAAAGTCTCCAATAACCATTAATGGTTAACTCAAACCCTCCTACATGGTTAAAACATTTGTTTTGGCTCAACCTTCATCCAACCCAAGGGTCTCATCAGGCCTTTAATGCTTTGACCATGATTATCTCTTAATCATTTGCACAAAGGTTTATCCTTGGATTAACTCTTAATCCAGTGGGTAATCCTAACTTAGACTTGACCCTTAGCCTCTAGATAACCATGAGGTCTTCTCAGGCATTCAATGTCTCCAACCCCTTCTCTCAATCCAACCCTATGTTGACACTTGTCACCATTTCATTGGTGCCAATTATAAACATGGATCCCCAACTTTCAAACTCAAACCTTGATTAAACCATTCAATCCTGACCATCCATTGCCCTGTTTTTGCTATAAATAGAGCTCTCATTCCTCCACAACAATCATCCTTCAAATTTGTAGCATCACACTTATGCTCAAATACATTCAAGCTTTCTTATATCATTTTATGCTTATCATTTAGCCTCTCTTTAAATTAGGAATTAGACTAAATATGCATGTTTAGAATAATTTCTTTATCATTTTAGCTAAATCATAGACTAAATATAGTATGCTAGGATAGTATTCATACTAATCTTGTCATCTTATCATTTAGTTTATTGCATTTTAAAATCATACATAGCTTATAACACATTTCATTCTAAAAATCTATCGGAGCATCCCTCGTTCTTGCATTTGCCATCCCTGAACCATTTTGCTCTTTGATCTGAGAGCAAAAACATTGGTTTGAGGGACATTGTAAGATAGAGAACCATGGGACCCACCTTGGGAAGCTGAGTAATGCTACGTTACTCCATAGCTTGCACCAAGAAGTCCTATGTGTGTGTGGACTAGTTTCTAACAATATTTTCACATATTAAATTCTACCAGCCCACTTTTCTTGCATACAGAGATTAATCCTATCTACCTCGGGAATGTGTGAAGTCTTTGTAAATGGTGGAGAGTCCATGATGAGTTATTAGCTTCCTAAAGCGGAAAAGAATGAACGTTGGAGAACATCTTGAGATCTATTCAAGAATGTTGTATTCGATGTAGTGTGATTAATGGTCAGGATTGAACCGAATGGATTGTAAAACCTAAATGTTTAGTGTTTAGGGTTTATACTACTGACCTATCTGTTTCCTATAAGGTTGATGATGTTTTTCATTTTGATTTTGTTGGCAAATGTTATGTGTGTATCCCAATGAGTGATACTTGATTCTTGCTAGACCGGAGAAGAGTGGTGATACCTGTAGAGTGTGATTGCAGAAGAGGAGGAGCTAAAGTGGATCTGGCTTGGCATTGAATGTTGTTATCAGATTAGTATATTACCTATTGACTTCTAACCATTTCAGCTGTTGGAAAATCCCTTAACCGAGTAGCTTTAATAGGTTTTTGTGTAAATCCTTTAATAGGGTGACTCAATTCAATGAGTTCTTCAAATCCTCTTGCGAGGTAACCTTTAATAGGGTTCTAACCTTTAACCGGGTATTTAGCCATCCCTTAACTGGGTGATCCCTAACAAGATCAGTTCCTAGCAGAACTTATTGTAAAAGTCTCTAACAGGACTAGGCTCCTGACAGAGCAGACTTCAAAAGAGTTCAAGAACAGCTTGTGGGTATTCATCCCCATCGTGGTTTTTCCCAGTTGGGTTTCCATGTGAAAAATCAGTGTGTCATGTGTGATCCCTTTCATGTGATGGATTATTGTTTTATGTCAAAGTGGTAAAACATGTTGAACTAGCAGTCATTATATTTCTGATGATAGATTACTTGTTTATGCATAAGGGTGAAGTGGATATGAGGTATTAGATTGTGTGAAAAGCTAAGAGTTACCAGTTTATGTCGCTCACATTCTCACTGTGTTTTACCGGTAGTAATCTGATTTAGACCGGTGTTATTGCTTGCCAGTCAAGTGTAGTGTTTGCAGTCAAACTGGTTCAGGGAAAGTGTTTTTGCTTGTACTGATTCACCCCCCCTCTCAGTACCAGTTTGGTACTAACTGTTCATCATTTATTCATCATCAAGTCCCTGTAAAACCCGTTTATCTTTATCAAAAACTAATTCACGCTTTTCAATATTCAAATATTCAAAAATCCCCAAATTCTAATTTCATTTAATTTTATTAAATTTGTATTTCATTGAACATGATTTTGAAAATATAAATTCAAGCCAAATGCAAATCAAATTTTAATTTCATGTCAATTTTCTATAACACATGTTAAAATCCTAACTAGCACTAACTTTCAGTCTAACTAGCAATCACCTTTTTTTGATTGAGCAACCAATTTAGTCAACTTCTCAATCAATTCAATCATCTTGTTAGTTAACTCAATTAACTCATTAATCAACTTTTTTGAACAGAGTCATCAATTTATCTCACCAATCAATCAATTCAATTCCCCAATCAATCTATTTAGTTAACTTCCCAATTAATTCAAAGAACTCATCAATCAAATAAGTTTCACTTTCAATTAATTATGTCTCAATTAATCTCAATCGTTGATTGATTTTATTCTCAAATGAATCTTGAACATTCAAATTATCCATTTGAAATGTATAAATTGAGCTTCAATCCTTTATTTTCAATAATCACAAACTTCAAATTCTTGTGTCATATTATAGGTTAACAAGTGTGACTCGTAGAGCCAGCATACCGCAGGAAAGATAAGAACAATGGAAGTAACTTGCGTCTCTACAATAGGGAGTTTTTGATTGAATTTATTTCTAATCCTATTGTTTTGATTGCATGCTTTTATTAGTATTATGGAATTCGTTAATTAGATAGGATTTTATGATTTCCTTTTATTTTTATTAACAATGCTTAAATTTCATGTAATACATTTGGTGAACCTGATGTGAATCACAAAATTGCTAATCTAGACTGCTTCTTGTTTCATTTAACAACAATTTTGTACAATGTTTCACATTCATTCTTAGGATTTCATACTTGTAGACACAATATTTCACATACATTTAGATGCTAGCTTGCATATGTTGAGATGGTTTTTTGCATAAGTTTGTCAGTTGTTTCACATCTGTGACAAGTAAAGGCATGGTAAGTGATGCTATGAAAATGGATTAGTAGACAATAAAGAAATCATGTTAGTAAACTTTCAACCATAAGCATAACATGAAAATGAATCCATTTCAAAAGCATATCAATAAAGACTAGTAACAAAGCAAATAGGAAAACAAAGAACTCGACAACTCTAATTCTCCCCCCTATGCTTGATGATGTTCACTCTTCCTTGTTCCTCTCCTCTCCAAGTCCCAAATGAGTGTAGCTCTACGATTTTAGCACTATCCATGGATGCCATATGAAGATTCAAGATGGTTGTAAATGAAAAACAAATTCTTATGCAAGTGTAAAAGGTTTTCTATAAGAAAGCTCCTAATGGCTATGTGAATTTCACCATAATAACAATGGTCTAATGCTCTCTAATTGCCTCTTTTGCTTGGGGAATGAGGTCCTTTTATAGGAAAAATGTTGATTGAATGGATAAGATTGAGTAGGCTTGTGAAGGGTCAAGGTTGATGGGTTTAAGATCCATGTGATGAATTTCAACTTGATCCCATGATGACAAGTTTCAACATGTGATGGCTTGAGAGGAGAGAGAAGGAGAATTTAATGACCAAGGAGAAATGAGGGTAACCTCATGTGGGTTGGGTTATTGGATAAATCTATTATCCAAGGGATAAAATCATGTGCAAGAGTAAAAGGGATAACCATGGTCAAAGCAATGAATGCTTGAAGAGACCCATGGGTTAAAATATGGTTGAGTTAGAGAGAAAGTCTCTAACCAAAGGCTAAGTTTGAGTTAACCATTTATGGTCATGTAAGAGCCTTTAATGGTTATTTAAGACTATGGAGGTTGTTTTGAGAAGTGACCTTTGTTAAGGGATGTGCAAATGATTAGAGAGGGGGATTAGGCTAATTAGAAGGGGTTAGAAGAGTCTAGAAGGGGTTTAGAAGAATCTAGAAGGGGGTTAGTGAGCAAATGGGTGAGGATAAAAGGGGTTTTTAATTAAAATAAAATTCATTTATTTCAACTAAAATCATGCAACTTGCATTTGTAGGAGAATACAAGTTGGAGGGTTTTAGCGATTTTAAATAAATGTTGATTTATTTATTTAAATGTGGAGGGGGGTTATTTAAACAAATATGCTTTATTCATTTAATTAATTGTTAGAATATGGTTTAATGAATTAAATTAAATAAATTCAATAATTTATTTAATTAATAGGAGAAGAGGTTTAAGATGAATTAATTAAATATTAATTTAATTAATAAATGATCGATGGTTAAATAATCAAATAAATACTAAATATTCATTTAATTAAGTAGACAGATTTGGGTGTCTACATTTTCCCCTCTTTGAGATGGTGTGGTTTATCACATCATTTTAAAGAAAAACAAGTAAGCATAGTATGTGCCCCAGTATGCACTAAGTTGGTGGCTAGGTATGCCCCCTCAAGAGATGGGACAAAATTTCAGAAAATTGGGTGATCTCTCAAAAAATAGAAAGAAATTAGGGGACGGTAGAGTAGATGAATTTAGAGGAAATGGTGAGAGAATGGAGGAAAACAGGGGTTAAATGAAGAAAAGGTAAGCCTTAGAAGTATGTAGGGGTCACGATAGTCACGAGGTGATGTACCAGTAGGCTATATGTAGGAGAGAAGGGGTAAAACAGTCCTCATTTTTACACGTGTCCATAGCAATCCAGAGCTTCTAACAACGACTTGTGCAGCAGTTTAGGAGATTGAAAATAATGTTTCCCATTGCCAATCATTGATTGGAGCTCCTATGGAGGTACTAGCAGCTAGCAAAGTACGGTTCCCCCATAAGTCTAGTTCTGACTTTTGCCTTTTGATATCTTTTATTGCATTTAATAGGGGAAAATGTTGGATGAAAAAGGTGTGAAAATGATGTTGTAGCACTTTTGTTGTCTAAATTAGCGCATCTGTGTCACAATGGCACATTTGTGCAGTAGTTTTAGCACTATTGCCAATAAAACACTTTGTCAATTTCGACGAATGAGGTTAGTATAGCGCATGTGTTGCACATTATAGCACTTTTGATTATTTTGAGTGCGATTAGTCAGGTTAGCGCTTTTGTATGGTTAAAATAGCATTGTTGATTGTGTTGTGGTGTGTTTGTTAGTGTTGTAGCACCTTTGTCTGTAAGTGTAGAAGGATTTGTGTTGGTTGCCCCAAGTTGAATGTTAAATGGATAGTTGATAGCAACGTTTTCTTTTGCATGTGCAATAGTGACCTGTGAGACTTAGTGAACCTGTTGAGACTAGGCAAGTGATGTAAATTCCTGTTGGTAGTCTAGGTTTAGTGGTAAGCCAAGTTACCCGATGAGACTTAGATACTTTGAAAAAACAACCCATGAAGTCTAGGTAAGAGTCAATATTGCATAGAAAATATTTTTTGACAATGTTTGTGTGATTTGAGGTTTTTGTAGGAGGATCACCTAGGGGTCTTGCAGATGCGTGAGAGGCATCCAACCACACAGTGCCTATGAGATCATTTGATAGATTTAAAGATAGACTATATATGTGCAACAGGTTTATATGATACAATGCACCTACCCATGATTCAGACGAATCGTAGATTACTAACAACGTTGGCCAAGCGATGGCATAGTGATACATGCTCCTTTTATTTGGCGATGTGAGATATGACTGTGACACTAGAGGACGTATTGAGGATACTATATATCCCAATTATTAGGAGTTTGTGATGTATGACAGGGCGCTAGGTGAGGTGACACTATAGGGAGTATTCCCATATCTGGATTTAGAGGTGTTTGATGGATCGGTTCCCTAGGAGGATGGTGGATTCATATGAGGCATTACCAACAGTGGTATCAGGCATTGTGGGAGGGATACTATGCTCATATCAGAGGTTGCACGAGCTTGCAGTGGGCTGGGGGAAGGTGGTTGAGCAGATGGTCAGTGAAGGCACCCGATATGCATGCGGACCATGTGTGCTGGCACATTTATACAGGGCTTTGCATGATTTTATGTCCCATGAGATTTCATCACTGGGAGTAGGGATTACCTTACTTCATATCTTGGCATGGGAGCACTTGTCGATATCAAGACTAGTGTTCTTTGAGGTTTAGGGCAATTAACTATCCCTTTGTATATATTTATGAAGGTATGATGACACAACCCTAGCTGGAGAAGCTAGAGTACCGATGGCATGCATTGGATGAGTTAGATATAGTGATATGGCACCCCTACCAAGAGTGTGAGCAGTGGGAGGATGATGCAAAGGCGATGCCATATGTGTTCATGGGGTGGTTACTCATTGGACGAACAACATACGTGGTAGAAAGGCATTTGCTAGGGTGGGTGATGAGATAGTTTGGGCATATATAGGGTTTTCCCTGAGGTTTAGGTGAATATTCCAGAGTAGTACGAGAGAGGTTCCAGTGGGGGCAATATTATCCCATGAGTAGGCTATAGCAGAGTTTCAGACATTATAGGCTAGGGCATGGCCATACCGAGCAGAGGTTGCAAATGCGAGGGTGACAGAGGAGTATACACAGTATCGAGCCACTCATTTGATTCCACGGATCTTAGATCTCGTAGATCCCATCCCACCATTTGAGGATGATAGAGCACCACAACAGGGGAGGAGGAGGAGAGTAGGTAGGGGTGGTGGAGATGGTAGGGGAGGTGGAGGAGGTGGAGGTGGGGGTGGTGGATTTGGAGGTGGAGCAAGTGGAGGAGGACAGTTACAGAGGAGAGACAGAGGTGGGAAGCCCTTATGACTATTACAAGGTCTGCTGATACAGGGAGAAGCGAGAGCAAGTTGGAGAAATGTCAGTGGTGGAGAGGGTGGTGATGTGGCAATGGAGATGGGATAGGGAGCTGTAGGTGGGGGAGAGGGTGGTGATGAGATGATGGAGATGGGACAGGGAGATGTATGTGGGGGAGAGGGAGACCTACAAGATGTGGTGATATTACGGTTGCAGACTCACCTGACAGTGGTTGATGTGCACATCTGAGAGTTAGAGGTACAACTAGAGGATAGAGATGCAGATATTGTAGCCAGGGAAGTCCACCTATTTGCACGAGGGCCTAGTTGACTACAATTCTATGAGAGAGAGATGATGCAGTGGATAGAGTGAGGGAGTTACAAGATAGAGTGTGAGTTTTGGTGGGAGTGCAGGAGCAGGGTCCGACTGGGGAGATGATGAGGGAGATGCGACAAGTAGGGGCAGAGATTGACTACTGGTGGGGATTATATGAGCAAGTGGTACTGAGTAGTCAACAAGAAATGAGCTATTCCCAGATGCGGCATGCAAGATCAAAGCAGTCTCAGAGGGGTCTGAGCAGTGGTGGTGTGATGGGTCCTCCTCGATGAGATGGTGAGGGTGGTGGGGGAGTTGCATTTGGCCAGAGTTCCATTTGAGGTGCTTCTATGAATTATCACATTTTTATTATACTGATACTTGGATGGCTCTTGGTAGCTGATATTTTAGACATCATTGTATTCTAATACATGTGTTCTTTTTGATGTGATATATGATGAGATCTTAGTTTTGTGGCGATGATAGGATATGCATCTATGTGATGACATGATTTCTTTATGTAGGATGATGATATGGTTTATTTCTAGATATATGATATGGATGTGTTTGCTTTCTATATGTACATGTTGATGATATGTTTTTTATATGTATGATATGGATGATTTGCTAACATGTGGATGTAGGTTAATAGATGTATGATGTTTTGTGATGATATTAATGTGATGAAATGGTGATGATTTATGCTAAATGATGAGATTAGATAATGAATAATGATATTTGATAGATAATACTATATATGTTGAAATGATGAGATAATGATATGGATTATGAGTAAACTATGCATTTTTTTAAAATTTATGTAATGAATCTTAAATGAATGAAATGATATTTAAAATGTCGTGTATGATTTAAATGAATGCACTAAATGGATGAGATAAATGTATTTACCTAAATGAATGTGAATGAAGGATTTTTTTAAATGAACTAAACAAATGCGTTTATGCATTTAAATGAATAAATGAACGCACTTTATGATTGAAATGCAACTAAATGAACGAATGAATGTACTTAATGAATAAAATGAATGAATGAATAAATGAATGCACTTAAATGAATAAATGAATGCACTTAAATGAATAAATAAATGCACTTAAATGAACAAAATGAATGCACTTAATGAATTAAATGCAACTAAATGAAGGAATGACTGCACTTAATGAATAAATGAATGCACCTAATGAATAAAATGCAACTAAATGAAGGAATGAATGCACTTAATGAATAAAATGCAACTAAATGACAATGCCATTCCTACATGATATATAAATGTCAATTTGGTTAGAAAATGTAGATATGGAATGGAGATGTGAGATGATGTATCCGAGAACTCCGTCATTATTGTACCCAAGACAAGGTTTATATGCTTAGCTTTCTCATAGAAACCCAAATTAATAGCATACAGACAACAGATATGAACAATGAATGAACAAATGAATGGGTGATATGCAACAAAATGCAATATAAATAGATGAGATGAAATGGTGAGCCATGGCTTATTCATAATGCTTTATTTCCTCATCGAGCATAGTAGTACTGATCTTGGCTAAGGTATGAAAAACCAAGGTTGAGTGTTTCACCTGTAAGAAAGCATCACAGACAAGAAAAGTTCCCCTCCACTTTGGCTCATATACAAATGGTGGAGGTAAACACTATAGTCAGTAAGCCATAGTGATCCAGGACTGTAGTTTTACCTAGGATTGCATAACTTAGTGAACTTCCCATGAAGACACCATTAGTATATGCCCGAGAACTTCATTGGAACAATCTGAAGACAACAAACAAAGAAAAAGATATAAGGAACCATACCAACTACTCTAATCACTTGTGGATATCCTAGACTAGCGTAGGAACTTGATATAAATACAAAAAATTGACCGAGTGCCTATCAGCCAAACATAATTTTCTTGTCAAAGAAAAATAGAACCATGTCTTTTTTGTAAGGAAGGATGCATCCTTGTGATGACGGTTGTGCACATATGTATGATTTGTTGGTTGATTTGATAGGCGATAATTGTTTAAGGAGTTTCAAAATGTTGTTTGTGTGTCTGTTGTGATGTCTATGTATAAGGAACAATATACTTTGCAATGTTTTTGATTGATTTTGATGTTTTTGTCACATTTTTTAGATTTTTGAATCTTGTGAATGTTTTTGTGTTTTCTTCAGGACATTTTGTAAATGTGTTTTGGTATTATTTGAGATTTTATGAATGTTTTTGGTAGTATTTCAGGATGTTTTTGAATGAGGAACTCAATGAATCATAAGCATGGAGAATACCCTCCCATCAGTAGGTTAAGAACATTGCCCCCAGTTAACTATTGGTATGAAAGTGGGATGCGGGATACATAAATTAATAACCTCGATTGTATATCAATAACAAGCCATGGTATAAATGATGTATGAGTGGATGCAATGAATGTGATCGCAATGTCTGAGAGATAATGGAGCTATAGCCTTTATGAATGGTTCCTATTTTCTAGGTATTCACCACCGTACTTATCCAAGGCACCACCAAAGTGGTTTTGACCATTTGGATGAATGATTTTTCTTTACTATTTTCTTGATTTTTTTATTTTTTGTATTTGGTGATATTGGATGAGCCTGATTCTCTGCACAACTTATGTATGAAATTTTTTAAGATGCATATTTTTGACCGGATATGCTAGTGGTTCTCCTACTAAAGTTGCTAACTGATATGCCCCAGACCCAAAGATGGCAGTGATGACATGTGGACCTAGCCAATTGGATTCAAATTTACCCTGGTGTTCTCTGTTTGATTTATTGTGAGGATTTTCCTTGAGAAAAAGATCTGCTACTTCAAATGTGCAAGGTTTAACCCTATAATTGTAGCTTCTGCTCATGCATTGTTGATAGGATTTCAAGTGATTATAGGCAGCTTGTCTCTTTTCATCAAGCAGTTCCAAGTCCTGAAGACGTGAGACTTGATATTCTTCATCATTTATTAGATTGTGCAAGGAGACCCGTAGAGATGGTAATTCAACCTCAATAGGAAATATGGCTTCTTCTCCATAAACTAGTGAGTAGGGGGTTGTGCCTTTAGGGGTTTGAATGCTAGTTTGATATGCCCATAGTGTTAGATTCAAATGAATGTGCCAATCATGACCAACATCATTGACTATCTTTTTGAGGATCCTTAATATATTCTTATTTGATGCTTATGCTTGACCATTTCCTTGTGGATAATATGGGGTGGAAAAATGGTGTTGGATATGAAACTTCTCATAGAGTTCACAAACATCTTGATTTTTGAAAGGGAGTCCATTATCTGTGATGATGGACATGGGTACACCATACCGACAGATGATATAATTAAGGATGAATGAGGCGATCTTCTTACTAGTGACTTGGGTGAGTGGAATGGTTTCGATCCACTTGGTGAAGTACTTCATGCCAGTCATGATAAATTTATGACCATGGGATGAAGATGGATAGATTTTACCCACAAGGTCAAGTCTCCACTGACAAAAGGAGCATGGTGTTGTGCTAGCTTGTAATTCTTGCACTGGGGCATGTATCAGATCTCCATGAACTTGGCACTTTTTGCACTTTCGGACAAAGTAGTAGGAGTATTTTTCCATGGAGGGCCAATAGTATCCTTCCCGCATGATCTTTTTAGCCAATGAAGGGCCACTTGAATGAGCTCTGCAGATACCTTCATGTACTTCTTCTAATGTTGTGGTCACCTCACCTTGCTCTAGACATCAAAGGATAGTACCATCAATACCTCATCGATATAGGTTTTCAACAATGATGGTGTATAGAGAGGATTGGTGTATGAAGTTTTTTTGTTGATTAATGGATTGGTTAGGAGGAAGGATTTGATCATTTATATAGGCATAAAATTCACCATACCATGGGGAATCGGGACTGATGAATTAATAGACCATCTCAGATTCTGGGATATCATAAGTGAGGATCCAAAGTTGTTCAACTAAGAACTCATAGTGTGTGGAGTTCTATGGAAGATAAAGGAGAGAGGCTATTGTAGACATTGCATCTGCAACTCTATTTTGGTCTCAAGGAATCTGCTCAAAAGTGATAGCTGTGAATAATTATTTGAATCTATCAACCATTTTCTTGTAAGGCATGAGCTTATCATCCTTAGTTTGGTATTCATCATTGACCTGTCGGATTACTAGTTGTGAATATCCATAGTTCACTACACGACCATGCGTAGTCCTATGATCAAGGCTTCATATTCTGCTATGTTGTTGGTGCACATGAATGTAAGCCGATATGATTTTGGAATGCTATCACCTTGAGGTGTGATGAAGATAATGCCAACTTTGGAACCATGTCTGGTGTATGATCCATCAAAATATAACTTTCATTGTCGTGCTAACATAACTATGAAAATCTCCTCATTTGGAAAATTGGAAATGAGAGGATGGTTGCCTATGAGTGGGGCTTCAACTAGCTAATTTGCAATGACTTGTCCTTTGATGGATTTGCATTCCACATATTCTATGTCAAATTCATTGAGGAGCATAACCCACTTTTCCAAATGGTCAGTGAGTGTTGGTTTATTGAGTAGATACTTGAGTGGATCTATCTTGGCAATGAGTTGTATCTTGTGTGTCGACATGTAGTGCCTCAATTTGGTGGCTGTCAAAATTACTGCTAGACAAGCTCATTCAACAAGGGTATAATTGAGTTCATACCCTACCAATGTTATGGAAATGTACTATACTGCACATCCTTTTCCTTCTACATTATGTTGTGCGAGTAAGATGCCTAAGGCCATAGCTGTAGCTGATATGTATAAAAATAAGGGTCTATCTAGAGATGGTGGCATCAATAATGGTGGCATCATTAGGTAGTCCTTTAACTATTGGAATATGTGTTGGCAATTCTCTTACCATTTGAAATGAACATTCTTGTGAAGAACATGCATGAAGGGATGACATTTGTTAGCCAATTGTGCAATGAACCACTGAATTGATTGTAGCCTTCCTTGTAATGTTCTTAGTTGACTGATGTTCTTAAGAGGTGGCATTTCCATAATTGCTTTGACCTTTGTAGGATCAACCTCAATTACTTTGTTTGAAACAATATATCCCAGGAGCTTCCCGGAGGTTACCCCAAAGACACACTTCTTTGGATTTAAGCGTACACTATATTGCTTCAGTTTGTTGAAGATTTTTTCAATTACAACAAGGTGACCCTCTTTGGTTAATGATTTAGCTAGTAAATCATCCACATAGTCTCCCATCAGTGTATGCATCATATCATGGAAGATAGTAGTCACTTCCCTTTGATATGTGGTGCCAGCATTCTTGAGACCAAATGGTAGTACACTGCAATAGTATGTACCCCATGGGCGTCTAAAAGTTATTTTGTGTTGATCCTCTGCAACAATCTCTATCTGGTTGTATCCTAAAAATCCATCCATGAGTGAGAGCATTCCATGTCCTACTACGAGGTCCATGATCATATTAATGTTTGGAAGAGGGAAGTCATCCTTAGGACATGATTTGTTTAGATCTCTAAAATCTGTATTGATATGAATTCCCCCAGTTGGTTTTGCCACTAGTACCAGATTGGAGATCCATTCTGTATAGTGAATGGGTCTTATGAAACCCACATCTAATAGATTTTTGAGTTCATCTTTTACTAATAGTACAATCTGAGGATGCATCTTTCTAAGATTTTGTTTTACTAGTCTATCTCCTTCTGCTACTATTAAGTGATGCATCACTAGCTCTGGATCGAGCCCTAGGATGTCTGCATAGGACCATGAAAAATTGATTTGTTTCTTGTGAAATAACTCTATGAAATCGCGATCTTCTGTTGGAGTCAGTGATTCTTTTAGATGTAGTATGTGTGAATTTTTAGGTGCCCCAGATTGGCCTCCTTTGTTTCTTTCATACCTTCCACCTTCCATCCTCAGGTGCCTCGAAGAGGTTTTCACCACTGGATACATCCTTTTTTTTTACTCTTTTTGTTTCCACAAGTGCCATAGTGTGGTTTTCACTTGAGGATCCTATTTTGATTGTAATATTTTTGCGACTAAAAGGTGTGGCATTCTCTCCAAAGTAAGCCACAGTGTTAAGCTCAATAGAATACCCAACTTTGTGATCCCCAATTGGTATGACATCTTGTAATTACAGAAAGTCTGTGATTGCATTATTATTTTGGAAGGTGTCAAGGTGTGGAGGGTCTTGTGGGTTCCACTCAATGAGTTAGGGGTGAATAATTGTCATTGCTTCATCTATCAGGTTAAGTTGATAGGATGTGTTAGTTATGGTAAATATGGAGGAACCAAGGTCATCGTCAGTACTATCCTCTTCATAACCAGGCTCAAGAGGTGACCTATTTGAAGTTTCCTCATTAACTGGGTCCCAAAAGGCCTTAATAAATGCATCTCCTTTATCTTTCTTAACCTCAAAAGTGTTCCCATCAGATGATTGTGAAAATGAATAATCCCACTCATATTCATGTGAGTCCATCTCGGAATCACTCTGTAGAACTTTGTCACTATGTGTTATAGGGATGTCTGCTGATGTAAAAGGTTTGTCTCTAGTTTCTATAGGAGTTTTATCGAATAGGGTTGTTGATGTTGCGTGGGTGTCTGAGGTAGACAAGAGTCCTATCGCAAGACTAAAAGTTTGATAGGCAATATAACTCCTTTGCTTACTTGCAGAAAATTGAGGAGTATTTTTTGTAACTTCAAAATTTAGACCTGGGAGGTTGATTTGCAATAGATATTGTCCTTCTTCTAGAAGGGGTGATCTTTGAAGTGGTCTTCTTATGTTTTCTTGGAATCCTGAGCTTAGAAGAGTTGCCTAAACCACGGTTCAATCCAAGTCCATTTGTATCTCATGGTTGAAATAATGGTTGCTATGGCTCTTGTACACCTTGCTTGTGGAATCCCAATGCACTATGCCCATCATAGCCCATTTTTTGCATTAGGGTAAAACCTTTACCATACCTTTCTGTTGGGATCCTAACCTGTTATCTAGCTCTGTCGAAAGGGTCTTTGTAGATCCACTCCACCAAATCTTCATCAAGAGTTTCTTGTTCTTGTGATCTGCCTGGGATGAAGCCATCAACTATTGTAGTATGGGATGCAACAAGTAGTTTGAGTGACCATTGTGGTTTTCCATAAGTCCTAGGTGAGAGGGGTAGTTTTCCAATATAGAAAACATGAGTAATATTATACTCTCTTGGGCCTTCATCTTGTATTTTCATTTTCAGCTTTTCTTGTTTGGGTGTATGGATCAGTGGATTAGTCAGGTTTGTTGGGTGAATGTAAGATGATGAGGTGGTGGCTTCTCTATTGCTAGGAACTGTGATATCGGGTTGATTCCTTATATGGTTACAAAAATTAAATGGGTTGGCATCACCAGGGATAGTCATCTCTACTCCGTTATATGGGAATTTGATGCATTGATGGTAAGTAGAGGGTACTAGTTGCATGGTGTGAATCCATGGTCTACCTAATAGGAGATTGTATGGAAGACGGAGATCTAGGACTTGACAAACCACATTCTTCACCATGGGTCCTACTCTGACTGGTAGAGTGACAAACCCTTTAGAGGAGCATTTTGCATCGTCATAGGCATTCTGGCATCTACTGCATCTTTTGCATATCCCAAGGTGGTGATCAATTGTAATGTGAAAATGTTATGGCCAACTCCATTATCAATCAAGAATCACTTGATTCTGTGTTTATGTATGAATCCCTCAATATGGAGAGGAGCATTATGCAGTTGTTGAAAGGATGCATCATCATTCTCTGCAAAAGTGAGACATGGTGATGATTTGAGAATCACAACCATGGCTTGAAATTGATCTGTATTGAGGTCAAGTGGAACTGACACTTCTTGGAGAGCTTTATGTAAGATGGTTTTATATGAGGGGGATATATGCAAAAGCTCTAGTATGGAGATAAGTGTTGGCATTGTTGGCATATGCACACTCCAATAAGACATTGTAGATGATTGAAGGTTTTCTCATTGATGGCGAACTTACAATCCTATGACATTGACAAGGCATCACACTGGCACTAGCAAGATCAGACTCTACATTGTCACTTAGACCACCGGCACTGCCAATGAAAGGAAGCATACCGACACAGAGGCCGATAGGATATTTATTGTAATATATTTTGTTTATTATTGTAAAATCTTTAGAAGCTGACTTGGCAACATTGTAAAATGACTCATATATATAAGAGATCATTGTAGGACATTTGGATATGGATGGTTGAATGTAATTAGGTGAAATAAGGTAGACCTATTATGTGAATTATATGTTAAGGGTTTATGTAAGAAGCAGAGCAGAAACTGGTACTGGATCTGGCATTATAGATGCTATTCTGAAGTAGTACAAGACACTAGATTTATATAATCCATTTTGTAAGTCAGTGTGACTTCCCTTTTTGTAATTGAGTAGTGAGCTCTAGGCACTTGGCCTTCCGGCATGTGCAAGCCCCTCTTGTAGTAGTAATATTCTCTTATTGGCTAGTAAGTGAATATTGTGGGTCACAAATCCCATCAAGGTTTTTCCCACATCGGGTTTCCTCATTAAAATATTGTGTTATGGTGTGTTTTTCATGTGGTTGCTTTTATTTCTATTTATTGCATTATTTCTTGCTTACCGGTACACTGATATAATATGTTCTACATGTTTTAAGTTAAGAAATTCAATACACTAGTTAGATACTGATTCACCCCCCCTCTCAGTATCTGTGGGAATCCTAACAATTGGTATCAGAGCCTGGTCCTCTATTTTCAGAAGCCTAACAGCTTGAGGAAGATCTTGACACTGGTAGAGATGGAAAATCTAATGAAGCAACTAGAAGCAACTCTCTCAGACTATGATACAAAAAAATTGAAAAACATCAAACTTGAAGATGATCTAAAGGCAGCTCAGGATATCATTCGAGCACTTGAAGAGAATTTTACCATTGCAAGAAACAAGAGAAGAGAATTATGTGAAAAGATGAAAAATGAAAATGATGAAAAAGAATCACTTAATGATCAGATAAGCAAGCTGAAACAAGAGAACATGACAATGAAGAATGAGATGCAAGACATGACCATGAGATTCTATATGGAAATTGAAGACAGAAAGAAGAATGAAGAAGAGTTGACCAGAAGACTAAGTGATGCAGCAAATGAGAACACAAGACTTAGCTATGAAAATGACTTATTGAAGATAGATCTGATGCATACACAGAATGACTCAAATGAACTGATGAGATAGAAAGAGATCTTAGAAAGAGAACTAGATATTGCAAATCAACACAAAGAAAAATTCAAGAAAAGCTCAGAAGAACTTGGTGACTTGTTGAAGATTCATAAACCTAATGGTGACACTTGTGGAATTGGCTTTGAGGCAAGAGAAAGCTTCGGTACTGCAAACACTCAGGATCATAGCAAACCAGTAAGGCAACCTAGTGCTTATAAATTCAATGGAAAATGCTTTAACTGTAATAAGTATGGTCATAGAGAGAATCAATGTAGATCTAGAAATTATCAAAACATCAACACACCCACCAGTCAATGTTCAAAATGCAACAAAGTTGGTCATAACTCTGAAAATTGCAGAATGAATGTGAGATGTGATGTTTGTGGAAGATTTGGACACTTATCTGATCAATGTAGAACACAAACCAGTATAGGTTATGGGAAAGATATTCAGAAAAATAATGTGACTTGCGATGCATGTAACAAGATTGGACATATTGCAAAATTCTACAGAAGTAAAGGACCACCGACAGACAACAAAAGTTCCAGTTTGAAAGGAAAAGAAAAAGTTGAAGAGGTTAAGCAAGAATTCTCAAAACAATGGGTTAGAAAGTCAGACCTAAATAATGTTGGGAATACTCCTCCACTGGTAGAACCAATCAACACTCCACCAACAAGACAAAGTAGTGCTCCACCGATAGGACAAAATAGTACTCCACTGGCAGGAAGCTCTTCATCAAATTGAAGAAAGTTTCTTTGAGGGTTTGGCAATCAAATGAGACATATGCTATTATTCCCTCGGTTAATGGTGAGAAGTTGAAACTTACTTCTATACCAGCAGACAATGTTAAGTGATTACTTAACCGACATGCATTAAATGTGGCAGATGGCAAATAAACATTATAAATTGGTGATTTTGGCTCCATTTCACTTCACTGAGAATTCAAACATTCGAAGAGCAAGCAAAGAGGCAAAGCACTTCAGCAATCAATCCTTCCTAAGGCAGAAAAAGGTATTTATCATCATGGCATCCTCCTCCGCACCTGAATTCATAGCAAACCCTACTGTAGTCGAGGTAATCAAACACCCTAGGCCCGTATTTCAGCTAGTTCTTGAGATAGCTAAAAAGGATGATAATGTAGGTGCATTTTCCCAAATTCCAAAAGGAGTTGTTTTTGCAGAAGATCCTAGAATGTACATCCATTGCAATATAGAGGAATTAGGAGATGAAGAAATCAAAAACATGTATAAATCTGTCATATGTGATAACTCCAGAAATGTGAAGCCCAAACATAAAATTGTTGAAACCCTAGGATTCACTGAAATCCTCTGCATTCTAGAATTTCCCAAGGAAGTGATTAGGATAGTGTTGAGCAAAGTGCATGGTGCATTCTTTTGGTTAGACTTGATTCACAAAATTGCCAAGGAAGTTGTGAAAGCTGTAACAGGGTTACCTTCCACCAATAATAGACTAGACAAAACAAAGAAGGTCTCAAATGACCTAGTAATAAACCTAACAGGAGAAACATCCGACAAAAGGTCCTTGAGGGTTAATGATGTAACTAACATAAATGTGAGATTCATTAGCAAGAATTTAGGGTACAAAGCAACTCATGCAAACAGACTTAACTTAGTTTCTAGTTTATGCATAAAAAGTGCTTATGACATGGCTAAGGCTAATGTGAAAATTGATGTATGTGAATGGTTAAAGGATGAGTTGATTGATAATTTATGTAAAATCAAGAAGGATAAGAAAGGGACTTTTAGATTTGGTAACTTACTTGTATGCTTAATGCTACACATAACCAAACAGGTGCCCGGTATAGGCAACAAGAACCTTGGATTTGATATACCAATAGGGAAACAGTTATCAGACCTATTCAACAATATGGGTGAAAACAAGGAAAGGAATATCCATGAGTATTTTCAAGCACTAAAGGCCAAAATGAACAAAAGAGTTAGACTGTCACATAAAATTGTTAACAAATACAAGGATGATATATGCTTTGTGATTAAAAAGGATGAGATCTGGATGGAAGCAGTTATCCCAAGAACAATTTGGGTTACTAAGATGGGTTATGAGACCGATGATCACATCATTGAGACATATGCAAAAGCCCTTCTTGAAGCACCAGGGAACCCAAAGAAGAGGTATTTGGTAGTGCTAAGACCATAGAAAGTCAAATTCAATTTAAGAAGAGAGTGAAAAAGGTTGAAGCAACTGTGAGAAGAGGCTCAAGGTAGACTAAGGCTATCAAAGAAGATGTACTGAAACAAACTGGCATCACTGAGGATGAGTTAGTAACATTATAGACTTAAACTCACCTATCACCGGTAGCAACTTCTTCAGAGAATGACATGCCAACAACATTTAAATGAGTTGTAAGGAAAAGGGATCCTTCACCGACATCCACACCCTCGCCTAGAAGAACTAGACAAAAACAACAGGCAGTGAGGTCTCTGGTTAGGAAAACAACACCAAAGGAAAAGCTAACACCAAAGAAGAAGAGGACTCAACAAAACATTGCCCCTCTTGACAAATTACTGAATGAAATCACAAAAGAAGGAAGACTCAAGAACATAGAGAAATTATATGATACACTGTCAACAGATGAGAAAGAGCAAGTTGAAAACAGTGTCATCTTACACCTGGATATCTATAAGAAGTTCTTAATGGAAGTGGTAGATGAACTACTAGATGAACTATTCAAGAGATTGGAAGCAAGAAGACAAGCTGTTGTAGAGCTTGATAAGAAAATTAAAGTTGAAAAATTACTTGTTGTTTACCCAGTAAACTCACTAAAGGAGATAGATGACTTAATTGTAGAAGCCAACCGGTCAGTATTCTCTACTACACACCCACATATTGCACTAATGGTTGGAAGAGTAAATGAGGTAACAGAGGAAACAGAAAATGCATGGGATATATTCCTTGTTGAAAAGGAAAAATAGGAAGAATATAGAAATATTTAACCAATAAAAGTATATCAGAAGGACAAGGACAAAGGAAAAGGAAAGGTTGGTGGACCTCCTAGCATCAAAGTAAAAGATAACTTACCCCCACCGCCTCTGATTACTCCACTGGTAACAACAATTGAAGATCAACCGACAGATGAGAGTATGGATACAAAGGATACAAATCCTAATCCTGAAGTTTTATACATAGTAGATGTTGATACTCAAAAGGTCAACATTATGATAGACAAGGATACAACCGGTAAGACAGAAATGGCTAGTGAGCCACTGGTAACGTACAACATTGATAACACTGAAGGAAAAATGGAAGAAGATAGCTTAGGGAAATAGGCAGAGACTCTGACAGAGACTCCAACAGATCAACAGACAGAGAGACAAGCAAAGCAACAAGCTCTGAAACAGGAACAGGTTCATATGGAAACAGTGCCACTGGCAACAGGAGAGGAACAAAAACCCTCGCTTAAGGAAATGAAAACACAGACTGACCCACTAGAGGTCACTACAAGAATGGTTACTTCCTCCATCGGTGGAATTCAGAATGTTGGTTCCTCCTCAGCAGGTTACAAATCAACAAATGTAACTGAAGTTCTTTTGGACTCCATTAAAAGGATAACATATTGTAGTTCACAGGCTTATAAAGCTATAGATGACACAATCCCAATTTTGAAGATGATAGCTCCAAACTGCAATATAGACAATAAGGATTCTTTAAGCCAACTTGACACTTTGTCCAAGTACATCACCAAGAACACAGTGACAGTTGAGCAAATAAAGGAAGAGGCATTCAAAGACAAGTTGGAAATTGAAAAGCAAAAATTCTTTGAAGATCAAATAAAGAAGTGTATTAGAGAATTTGACACACTTCTACTAGAACTGTGCAACTCACTGAAGGAATTTAAAACTCTCTATAAAGACAATTGCAAGACAAACTTTCTAATAGTTGAAATAGATAAGAAAACGAGCAAGGTACAGGATGAAATCAATAAGCTTGCTGACATTTTTGTTAACTCACCTGATACATTATCAGATTTTGAACAAAAGATATCAAGTTTTGAGGAAGAATTACCTAAGTTAGAAAGAGAAAAGGAGAGAATAGTAATCAAGGCTAAGAATCTAAGACTAAGAATAAGTCCAAGACTGGACTATCTAGCATCCTTGCGGAAGGAAATATCTGAGGCACTAATACAAGGACATAAAACACTGGCAGAGCATATGCAGCACCTCACCGGTACAGTTCAAAGAATAGAGGCAGCAATAAAAGATAGTAAGAAGTTTATGGAAATTATAAACTTAGTTTTAGCAGATCTTTTTCAAATTGTAACCACCCAATTACAAGGTTGAGACAGAAAAACTACAACTCTATTGACACCTTGACAACCTTTGTCATTGATGCCAAAGGGGGAGTAGTAGTATGAGAAAATAACCAGCAGAAGACTTATCTACTCAGGAGGAGCTCATATTATTTTGGTAACACATTTTTGGAAATAGTTTTTGGATTACAAGTTTTGGATACACTTTTGAATTTTCTCATGAGTGTTGCCATCAATGCCAAAGGGGGAGATTGTTGGCATATGCACACTCCAATGAGACATTGTAGGTGATTAAAGGTTTTGTCATTGATGGAAAACTTACAATCCTATGACACTGGTAAGGCATCACACCGGCACTAGCAAGATCAGACTCTACACCGGCACTCAGACCACTAGCACTGGCAGTGAAAGGAAGCATACTGGCACAGAGGCCGACAGGATTTTTATTGTAATATATTTTGTTTATTATTGTAAAATCTTTAGAAGCCGACTTGGCAACATTGTAAAATGACTCATATATATAAGAGATCATTGTAGGACATTTGGATATGGATGGTTGAATGTAATTAGGTGAAATAAGGCATCTATTATGTGAATTATAGATTAAGGGTTTATGTAAGAAGCAGAGTAGAAACTGGTACTGGATCTGGCATTATAGATGCTATTCTGAAGCAGTACAAGACACTGGATTTATATAATCCATTTTGTAACTCAGTGTGACTTCCCTTTTTGTAATTGAGCAGTGAGCTCTAGTCACTTGGCCTTCCTGCATGTGTGGGCCCCTCTTGTAGTAGTAATATTCTCTTAGTGGCTAGTAAGTGAATATTGTGGGTCACAAATCCCACCGAGGTTTTCCCCACACCAGATTTCCTCATTAAAATATTGTGTTATGGTGTGTTTTTCATGTGGTTGCTTTTATCTCTATTTATTGCATTATTTATTGCTTACTGATACACTGTTATAATATGTTCTACATGTTTTAAGTTAAGAAATTCAATTCACCAGTTAGATGCTGATTCACCCCCCCTCTCAGTATCTATGGGAATCCTAACAGGCATCTTATCTAATTGGTCCATAAGGTTATAACAATTGGGCACATATGCCACTTTTGATGGTGCACCTGGTAAGACAAGCTTGCTATGGTGGGTAACATCATTGCATGCAGGACCTTGCCTTGGATGGTAAGGGTAGAAACTTGTTCATTGGAATCATAAAGATTATTGATAGTATAGGTATAGGCTGCGTATGTATAATCTGTCATTTTATCTTGATGCTTACCTTGATGGGAGAGACCTCCTTTCTCATATTATGGGAGTGGATTTTTGAACATAGTATGATCAGTATTGGAATTTTTTGCATTGTGACCATCAACTTCTATATCACGTCGATCAATGAGGTCTTGAACGGTATCCTTTAATCGGTGACAATTGTTGGTTTTGTGCCCTCTTCCTTTATGAAATTCACAATAATCATTATCTCTCCACCAGGAAGGTTTGACTTGTGGTTCATAGTGTGATGCTTTAGGTAATGTGATAAGATCAAAAGAGATGAGCTGGCATAAAATATTTTCTAGAGATTCCTCCAAGGTGTGTAGGTGCGATTGGATTTGTAAGTTGGGTATCTGTTTTTAGGTTCCTCTTGCTATGTGTTTGAAGGTTGATTTCCTGGATTGTTTTGAGGATTACCTTGATTGGTAGTGGGGTTGTTGTAATTATCTGCAACCCTTGTAATTTTGACTATGGGTTGGGCGATTTTGATAGTTCATGTGTCCACAACACCACCGTTAACAATGTTTTTGTTTTTAGCCCAAAACTTTGGTTTGTCACTGTTGTAGGCTAGTCTTGGACCCTCCTTGTTGTCATTGTATATTTTGACAAGTCCCTTTTTGATAAGGTATTTCTCTATTTTAAGTCCTTGAGCTATGATGTCTTTGAAATTGTCAGAACGTTTTATGTCTAAGTAAAATTCCATTTCCTCATTTAGGTTTGAAATAAAAATTTCAACTAATTTCTCTTCGGGAATGGGAAAGGAATGTCTACTAGAAAGGTGTCTCCATCTTTGTAAGAATTTTGAGAATAACTTACCAATCCTTTTTTTTGTATTGCATATATCATCCATGGAGACATCTCATTCTATGTTATGTGCATGATGAGATAAATTTTTGTACGAGGTCCTCAAAGGTCCCGTTCCCACCAAGTAGGCATGAGAACCATTTCATAGATGAGTTTCCCCAACTTTGGGGAAATATGTGCATTAAATATGTGTCCTTGTATGCAACCTCTAAGAAGGCGGAGAAAAATTCTCACACATGATCTCTAGGGTCTCCCTTTCCCTTGTATTTATCAAAATTTTGAGTTTTGAAGGTGCTTGGGAAAGGAGGCATGTATATGTTTCTATCAAATGGATATGGGAAGATATCTTTGAGAGCATATTGCTTGTGTGTCTTTCCTGAATGTACTTGTTGGGTGAGATCTTGCATCTGTTGTCTTAACATATCTATTTTTGTAAGAGGAGGGAGGATGTTGCCATGTTGATAGTTATCATCATAGTTACGTGTATTCCTTGCCTCCCTTTCACCATGATTTGGTTCTCTTCGATGGCCCTATTGAGCTTGTTTTGGTATATCTTTAAGTTGTGATACGTAAAAGTCAGCAAGAAGTTTGGCTCCTTTTTGAGCAAGTTTCAGAAAATGGCCATCAACACTTCCTTTGAGAATTTCTTCGTAAAATCTATTAAAGCTGGGATTCCTAAGTGCATCTTCTATTTGTGCTTATATAGGGGTCTCTAGGTCTCCTCTTCTTCTTCCCATATTTTATTTTAATTTTGTCGATGAGTCTGAGATCGAGTCCTAGCCATGCTTGAAGTATGTCTTTGTGGGTTAAAAATTGTGTGGTTGAGAATGAGATGAATGGAAAAGTGTATGTGTGATCTCTTCTTATAGTTCCAAGTTTTTAATGATGATGATAATGAGTTGAAGTGTTTGTGGATGTTTTATCTTCTACACTAAAGGTTGGGTATCAACAAAGTCATCTTTAGAATTGCTTGTTTTGATGTCTTAATAATTGTGAGATGAGGTGTAGCAAGGTTTGTGTAGTTACAAACATAAGCTACCTAGTAATGAGAGGATGCACTCATGGACTAGTTTTAACCTATCTAGATGTTTAGTAATGCCTCTTAGGATGATTGATCCTAGATGTAGAGACACACTAGAAAGTAATTTTGTTGGTATGATAGGCAATATCTGAAAGGACTAAGGACAAGACCTCTTTGTGTTGAGAGTTGAGTGAATTTGTGATGTGTTTTGGAATGAGTGTAAATTTTGGAATTTTCTACTAAGGGACTATGAATTTATTTTGGAAATGATTTTGAAGTGAGAAAGATGGAAGAAAATGTAGGAGTATTATATGAACTTAGGAATCTCTAGTAAGTGATTGCGGGTTGTGGAATGTATGAAGGAGGAATGCACTGACCGTGATTGTGATGATATGATAGAGCCTTTCTTTGAAAGAAAGCTTGTGATGCAACTAGTTCTAATTCAAAGTTCTTAGTAAAACCATGACTAAAATCATGATATCGTTGGATGAAAGTGCGATGTTTCAACAACAACTTACGATTTTTGTATAAGAAACTTATTCTTTTTGGGGTTTTCTTTTCACTTTGCTTCTTTTTGGTTTCTCTAGAAATTTAATTTTTGACTTATTTGAGAGATTTCCAAACATGAAGCATGGGTAGCTTTTTGCAAGAATGTGTGAAGTTGTTTTGTTGAGATTTGTTGTTGGGGTGTAACTTATTTCAATTGTTTGAATCTTTTGACAATAAAATACGTCAAGCACACAAGCACATATTCTTGCCCTTTTCAATTAAGGCACAAAAGGTGTGGGTCTAAATCAACCCAATCATGAACTTTTTGACCCTCATAAATATATGTATGTAAAGTCGGCCCAAATTTTCATTGGTATGAAACAAGATGAAGACAACTCAAACACTTTTTATCCCTAAGCTAATGGCCAGTTGCGATATTTCCAGCCCACAACTTGATATTTCTTTGACATTGGTACTACATACCTTATGTATCCTGCCAGAGTAGGTAAGGATGTGATATACTAAGTCTTGTGTGAGCATAATAGATAGGTGATCCCTATGATGGGGGAGTCACCATTTTCATCAAGCTACAAGTATCC
Organism: Cryptomeria japonica; assembly: GCF_030272615.1. Classification (NCBI taxonomy): domain Eukaryota; kingdom Viridiplantae; phylum Streptophyta; class Pinopsida; order Cupressales; family Cupressaceae; genus Cryptomeria; species Cryptomeria japonica. Next base: position 7,703,026 of record NC_081415.1, on the reverse strand, counting down.
TTTCAAAAAGCTCTGTTTGTACTCAAGGAAATATGTATGGTGAGTATCTTGGGAGAAAAACCATCTATGCTCTTGCACTGAACTTTTCACAAATATCCTCAATCAATAGAATAGGTGGGCTTCTAAAATAAGAGGTTTCAAGTAACGTTTGATGTCTTTGGATATAAGTTCATTCTGCAGTGACTCACTTAAGAGCCTTGTAACTCACAGTGGGGCCCATATGTCCTTTCGGCAAGTTACACTGTAGAAACACTACAACCAAGGCTACAACTTTTGCTCTCACCTGATTTCTATAGTGGCTTGAAGGATTTACCATGCAAGGTCATCCCAAGAGTGATGTGTCTCTTGGCAGGCCTCTCTTAAAAATAAAAAATTTAGAGTGTTACTAACACTTTTCTCTTGCACCTAGGACCACAAGAGCCAAGGGAGACGATAGTGTGTGTTAGAATTAGGACCACTCTACAAATTTGAACAAGTGTGCCAATGACAAAAGAAACTTGTTCTTTTTACCCTTTAATTGCAATGTGATATATTTGCTACTTGGAGATGTTGCTCCAACAGATATGGTATTCTCTTTAACCAAGATACAAACTATTTTGACACTTGACAAACTTTTGGAAAGCAAAAACCTCGTCAACAAGAATAGAGTCATGTAGCCTTTGTAGCAAAAAAGGTAGATGTGAGGTTGTTTTTATGCACCAAACTAAAAATGAAGTTGAATTAAGTGCACCAAAAGAGAATGAAGTTCATTTTAATCCCTTTTCTTAAAAATAAGAAAGATTAAGTTTCTTTTAAGCACCAAAGTGAAAGTGAAATTTATTTTAGTTGCACCAAAAGACCATGAAGTTCATTTTTAATCCCTTTGTTTGAAAAACAAGAAAGAATAAGTTTTTTTTAAGCACCAAATTGAAAGTGAAATTTATTTTAGTTTCACCAAAAGACCATGAAATTTATTTTAATCCCTTTGTTTGAAAAACAAGAAAGATTAAGTTTCTTTTAAGCACCAAAGTGAAAGTGAAATTTATTTTAGTTGCACCAAAAGACCATGAAATTCATTTTCATCCCTTTGTTTGAAAAAAAACATGTGAAAGATTAACTTTAAACTCAAAGACTAAAAGTGTTCCTAATTTGACTCTTCCAAACCTGCAACAAATTGTTAGACCTAGAAAAATCACTCAAAAGTTTAGGCAAGATGGTGGGCTTGACAAGCCTAAAATTTCATTTTTCTTACAATTATCAACTCTTTGCCTGATATAAAAGTGCTAATTTACTAGAAGACAGAAGCACAAACCAAACTTAAAAGAGCTATAACTAACAACATAAGTGCAAGAATAAACTAAAAGCACTATAACAGAGAACATAAGTGCTAATACACTCAAAAGTGCTATAATAAACACCAAAAGCACTAACATAAGACAAAAGTGCTACACTCAGAGAAACTAGAGGTGCCAGTTCAGGACGAAGTGCTATTGTGCACAACAAAAAAACTAAAAATCTATCATGTGCATGAAAATCCTGCAATTTCAAAAAGTTTAGAAATAAAAATCAGAAGGTTGCATGTTTGATTCACGTCGGGTTCACCAAATGATTCTATGAAAACATGATTAGTGGACTATAAAGAAATCAAGTTAGTAAACTTTCAACCATAAGTATAACATGAAAATGAATCCATTTTAAAACCATATCAAGAAAGATTAGTAACAAAGCAAATAGGAACATAAAGAACTAGACAACTCTAATAATCCCCCACTATGCTTGATGATATTGGCTCTTCCTTGTTCCTCTCCTCTCCAAGCCCTAAATTAGTGCATCTCTCAGCTTTTAGCACTATCCATGGATGTCATATGAAAATTCATGATGGTTGTAAATGAAAAACAAATACTTATGAAAGTGTAACAGGTTTTCTATGAGAAATCTCCTAATGGCTATGTGAATTTCACTATAATAACAATGCTCTAATGCTCTCTAATTGCCTCTTTTTCTTGGGGAATGAGGTCCTTTTATAGGAAAAATGTTGATTGAATGGCTAAGATTGAGTAGGCTTGTGAAGGGTCAAGATTGATGAGTTTAGGATCCATGTGATGGCTTTCAACCCAATCCCATGATGACATGTGTCAACATGTGATGGCTTGAGAGGAGAGAGAAGGAGCATTTAATACCCAAGGAGACATGAGGGTAACCTCATGTGGGTTGGGTTATTGTATAAATCTATTATCCAAGGGATAAAATCTTGTGCAAGAGTAAAAGGGATAACCATGGTCAAAGCAATGAATGCTTGAAGAGACCCATGAGTTAAAAGATGGTTGAGTTAGAGAGAAAGGCTCTAACCAAAGGTTAAGTTTGAGTTAACCATTTATGGTCATGTAAGAGCCTTTAATGGTTATTGAAGACTTTTGATGTTAGCTTGTTGGAGACACAAAGCCTTTAATGGTTATTGAAGACTTTGGAGGTTGTTTTGAGAAGTGACCTTTGTTAAGGGATGTGCAAATGATTAGAGAGGGGGGTTAGGCTAATTAGAAGGGGTTAGAAGAGTCTAGAAGGGGTTTAGAAGAATCTAGAAGGGGGTTAGTAAGCAAATGGGTGAGGATAAAAGGGGTTTTTAATTAAACTAAAATTCTTTTATTTCAACTAAAACCATGCAACTTGCATTTGTAGGAGAATACAAGTGGGAGGGTTTTATGGATTTTAAATAAATCTTGATTTATTTATTTAAATGTGGAGAGGGGTTATTTAAACAGACATGCTTTATTCATTTAATTAATTGTCAGAATATGGTTTAATGAATTAAATTAAATAATTTGAATAATTTATTTAATTAATAGGAGAAGAGGTTTAAGATAAATTAATTAAATATTTAATTAATTGTTGATTGATGGTTAAATAATCAAATAAATACAAAACATTCATTTAATTAAGTAGACAGATTTGGGTGTCTATAGTAAGGTAATTAGATCAATTTTATCAGTTCCATTGTTGCTTCGTAATTTCATATTCTAATTAGTTTTCCAGTTTATGAAATTTTACTAAATAGGATAGGGATTATATTTACAATTCATCTATTTACATGGCTCGTAGGATATAAGTTAGAATTATAAAATCTCAACAACAAGCAAAAAACAAACCCCTACAAAGACAACATTAGAGGATATCATACATAGATTGACTTCTTATCAAGCTAAAATTACAAATCATAGTATCAAAGATTCATCATTATTGAGGTTTTAATAATGATTTGTGAAAATTAATAATCTCTTTGCAGGTTATGAGTGGCAGGTTCTCATTCACCAAGTAGTTTTGCATGCATCCTGTTATTGTTTTGCATGTGTTTTTACAGTGTTTCGCATGTGTGTAGTCGATGTTTTGCATTCAACTATCTATATTTAATTATGTTCTATTCTTGTTCAATCTCCATTTTCAGGGTCTTTCTTTGCTAGTAGCTATCTCTTACAACATGTGGCAAAGAAACAATATCATAGAAATATTTTGATTTGTCCAAAACTAAATCCAAATTTTAACCTAATTGTTTCCTTCATATAGAATTAAATTTGGAGTACAATGTTTTTTTTTTCCACTAGAATAGACAATCTTGTCAATTGGTGCTTAAAATTAACATAATTCTTACATGTTTGAGTGAGAGGCTCATTTTTTGTCCTTTTGAGTAGACCTACTACTAATACACCCTATCCTCTCCCCTGGCTTTTATGGTCTTGAGTGCAAGAGAAAACTAGTAGCAATGCTCAACTTTTATTTTTATTTGAGGGTCTGCTTCTATAGAATCCCTTAAGGCTAGGTAAGAGAGATTTACCCAAGTGGTATTTCTTTAGCCTGCTATATAAATTAGTAAGTTACACAAAATTCACAACTGCTTGGTGACATTTATTGACACTGATGGTTGCCTTTCCATATTCATGTGACATGCATAAAAATCCTTTAATGAGGACCGTGATAGGATCTTAAGTGAGTCACTGCCACATGGGTAGAAACTAGGTTCTGTTGAAGTTCTGCCACTATGAACCAAATGTTTGTTATAAGCCAAAAAACCCTCTATTTGTTGACATAGGAGTTCAGACCTTTGAAGTCATCCCACAATATCGCAGTCTAAAATAGAGATAAGAAGTTCCTTTAGACCTATGGATCTCTAGTAATTAAAAGTTTGGCATGCCCAAGACATGAGTGCAATGTAAGGGGGAGCTAGTGCTACCAAAATATTAAGTTATCCACTGTAGATAAGTGTGGCTCAGATTTATTTCTGTAGCAGGAATCCAATAGATATTGCCTTTATTCCATCCTAGGAGTTTTGTACTTGATTGTGTTTTAATTTTGTTCAAAAAAATCAAACAAAATTTTGTATTCTATTCTTTTCAAACACAAAACTCCTAGGATTGAGATTTACACCCAACCAATCTCATAAATAGCAACTTACCTTTCAAAACTGCAAACAAAATCCTCAAGGTCAAAATTGGTAACTTCAAACACAAGGTTAACTATGAGAAATTCATGTTGTCTCTTTGTCATCTTTGTGATCAAAGGTCTACCTAGCATCCAAAGGTCCTCATAGGTTGCATACCCCCTCATAATTGTTATCTTATATTTGCATTATCTTAGTATCAAGTCCAAACATTTTTATAGAAAGTCATTGAAATCAAGAGACCCTCCATTATTAGTCAATCTTCAATCAGTATAGGTGCCCTTACTCATCAGTCTAGTATAGAGTATCATCTCTCAAAATATCAATCTAGGTAAAAAGCAATCCTCAATATGTTTAAGTAGTGTCACAAATTTGGTCAGTTGATTTTACCTTCTTTAGTGCCTGCATTTACATTTTAGGAGTCATACCCGATTAGAAAATCTCATAGCATGTGTCGAGATGGTGTTGTCTGGTGATGATTTTTTACAATTTCTACATCTTGATCTAAGACCTAACAGTGATCATGAATAAATAATCTTTGGTCTCAGTAATCTTGCTTGGAAGTTAAAGATAAATTCCCCCCAGTATATAAGAGTCACATTTGTGTTGTATTGTAAAATAAGAAGAGCTTATGGCATTGAAGTTGAAGCTGAGAGAGAAATCATTCAACAAAGGCTCAAGCAAATTAGGTTGCAACAACAACCTCCTTGTCCTAATCCTCAATAGGGTGTTAAGTGGGTTTGCATGCGTAGTCGGTTCTCATTTGCATACATAAGCTATCCCAAATCTTAAGTCTTGTATTTAGGTCATCAGTGCATCATAATCGTCATAGGTCTTGCATTTTTACCTTTGAGTCATCTTAGGAGTCCTTATGCCTGTCACATAATCACAAAAGGCTCAGTCAAATGGACCCAAAAAATGACCGCTTGTTTAATCCCACCTAGAACATGAATTTTTCAACTTACTCACATGCACAACCTGAAAGGGGTGCAACATTACCAACCAATATGAGAAACATGCCCTTGATAGATGAGATCCAGCACAATTTAACAACAAAGGAACTCAAGGTAGCACAACAAGACCCACAAGTTATCAAGTCCTAAATGCTCTCCTCAATCATGATAGGGATAAATATCTTTCCCTACTATTGTAAAACGGATCTTAGTTACCCCCTAACTTTTATGTCACAACAATCTTTCCAATAGGGGTTACATTAACTCAAAACATGGTCACACACCCAACTCCTTCTAGACACATGCTGCATCCTCAAGCTCGACACAAGGTACAACCCAAAACATGCAAGTTGCATTGATTCAACTCATTGCAATGTCAACCCAAAGTTCAACATTTGGCATGACATTCTTAAATGTAAACACTACATCCTAAACACATGCCAATGTTACTTTGGAAACAACAACAAATGTCTCAAGTACCTCAACATAAAGTAAGACTAATGTTTCCCAACTTTCAATTCCAACAAGTACTTCTCAACCTGCAATGTTAGTGTCTGTGGGGTCAATATATAGTAATCAAAGTTTGAATCAAGGCCCTACCAATCCACTGGGTTGAACCCAATCTAATTTCAGCACATAGTTTTCCTACTTTAACCGCACCCAATGGATCCCCTACCACCCAAATTCACAATCACTCAATGTTCCAACAACATCGAGTGTACACTGGTACTATTCCTTTTATTGAAAATGCATATACAACAAATTACCTTTGACTCAGATGGAGATTCTTGCTAAGAAAGTCCAAAACTTATAGAAGAAAATGATGAATATTCAATCTCAGAATGAGAATAAAAGTTATACTATGGAGGATCTTTGTCCATACCCCTTTGATCAGACATTATATATGCCATTGTTTCCTCCACATTTTGAAATTCCAAAATTCGATAAGTATAGAGGAAAAGTTGACCCAAGGGATCATATTAGGGAATTTTATACTGCTTGCATAGAGATAGTTGAGGAAGATACATATTTAATGTGCCTATTTCATAAAAGTCTTAGTGGATAGGCCTTGGAATTGTTCTCACATTTACCACCAAAGATTACCACATAGAGAGAATTGGCTTAGCAGTCCATAACAAACTTATCTAAAAACATACATAATCCAGTGAATGTGATGGATTTATGTGCCACCAAACAAAGGAACGGTGAAACATTTGCCTCATTCTTATAGGGATAGAGATCTCTTCCTTGTAAATGTCCTTGTCATAGCCCAAAATTAGAGAAAGTAGATATTTTTATAGAAAATGTCATTCCCCAAATCAAGTACCTGTTGGAAATGAAATGTCTCAGTACATTCCATAAAGTCATAGAGAAAGAATTGAAGTGTTAAAAAGGTCTTGTTCAATGGGGAATTCTAAAGAACAATAAGGAGAATAGTTTGACCAATAACACAAACAATGAAAAATCAAAATTTTGGTTGATAAATAAAAATGTGACAAGTGATGGGGTTGTGCATGCTTGTGTGGTGAATAGAGCTCAACTAATGGTTTCACTACAAGGACAACTCAATTATTTTTCACCAAGAATAAATCATGAAGGTATGGTGAAAGAATAAGGATCTAGTAAACTACTGAGAAGGGGGGGGGGGGTGGTTGAATCGGTAGATAGAAAAACTTATAATAAATTCACCAATCTCAAAATCAACCTCTCAAAGTAAACTTAGAACTATAAATGCAATATCTCTGTCAAGATAAACTATCAAGTTAAACCAGTTGACTGTTACAACAAACAACTTGAAACTTACAAACATCCAAATACTTTTACTGACATAAGTAAAATTTATTTTCATATTGATGCTAGTTATCATGACTTATCAAAGTGGATTAAGTAGTTAAGCAAATCAGCCATACAAAACATAACCACAAAAACATTCACCACTTGACACAATATTTTTGATGTGGAAACCCAAATGGGAAAAACCATGGTGAGATAAGACTCACAAGATAACTATCTGAACTCTTCTAAAGTTCACTCTGTTAAGAGCCAAACCTGTTAAAGCTTTATAAAAAGTCCTGTTAAGAACAGATCCTGTTAGGGACTACCCGGTTAAGGGATTGACTATAATGCCTTTTTAGAAGCAATACCCTATGAGGAGTAACCTTTGTAAAGGATTTGAAATCCAAGCTAATGGACCACCTCGTTAGAGGATTTGAATAACACCAAGCTTGTTAGAGCTTACCTGGTTAGGGGATTTCAATCTACTGTAATTGTTAGAAAACAACAGGAGTTTTCTGATCTGTTTGAATAACACTATGCTTTCTTGTCATATCAGTTTTCATGCTCCTATCTTCTTTTACTCAAACTGCAGATACATCATCCGGTTTGACAACCACACACTCAACTAAAACTTTGCCAACTCTGAAACAAAACAACTCATCGACCTTATAAACAAATTAATAGGTCAGTAACACAACAAAAACCTAATTCTCTCATAGAGATTACAAACAAGTCGATTCAAGTATGACTGTTGGATTACATAACAATCTCTACACATCATTCAAGAAAGCCTCGACCGCTCCTTGATCACCACTTCATCGAACTTAGTAACTCATCATGCGCTTTGCATTACATGCAATATACTTGCTAATTCCCAAGACAAAAGTCATTACCTCAATGCATCAAAAACACTTTGAATCTCTCTTCATACAATATGCATGTGTGTCATAATCATTACTGCTCATCATCAAATCATAAACCAATGTAACCAATTCACCAAACTCAATCGGTTAGGGTTTATCAAATCAATAGGTAGGGTTTACCAGCTTACTCCACAAATTTACCTACTGGTTACAGTTTCGTTCACTATCTCTTCCTACCGGTTACAAAACAATATTATAACAATATCGTTACCGGTTAATTGACATCAATGACAACGTAAAATTTCATTAATGTAATCTTCATGCAAATGCCAACAAATCAGTCCCAAGACAACAATGCAACATCAACAAATGTGGTGTAGTATATTAACTCCCGATCTCCAAGGAATAATGCACCAAGATGAAATTATATACCACTTGGAGAACCAATTGAGCTAGCACTCAAAAACTTGATACAAACAAATATCATAACTCTTCCAAAGGTAAACATATATGAAACAAGTCCTTTCAAACTGACCTGGTGGAATGATAATGGTTTTTGCAATTACCATCACACTAAGGGCCATAAAATATCAAGTTGTTCTGAGATCAAGAGCTTGATTCAAGACCTCATAGATCAAGCAGATATCACTATGAACAACAATAAAGGTTCCTCCAATACCAATAATGTAAGGAAGTTAAGTAGAAGAACAAATTCCTATGCTAACCTTGAGAGGAGGGTAATGCAGAAAAAACTACAAATCTTTACAATTACAGAAAATAGAAATAGATATAATAACATTCAAACCATAACATAGTGATTTACGTGTGGAGGACCCTTTCGAGAGAAAAACCCCACACTCCAAAAGCTGCATAATATATTATTCAACATTCAAAACAAACTACAATATACTTGTAGAGCAAGCTCTTCGCAAGAGTACCACTAATCAAAGATTAAGAGGTAACTCAATAGCCACAACTCTCTTACACCCAACCTCTATCTCACGCACCTCATATATAGGAGATACAATACAAGAAAATGTCAAAATGTATTACAAAACCATGAGTTAAAACCACCCAATAAAGTGTATCCAACCTTATCTCCCTTCTAGATTCCCTATGATGTGTTACAACACACATCAACATGTGTCCCTCCCTTTTATAGCTCATTTATGTGTCTGATAGAAATTATATTTCCTATTTCAAGAGTACACACTTCTAGAGGCCATAACTTGTGAACCGTGTGTCTGATTGATGAAACGTAGGAAGCACTAGAAATCTCATGAATTTCTCTATTGCCTCGTAAATGCTATGTCATTTACACCCACTTTTCAATGCATTTTGGGGCCTCTAAGTCCTCAAAATCAAATTTAAACATTTCATTAGACTCCTCCAAAATGGAAAATTTAGTATATTCAAAACTAGCTATGGTCTTGTGACATAACTTTACCAGAATGCTTATATAGCCAACCAGAAGCTTCAAGAATAATTTCACACCATTTTATGCTCAAATAAAAACTTACTATAAATATTAACCTTATTTAAATGCAAGGTTGAGACACCTTTTTCAAAACAAATCTCCCACTTTTCGAACACCTTGCAAGAGAAAAGGGAGTATCAACACAATGAATCAATTGCTAGGGGCCAAGAGGCCCATAGACTCTGAAAACCATCTGAACTTCTCGATGCTCACAACCTTAGTTAAAGAATCTGCAACATTCATTAAATTTTTTACCTTAAAACCAACTTCACCCTACTATTTTCGACCATATCTCTGACAAAATGATACTGAACATCAATGTCCTTGGTCCAGGCATGAAATGTTGATTTCTTAGCTAGGGAGATTGCACTTTGACTATCACAATATATTGTTACCATCCTTGTTTTATTCCAATATCTGAACATACTCTCTTAAGATAAATGGCTTCTTTAAAAGCATGAGTAGCTTCCATATACTCTATTTCAGTAGTGCACAAAGCAACCACAGCCAGTCGCTTACTCATCTAGCTAATTGCACCACCAAATAAAGTAAACACATAAGCACTGGTGGATCTTTTGCTATCAATATCACTTATCTAGTCTGAATCCACATAACCATGAATATTATAGGGAATCATGTCTCCAACCGAATTACCATGATAACACAAAGAATACTTTGAGGTACCCTTCAAATACCTGAAGACTCTTTTGATTGCATCCTAATGAACTCTACTAGGATTAGACATATATTTGGACAAAACTCCCACTACTTAGGCAATGTCTGGTCTAGTACAGACCATAGCATACATCAAACTCCCAACTGCACTTTGGTAAGGTACTCTGATCATTTCTTCTATCTCCAATGGGGATGTAGAAAAATCTACAACAGATAATTTTGTTCCAATTGTAAAAGGAGAACACAATGGTCTACAATCCTACATGTTGAACTTCTATAACATTGAATTCACATGCTTACTCTAACCTAGCCATATCGTTCTATTTAATCTATCTCTTTTAATTTCCATCCCAAAAATGTGTTTCTCTACACCAATATCTTTCATTTCAAATTTAGTAGCGAGCTGAGACTTTAGTTTTGAAATCATACCTTTCGCTTTACCAATGAATAACATATCATCAATATACAATGCAATGTACAAGAAATGATCACCATCAGTTTTATAATAAACAAAGTGATCTGATTTAGAATGCTCAAATCCCAAACTCAACACATATGTATCAAATTTTTGGTACCACATCCTAGGAATGTGTTTGAGGCCATACAGGGATTTCTTTAATTTACAGACCAAATTACTTTTACCTTTCACCACATAGTGCTCTAGCTGTGTCATATAAATATCCTCCTCCAAATCACCATGAAGAAAAACAATTTTCACATCCATTTTCTCAACTTCTAAATCATAAACAACAACAATAGAAAGAAAAAATCTAATGGATTTCATTTTGGCAACAAGAGAAAATATCTCACCATAATCAACATCCTCAACCTGAGAGTAGTGTTTTGCAACTAACCTTGCTTTATACTTCTCAATGCTTCCATCTGAACCAATCTATTTCTTGAACACCCATTTGCAACCAACAAGATTCTATCCTTTAAGAAATGGTACAAGATCCCATGTATCAATCTTTTTAAAAGCTACCATTTCTTCTTCCATAGCAATCTTCCAAGATTCTGCATCATTCATACCTAATGCCTCTTCTATAGATTTTGGTTTATCCATATTAGTATTCAAAGGAAAAATACATCTCCAATCATCAAGTGAATACCTTTTAGGTGGTTGTCTATGTCTTTTAGACCTTCAAACAAGCTGAGTTGGAGGTTCTTCCTCCTCTTCTAAAGATTCAGAGCTAGATGATCTCTCCTCAACTTCTTCCCTATATAGGGGTCTCTATTCAACTCTTTCAGGTGTAGAAGGAAATTGAATCACATATTCCTTTTTAATCTAATCTGGCTGCAATGTAACAAAAGGAGACTTAATTTCTCTAAAAATAACACTTCTACTATGAATTACCTTTTATGAAACAAGGTCCCAAAGCTTGTATCCTTTCACACCATAACTATACTCGATGAAGATACATTTCACAACCTTGTTCTCTAAATTTTTCTACTTCTCCTTTGGCACATGTGCATATGCCTTGCAACCAAAATATCTAATGTCTCAATGAAGGCTTGTGACCCGACCATGCTTCCTTAGGTGTTTTATCAACAAGGTCTATTGTAGGAGACCTGTTAATCAGGTAGCAAGCAGTGGCAACAACTTCTACCCAAAAAAATTGTTATAGACCAGTGCCACTCAGCATACTCCAAGCCTTCTCCACAAGTGTCATGTTCATTCTTTCTACAACTTCATTCTGCTGTGGAGAATACGGAGTTGTATTTTGTTTGTTAATGCCATAGTCTTTACAAAATCTATCAAAATCATTAGATCAAAATTCACTACCATTATCAGTCCTCAAACTTTTAATTTTGTTTCTAGTCTATAACTCAACAATTGCCTTAAATTCTTTAAATCGACTAAAAACTTCAGATTTAGTCTTTAGAAAATATACCCACGTCCTTCTACTAAAACCATCAATAAATGAAATAAAATATGTGGATTTTCTAATCGAAGGAACATCTACAGGACCAAACACATCAGAATGAATAAGATCCAAAACACCACAAATTCTATGAGAACTCGAGTAAAACTGAACACGGTTATGTTTTACATAAATGCAATGCCCACATAAATCAGATTCAATATTACAATCATTCAAACCTTCAACAAGGTTTTTATTTCCAATGTTGCCAAGCCTCTAGTGCCATAAAAGTGTCTTCTCTACAAGTAACTTTTCTTTAAAAGAAAGATAACCCTTAGGTACCCAAAATCCATTTCCATTTGTTGAAGGTGAAACCCTCAAACCTTCCACAGATTTACTTTTTACACAAGTGCTATTACACTCAACAGTGTATATGTCTAGCTTATACAAAGTGTCAAACCTGACACCTCTAGCAATTACCATAGCACCCTTAATCTCTTACATCCTTCTTTTGAAAATATTACCTTCACACTTGCATCTATTAGTTTGCTCATAGATAGCAAATTTAGTTTTAAACCAGGGATATGCAGGACACCATTAATCCTTTTTATTCTACCATCAAAAAACCTGATTCTAAATTTACCTTGACCAACAATGTCTAAATGTGAATCATCACGCAAGTACACCTTACTTTCATTAAATTATTCATATTTAAAAAACCAATCTCTATTGGTAGTCATATGAAAAGATGCAGCTAAGTCAATTAACCAGGCATCATTACCTGCACGAGTCACCAGAGTCACAATGAATGCATCACCATCTTCCTTCTCGGACTCAGAATCATAATCAATCTTCTTCTTTTTATTATTCTTTTCTTCTTTGTATTCCTTATAGATGTGACCTAGTTTACCACAATTCCACCAAATGACTTTGGACTTTCTAGGTGATTTCGATCTCCCTTTCAATTTCGACTTATCGTGCTTCTCATTCTTTTTTTCTTTCTCCTTAGGTCTTCCATGAATAGTTGGGGCTTCCTTAGAACTATGGGATACCTTCCATTGGATCTCTTCACCAAGTAGGGCACCCACCACATCTTCAGACTTCAAAACAACAGAAGTACTAGTGATAGCCATAACAAGAGAATCCCATGAATCAGGCAAAGATCAAAGCAAGATCTAGCATTTCTCATCTTCATTCATCTTAACACCAATAGATACTATTTGAGCCACCAACATATTGAATGCTTTCAAGTAGTCTGCAAATTGTGCACCCTCTTCCATCTTCAAGGAATATAATTTCTTCCTCAAGAAAATATGATTTAATAAAGATTTCGCTTGATACATTTCACCAAGCTTATCCCATAGTTTCTTTGTAGTGATTTTTTCATAGACATTGATCAAAAAATAGTCTACCAGACACAGTCTGATTAGACCCTTGGATTTTTGGTCTATAACATCATACTGAGCTTCCATAGTAGGATCTGAGGGCCTTTGGACATTCACATCAACAACATCCCACATATCTCGATCTATTAGCAGATCTTCTATCTTGAGCTTCCACATCTCAAAATTTATTCCATTAAATTTCTCCACCTCTATTTTCCCTGACAAACTTGCCATCTAAATATTCCTACAATAAGATCAAAAAGTGTCTTTAGCACAAGCTCTCACTCAAATCTGGATTAGTTCAAAAAACCTAACCCGCAACTGAAACCAAAGATGATAAAGCTCTAATACCACTTGTAAGGAAGTTAAGTAGAGGAGCAAATTCCTACACTAACATTGAGAAGAGGGTAATGCAAAAACTTTTCATAGATATTTACAACAATTATAGAAAACAAAAATAGATATAATAACATTCAAACCATAACATAGTGATTTACATGGGGAAAACCCTTATGGGAGAAAAACCCCACACTCTAAAAGCCACCCAATATATTATTCAACAATCAAAATAAATAACAATATACTTGCAGAGAAATATCTTCATGGGAGTACAACTAATTAGAGATTCAGAGGTAACTCAATAGCCATAAGACTCTTACACCCAACCTTTATCTCACACACCTTATACATAGGAGATACAATACAAGAAACCGTCAAACGGTATTACAAAACCATGGGCTAAAACCACCCAATAAGGTGTAACCAACCTTATCTCCCTTCTAGGTTCCCTATGATGTGTTACAACACACATTAACACATGTCCCACCCTTTTACAACTCATTTATGTGTTTGATACAAATTAAATTTCTTATTTTAGGAGTACAAACTTCTGGAGGCCATAACTTGTGAACCATGTGTCTGATTGACGAACCGTTTGAAGTGTCAAAAATTTTGTGAAGTTCTATATTGCCTCATAAATGCTACACCATTTACACACACTTTTCAAGGATTTTCCAGGGCCTCTAAAGTCCTCAAAATCAAATTTAAATCTTTCATTAGACCCCTCCAAAATGGAAAATTTAATATCTTCAAAACTAGTTGTGATCTTGCAATGTAACTTTACTGGAATGCTTATCTAGGCAACCAGAAGATTCGAGGAGAATTTCTCACCATTTTATGCTCAAATGAAAACTTACTATAAATAGTAACCTTATGTAAATGCAAGGTTGAGACACCATTTTCCCAACAAATAGTATCTTCTTCAATGACCCATTTGTCAAGCATAACAAAGGGAAAGCTTCAAGCTCAGGTTCACAAGATAATACTGCAAAATTCAATAAGGTTCCTTATGATTATGTAATCAATAATATTAGAGTGGGTGATGAAATAGTGGCTACAATTACCATCAATCAAAGGAGTCAAGACTCTGCGATCATCAACTGTTATTCAAAAGTTACACTGCAAGGAGTTTCTTCCAACCCTCCTTCAACAATAGGGAACTAAAATGTTATTGACCAATTGAAGAAAACTCCTCCAAATATCAATTTTTGAGCTACTCTACATCTCTCAAAATCATAGGAAAATCCTAGACATGGCTCTTCATGAGTCTATTGTTTCTAGGGATATTGATGAAAATACCTTACAAGCCATGGTTGGAAACTTGGTTGTAGCTCCTTGGATTTCATTTATAGAGAAAGATGTTTCCACAGATAGACCCTTGCATAATGACCCACTATATCTAGAAGTATTTGCTCATAAAAGAAAGATTAGAAGAGTATTGATAGATGGAGGAGTTATCTTGAACATATGTACTATGAATTGGATCAAAGATTTGGGATATTGACATCTTCACATTGATCCTTCCAAAAGGATAAATATTAAAGCTTATCATGATGAGGAACACCCATCGAAAGGTGTGGTCACTCTACCCATGAAAGTGGGGCTTGTTACTACAGACACCACATTTCAAGTATTAGATAGAGAATTGGGATACAACATGCTATTGGGTCACCCATGAATTCATACCATACAAGAAGTACTATCAAAATTCCATCAGTGTGTCAAGTTCCCATACAACGACATTAAGATCACAATGCAAGGTGATCCAAACCCATTTTAGTATTGTAATAATCTAAGGGAAAGCATTGACAATCAGGTCCCTATAAATCAAGTAGGTCTTCTCACCTCACAACTTAAGTCCTTGAAAATTGAAGATACACTAGAATCTTCATATTTCATACCTATTGTACCATTAAAAATCAACGACAAAGGATGTGGTGAATATTCTTACTCAGGGATATTTGCTATTAGGAAATTACCTTTATCCCCGAGATCTTGTGGGAGACCACCACCAAATCCCGCTAATCAGAACAAAGGAAAAGAAGTGGGTAGGTATTCAACATCTTTCTCTTTCATTATATGGGGAGAACTAAACAAAGAATCCTTGGAAGAAGATGTCAATAAATGGTTGTACACAGATGAAGAAGTTAACCCTACAATCAATTTTCTTGCAGATTTGTATGGTAAAGGCTTCATAATGTTGCAAAAAAATGGTTACAATGGTACAATTGGCTTGCAAGAACAAAAACACAGAGCTATAAAACCAATCTTACCCTCAAAGAATCCCAAAAAACAAGGTTTAGGATATAAGAGTGTATCTTGAAGATCGGTAGGTAGACAAGATACCCTAGTTATATTGAACATGCCTACTTTACTTTAACAACATAGCCTACTGATGAGTTGAGACATTGGCATATTTTTATCCTTAGAACTCTTAAGATTTTTTCATATTTTGATTTATATAATAGTAATGATGTATCAAAAGTTTACTATATGTATTTCAGATGTTAGCCTGAACCTATTAAAACATGTTTTGTCTTTGCCAATTTATTCCTGCAGCCATGTTATTAATTCCTATTGCCATGTAGATTGTTTAAGGCAATATCATGTGTGAAATTAATAGATGTTCTAATTAATTAAAATATGTATGTATGTTCTTGTATGTTATTTCTTTTGAAGTGCAAGGAATAAATGATGTTGTGGTGGAAGCTCTCCTACCACGTCAGTTGTAGGAAGAGATATTCAAGGAGATGACTGAAAGATCGAACAACATAAATCCTAAAGAGCATAAGGAATGACAGGGGAGAAGTAATCACATGATACTATTGATGTCTAACTCAACTGGACATTAGTGTTGTAAATACCACCACAGTATGTTATGATTGTGGTTTGGTTTAGATCCACATTTTTTGTAGCTTAACTCCAGCTATCTCCTTTCTCGATTAGTTATCCGCCTCTTCTCTTCAGCGTGATCTGTGTTGTTTAAAGTAGATGTTTTATTTTAAAATAAGCTCTTCATCTCTTCTCAGAGGTTATAAAAGAAAAGAGAGAAACCAGAGCAGAGTATTTTGGAAATAAAGTTACAAGTGTTTTTGAGTTTCTTTTTATGTTGAATCATGTAATGACTTTCGAAGAACAATGAATAAAAATATGTTATTCTGAGCACTTAGAGTTGTTTTTGGGAAGCCTGGAATCACTCATCCAAGGGTGACCACTTGGTGAGTGTTCATGTGCCTTTTTTAAGATTAGTTTTCTTCTTTAGCTGTAGTAGATATTCTTTCATTGACTGTTCCTACAGCTATTGGAAACAGATCCATTGACTATTCCTGCAGCCAAGCCAAAAAAGAGTAATTTTTGTTTATCAACATTGAACTTAGATAGTATTTCTTAAATGAATTTATGTTAATGTAAAATTTTTCCTATAGCCTTTCAATAGTTTTAATTCTTGCTTATCTTTTCTGCATAATGTTAGTTGCTACAGTTTTGCACAATAGTTGTTGCAGGAACTTCATGCATATATAGTGCAGATCCATTTCAAGTATAACATCCCTAGGTTGACAATCAAATGAACACTAGCTATAGAAATAATGACTTTACCAAGTGAATGTCCAAACTTCAGGTTGAGACTTCAACTTGAGTTATTATTCTTATTGTTGGGTTGAACATTTTTGGCATCGTTGTTGGGGATGGTGTCAAACTAAGAACCTGTTATGGTTATTGTCTTTTCAGTTTTCAGTTAATTATTTTTCTGGCATACCTGATTGTTTGAAAAAAAAATTATGAACCTGCATGCATAGGCGAAGAAGAGATGTTATAGGTAGATTTCTACCTAGTCATCCTAATCATGTAGAAATTAATTCCCTAGATATAAATCCTTTTACTGAACTTTATCAAACCCTGGAGAATTTGAACCACTCTGAATCATAATTTCCAGAAGACAGTCTTCAATTCCTCTTTGGACCCCCAAAAGAATAATTTCATATAGTAACTCCCCCCATAAGTCTAATGCAAGGAAACCTACCTCTTGGTGGAAATAATCCACCACCACCATCTTGGATCCAACATTTGAGTTTCCCATATCTGATCAACATGATAATGCTAATCTCAAGAACATTCCAGTTTCTTCCCTCTCTAAATTCTATGGATTGGTGATAGAGGATCCAGACACATTTTTGTTTGAGTTTGATGTTCTTTATAGGAGTTTTATTATACTACAGATGCCCATAGACTCAAAATATTTTCTGCCACCTTGAAAGAATCATCTTTAAGATGGTTTATGAGCTTGAGTAGTAGCATAATAAATACATGGGATGAGATGAAATAATTGTTTCTTGCAAAGTATAAAGATTATTTTAGAGGCACTCATTGTCATGGGGATGATATTTTTAGAATGACACAGAAAGAAGATGAGAGTCTTGAAGATTATCTGGAAAGGTTTCTGTTTACTGTCAAAAAGTCCAAGCATAGTACTCTAAATGAAGATTCCCTCAAGTTAGTATTTTTGAGGGAAATCAATGATGAATGCACTAATACTTTGGATCTTATGGGAGGAGGTGACATTACACAGTCTACGTGGAATGAAATAGGACAAATTTGTAAGAAGTATTCCAGATCTGCTTCTAAAAAGAATAGGCATTTCAAGCCAGGAGTGCCTTCATCAACATCTACTACTTGAGTTTCTAGAATGGAACTTAGCCATTTGTTAAAGGACTTTAAGGAGGACATTATAAACAATATGGCTACTCAGTTGGATACACTCTCAGCTAAGAAGAAGCATGAAGAAGCTGATGAATTTCTTGTAGAATTTTGCCCTCATTGTAGACAGAGAAAAAAAGATTGCAAATGTAAAATGGTTGCCAATCTTGAAGTTCTTGACTTCAAGAAAATACAAGGAGAGGATGAACAAGTTTTCTATGTTTCTCAAAGAAGGCCAAATTTCCAAAGACAAGGTATGCCTCCGGATCCACTTTCTTTTTCTTGTTATAGTGGAAATTTTTATGTACCAAATAATCAATGGCAATCACAATATGCTCAAAATTTTGGTAATTATCCAAACTTCTATGGTTTTCAAGGCCAAGGGCAGCATTTTTATAATCAAATTCCATAGTGGCAGTAGGCACAGGGAAATTGGTATCCACCTCAAGGCCAAGGGAGCCAGTTTCAAGGGAATTGGCAACCTACTCCTCAATGGAGGGGGACTCAACCATGGATTACCCAGTCTTCTATATATCAACAACCTACTCTACAACCACAATCATCTACAATAATGCCTCCCCCTATAGCCACTATTGTTCCACCTAAACCAATTCAGTTACCCACTCAGCCAATTCCAAATCCTAATATTAAATCTCAGCAACAACAACAAGCTTATTTAGCTGACCCTAATCAATACCTAGCCTATTCTCTATCTATAAGTGATATTCACCTCAGATCCAGGATAACTCTGCCTAATCCATCTCCTCCAGTTATCATTGAGGTGCAAGAAGAACAAGAAATCTCTAATTCAATAACCACAATACCTCAAAAGTAGAGATTACTACCATTTCCCCAGAGATTACAAGAAAAGGAAGTTCTTACAGAATAGGAGCAAGGTTTTGATATCATAGATCAACTTAAACATGTATGTGTTAAAATTCCATTGTTGCAAGTGATATAAGATGTTCCTATATATAGTAAGGCACTTAGGGAGGCATGTCTAGAAAAACCTAGCAGGAAGAAGAAAGATCCACCAACAGTGCATGTGATGGGTCAACTGGCAGATATTATGCTAGGAAAGGTTTCAATTCTTAAATATTTTGATTCTAGTAGTCTCGTTGTGAATATAGTCATTAATGGCACCCAG
Organism: Cryptomeria japonica; assembly: GCF_030272615.1. Classification (NCBI taxonomy): domain Eukaryota; kingdom Viridiplantae; phylum Streptophyta; class Pinopsida; order Cupressales; family Cupressaceae; genus Cryptomeria; species Cryptomeria japonica. The sequence goes on along the minus strand of NC_081415.1, from coordinate 7,683,446 downwards.
ATAAGGAATTTTTTAATTGATTTAGGGGCAACCATTAATGTGATGACAAGAGAAGTAATGCATCAACTTGAAATCAATAGTCTCAGGCCTACACCTACAGTCCTACAGCTTGCTGGCAGCTCTACAATGTGACCTGATGGTATGATTGAATATGTGGTTGTTATTTTGGATTCCTGAGAATACCCTACAAACTTTATGATTTTGTCTCTAAAGGTGACATTCGGAGGATATCTGGTGATTTTGGGAAGACCTTGGCTTGCCATGGCTGATGCATATATTGGATGTAGATTAGGGGATATGACTATTTCAGATGGGAACTCTACAAAAACATTAGCTTTGTATTCTCCTGGTCAACCCCAGTTTGATCAACAACAAGTTGTTTGGCCTACTTTGGGAGAAGAATCTGAGGGAGTTAACTCTATTAATCACCTTATGATGATTAATCAAGGGCCATTCATGCAATTACAGGATGAAGACTCAATTCTTTATAAAATTCTAACAAATGAGTTAAAACAAGAACAACAATTGTAGGAGTTGGTACCAAATATTGCAGATTTAGACTTTCCTGCAACCACTGATATATTGCATACTCTGTTGTCGCAGGAAGTTTGTACTTCTCATTTTTTTGATATATCCCAGATTGATCATACTATCAAAATAGAATTTGATTTGAATAAATATTTGAATATCAATAGTGCTCTTGTAGATACTCAAAAGCTAGCGCTCATGGACTTGCTTAAATGCCATAAACATGCCTTTGCATGGGATTACAAGGACATGCAAGGAATAGATCCAACAGTTTGTACCCACCGTATCTATATAAAAGAAGAATGTTGCCCACTCAAACAACCACAAAGAAGAATCAATCCTACATTAAAATAAATAGTTAAAGAGGAATTGCAAAAGTTGTTAAAGGCTGGGGTTATCTATCCTATCTTTGATAGCCAATGGGTATCACCTTTGGTAATAGTTCCTAAGAAAGGAGGGAAATGAAGGGTATGTGTTAATTATAGAGCTTTGAACTTAGGAACAAGAAAATATCATTTTCCATTGCCATTTGTGGATCAGGTATTAGACTCTTTGGTTGGGAAGAGATAGTTTTCATTTCTTGATGGATTCAGTGGTTACAATCAGATTCAAATAGCCCCAGAGGACCAAGAGAAGACCACATTTACTTTTTGTTGGGGAACGTATGCATATTTTGTTCTTCCTTTTGGATTGTTCAATGCTCCAACCACTTTTCAAAGAGTAGTGATTAGTATATTTTTAGATATTTCTCAATACATCATGAAAAATTTATATGGATGACTTTACAACTTATGGTTCTGAATTTGAAGAAGCATTAGGGAACCTGAAGAAAGTTTTGCAACGGTGTGAAGACTATAGTTTGTCATTAAACAGTGAGAAGTGCTTCATAATGATGTAGGAAGGAATAGTCCTTGCTCATCATATCTCTATAAAAGGAATATAGGTTGACCTAGCAAAAATTGAAGTCATTCAAAATATCAATGTTCTCGTAAAACAAAAAGATGTTAGAAGTTTCCTTGGTCATGCTGGATACTATAGAAGGTTTATCAAAGATTTCAGCAAAATTGCAAGTCCCTTATATTCTCTACTTACCAAGGATACAGAATTTAAATGGAATTCTTCATGCAATGAAGCTTTCTTGAAGCTTAAACATGCTTTTACCCAAGCACCAGCTCTTAAAGGTCTGAATTGGTCTTTACCATTTCAAATTCATATAGATGCATCTGATTATACAATAGGAGCAATATCAGGATAGAAGATTGATAACTTCGAAAGTGCAATATATTATATTAGCAAGAACTTGCAGGGGCCTGAGTTAAATTACACAATCACTAAAAAGAAAATGTTAGCAGTTATATATGCACTCAACAAATTCAGGCACTATATAATAGGGTATCCCATATTTGTGCATACTGATTATACTGCAATCAAATATCTCATGAATAAGCCTTCAATTACTAGTAGATTAGCTCATTGGTTATTGTTGATGCATGAATTTGATATGACAATTATTGATAAACCAGGAAAGTCCAATGTGGTTGCAGATTATCTTTTAAGACTTCAGTTATAGGAAGATCCTACATCTATTCCTTATACAAGCCCACACTCCCTGGTATGCTAATATTGCTAACTATTTAGCTGCTGCTAAAATGCCACTTCATTTCTCTCCTAAGGAAAGAAGGTTGTTAGTGGAGAAAATATTTAACTTCTCATGGATTGCTGATTGTTTGTTTTATACTGGGCCTGACCAAGTCATGAGAAGATGTGTAAGAGAAGATGAAACATATGATATCCTGCATGCATGTCATGATGAGCCATGTGGAGGACATTTTGCTGCTAAAAGAATAACACTCAAAATACTGAATATAGGATACTATTGGCCCACATTACATAAGGATGCAACACAGTATACAAGAAAATGTGATAGATGTTAGTGCATGGGGAGACCTACTAAATCTGATGAGATGCCATTGTATCCACAAATATTGGTTGCAACTTTTGATAAATGGGGATTAGATTTTGTTGGCCCAATTGATCCCCCTTCTTATGGAAAATCCTACATTTTAGTATGTACAAATTATGTAACCAAATCGGTGGAGACTCACGCCATGACACATGCAAGAGATAATAAGGTGGTTGAGTTCCTTTATGAGGAGATATTTATAAGATATAGAGTACCAAGGGAAATTGTATCAGACCAAGGCCCACAATTTCCTTCAATATTGATTGCAGCCTGATGAATACTAAGAGGGTGGGTGAATTAGTATACAAAAAACTACTAAACTCAAATACTTTAATAGTTTAGCAGTAAACTAGTAAAACAATTTTACAAACAAACCGGTTAACACAAATGAAAACCAAACAGAAAATAAGGTATTCACCCACAGAAGAACAATCACCATAACATAAGAGATTTTGACATGGAAACCCAAATGGGAAAAACCACGGTGAGATGAAACTCACAAGTAACTATCTGCATATTAGTAACCAAACTGGTTAAGGTCATATCAGTTAAGGTCATATAATGTTCTTTACTAGAATAGATCCTATTAGGGATCTCAATCTTTGTTAGGAGATAAGTCTAATTAAAGACTACCTTGTGAGAGGATTTCAGATCCACAGTTGTGAATCACCTTGTTAGAGGATTTACAAAGGCTCTGCCAAGCCTACCCAGTTAAGGGTTTCAATACTTGTCGAAGATGTAAGTAATCAACAAGTGAGTGACCTAAATACTAGCACAGTATGCTTGGTTAGATCCTTGATAGCTCATTATTAATGCATTTTAGCATTACTTCAATCTTCAGACACTTCACACTCTATTTCTTCACATAGACCTATTCTCCTTCTGTAATTGCACATACAACAATCTCAACAATCACCTTAAACCTTAACAAAAACTAAAACCCTGGACATGATGTCCTTATAAAGGAATATGTTTTCATGTCGGTCCAATAGGATTACATTGCAAGTTCCTAGGTTCAGTGTATCTAGACACATTTGGTAACATGACACAAAATCACTCCCAAAGTGTCGGTGGATGGTAACTCATCACAAAAATAATACCGATCGGTAACTCATCATAGAGTATTACTGATTCATACATTTATCGATTACCGGTTGGTAACTCAGAGTAATACTAGTTCAGTTATTAAACAGATTAGCGGTTGACAAAAATGAAGATTGGGAAAATGATAACTGCCACTTTAGTTCCTTCATTCCGTTCTGCTTGAGATCCTCGAACCACTTGAGGTCTTGATGCTGCTTGGGTCTTCATATCGCTTGAGATCGGTAAACACTTTTCTGCATAACACCAATAGTCTCAAGACTACTACATAATACCGGTTAGGAACAAATACTGGTTGAGCATAACTCATTCCTACCAAAAGTTATCTCAAAGCTAGTGTGTGTCCATTAATGACAATCACAACATAATTATCAAAAATGCCAACAATCTCCCCCTTTGGCATTGATGGCAACAGTTAGGAAAATTTTTGACAACGAAGTGTTTTACGAAAAAAAATGTCATAATCAAAATTACTACCCCTAAGCATATACACTATCCCTTTGTAGAAAATACAATGTATACTACTCCCTTACAGATATAAACATGAAAGTATACATAGCATGCATCAAAATTTTAAATACCATAATACTACTCCCCCTTTGCCAACAATGATAAAGTACAGCTAAAAAACCCTATTTCCATTAAAATAATAAGCGTTTATGACAATAAAGAGTGAAACTTGTCAAAAACTGATTTAAAGTCCTACATAAATTGCTTCATGGATAAGGACCATGACTCAAGCAATGAGGTAGCAACCTCACTCTCTATTTGCATCTGATAGACCTATTCTTCCATGGCATCCAAGGTACTCATCTCTTGAGTGACTGTTAGGGCATCCATATTGAGATAGCATTTCTAGAGAATTTGTAGTTGTGGAAGTAGAACCAATTGAAGTTCCTGCAAATCTCGAGTCTGGTTGCTGATCTCTAACTCTATTCTTGCAGTCTGGAGTTGAAACCAGTGAACAGTTTGCCCATAAGTAGTGAAGGAATCATGTGGCGGCTTGAAGGTGCTTATGTATGACTACAAGTTAGATTGTAACCTTTATTTCTGTGCAAGCACATCATCATAGAAGAGATGGGGTTGGCATATCTTATTGAGTAGTAGATTCCCCTCATCTAGAGCATCCCTTATATCTTTTTGTGCAATCTGTAGATCAGATCGGAGCTCATTTAACTTCGTCACCAAGGTAGTGTTCAGAGGCTTCTAGTGCTTCTTTTGTGAACTAGCTTTAGCCACATCTTCCAGGCATTGAACCTGGTCTTCTACAACTATGCATAAGAGTTTGAGTTGTGCTAGAGAGGAATCGGTACTTGGGAGATTGGTACTGGGAATCAAACTGGTAAGTGTTTCCATCGCAGTTTGAATAACATCTTCTTCCCTTTTCCTCCTTAGCGCTTCCAGTCACTGTTTGGCAAGCTTAATGCTTTGAAACAACTCCGTTTCATTTGTAGATTGGAGGTCAATGGGACTGGTAATGACAACCAATTTGGCTTGACTACCGATTGCCTTTGGGGTCTCCACTTGTGTGCTCTATGTCACTTCCTCCTTCTCTTTGGCTCTTAGCTTATCTTCTTCTTCCTTCTTTTTCTCCTCTACTTCTTGCTTTCTTTTCTCTTCTTCCTTCTTCTTCTCTTCTTCTTTCCACTTGTTTTCTTCTTCATCCTTCTTCTTATTCTCCTCTTCCTACTTCTTCTTCTCCTCTTCCTGCTTCTTCTTCTCTTCTACCTTTCTCTTCTCCTCTTCCTGCTTCTTCTTCTCTTATGCCTTTCTCTTCTCCTCTTCCCGCTTCTTCTTCTCCTCTTCCATTCTCTTTTCTTCTTCCTGTCATTTCTCTTCTTCTTTATTTTCTTCTTCCTTCTTCTTCTTCTTCTCTTCCTCTTGTTTCTTCTTCTCCTCTTCTTTTCTTTTCTTTTCCTCTTCTCATTTCCTCTTCTCCTCCTCTTTTCTCTTTTCTTCCTCTTTTCTCTTTTCCTCTTCTTCTACCTATTTCTTCTTTTCTTCTTCCTGTTGCTTCTTCTCTTTCTCCGCTTGCTCCTTGGTAGCCTTTTCTTTGTCCTATTTTCCCTATCCTACCACTTTTGATGGTGTACCCGGAGTGACATTTTCACCATTCAAGGCATCAACATCAATAGGGTCCATTTGATCAGTGACCTGTTCTCCTTCACTTTCATATACCTCATCCGGTTTATTGGTTGCCTGTTCTTGCTCAGCTTTTCTATTGGCTTCAGCCACTTGATGCAACCTTAAAATAGCTTGGGCATGAGAGTGGGTATCTTTTACCACTTCAGGAACTTTTCCTTCTAGCAACAAGAGTCTCCTTCTTCTCATAGAGAAGAGGCCTTTGTATTTTTTGATAACTTCATAAAGTTCTGAATTTGACACATTAAGAAAATACTATGCAAATATTTCCTCTCTTATTTCTTGTTCCTTCTCTATGGCAATGCACCATTTGTTATTTAAAGAATTATATAAAGAATCTGATGTCACAGATCTAATTTCTGATGGCAACTGGTCATTAACACATAAATATTGAATGACTTCTTGTTCAACTTCCTCTTTCTCATTGTCATTGAAATCATCAAAATATTCTTGCAAATCACTAAGTAATTTTCTTCTAACATTCTTGATTGTCCTTTGACAATATGACAAAGGTTTATAAGAGAAAATATCAATATTTACTAGTGCAGATGTTGCCAGTTCATTACTGGTTGTCTTTGTCTTCTTCCTCATTTGCCTAGTCTTCTTAGGCTATTCATCAGATACAGTATCCTCTGAGTCCAGTGTGTTGCCTTTTGTCTTCGGCTTCCTCTCAAATACCTTGGCGGGTGCAACTTCCAGTTTCCTCTTTGTCGGTGACCGCTTGGTCACTCTGGGACTAGCTAAAGTAACTGGTGCTGATACAAATGGCACTTCCTTTCCCTTCTTTATTGAAGTTTCTTCAACCAGTGTTACCCTTTCCAAATAGATGTCAGTTCTCTTCTCCTTTGGATCAAGAGGCAAGGCAAGTAGGGTAGAGGCATACCCATCTAGCATGTCATACATCACCTCATATCCCTTGGGTTCCACTTCTTCCTGTCTAGGCTCAACCGCCTCCATTATGCACTCATCAACTTTGATAGTGAAGCAGATGTCCTCCTCATACTTCTTGACAATATCACTGGATATTCTTACTCTTTGGCTCATTTTACGTCTGAACTCATCAAAGTATCTGTTCAGAACTTCCGGATAACCAGTTCCAACCGCTTGAAGACTCTCTTTGATTTTCTTTGTAACTAGTTGGTCGACAGACCACTGAATATCTCCAATTCTTAGGAAGTAACCTTGGAAGTAGAAGAACAACCCAACCAATAGTTGTCCAAACTTAAATCTCAAGGCATTGTCCTATTTAACTGACTTCTGATTTACCAGAAGTTGCCTATGCATATAGGTGCATAAATCAAATGAGGCATCTTCTTTGATCATCCGGTAAGCAACATTTACCACTGCAGCAAAGATAGAGTTACTTCTGCTAGCATAGAATGTTCGGTAACCTATCACCATGCAGGCATACTTGACCAGATCATCTTTGATGGGATTGATGTTCATTCCCTGTTGGTCGCTCGTAGAACCGGTGAGCTTGGTCATTTCGGTCTTGCTGATCTTCCTTAGGGCTAACACTTCACCAACATTATAGAAACCAGTGACGGCATGAATTGCTTCCGGTGTGATGTCATGTATCTGCTCTAAGTGCATTTTATCACCATGCACTTTTCTCAGAATGATGCGGATGTGATCATCTGTAAACTCTTCAAGGAAGTAGACCATATTATGAAACCTTTTCTTTTCCAAGATGTTGTATTCCATTTTAATCTTTTTGTCCTTCCCACAGAAGAGGCCTAACTGAGAATGGATCATTAGCAATCCTAGGTCTTCAATTTTGTAGTCAATATAATTTGAAATGCCTTCCTCGACTATGACTCCAGCAGGTATTTGGGATAGAGCATTATATTTTACCTTCTGTTGGGTGAAATCTACTGAATCAACGAGTGCACTAGAACTAGAGTGTGATGCGGAGGCCATGATAAACGGAGAAATTTGAAAAATACATTCATAAACCAAAATTTAGGTCTTGTAGATTCCACTGTACCACACACTCCTTCAGTTGCTGCACTACCGCTTTGTGTTCAACACTTGACTGACTGATATTGGCTTCTGATTCTTCTTCAAGGTTTTGAAAACTCTTTGAATCGCAATGCAAGTCGCCTTTCATTGCTCTATACTTGAAAACTTCTTCGCTCAAAAACTAACAAGTGAAAAATGGCTTGAAAATTCCTTTTAAACAAGTTCTTCACCTACCATAATAAATGCTCCACTATTAGGGCGTAAACTCTAATTTTCCCTTTTACTGTTTCCGGTCTTCTGCCAAGAGACAGGTGTCACATACCGGTTAAGGTCTTTTACCGGTGTAGATCGGGGTTTCGAAACATTTCACCGTTTGCTCCCCCTAAGATTTTTTGATGCTTAGTTTGCCAGTTCAGCGACTTCCACACTAGGTGCAGAAATTGGTTCCCCTTGTAACACTTCATCGGATTTCTTCTTCCAAGTTGTCTTCATGTCCGATTGAACAGTTTCAACATCAATCTTTCCTTTTGGAATGACTGGTATATCATCTGATATATTCTGTCTAGTTCTGCATAATCTTATTGTATGACCCGGTTTGTTGCAATGATAGCAAACCATTCCAGGTGCTCTCCAAGGTCCATTATTCATGTTTCCATTCTTCCTTCTGCATGTTGCAGTAGTGTGACCATGACCATTACAAATCAAATATTTTTCTCTCCATCCAGTTGCCTCTTGATAGCCACCACTACCTGACTAATGATTATAGGTAATAAACCAGTTTGGATTCTGATTCCCAGAGGGTTCAGGAAAAAATCCTTGACTCCTTTGAGGATACCTTCCAGTGTTGTGCATGATAGAACTGCATTCAAATGCTCTATGCCCAAACTTGTTGCATGCATAACAAATACCATTGAATCTATTGGGTCTAGGCTTATCGTTTAGAAAATAAGGAAAATTACTGTAAGCCTTACTTCTACATACATTGGCAGTGTGTCCTCCCTTGAGATGATTATAGCAAATAGGTTTGAACTTCTACTTACCTTTATCCTTTGGTGTCGGTTGCTTCTTTGATGCTCCATCTTTTGTTCCAGAGGTCTCACCTTCCTCATATTTAGAGAAACCAAGTCCATTAGTATTCTTTATCGGTTTAGTTGATTTAAGCTTTTTCTCTAGCTTAACAATGCTTTTATTGAATTTGGCAAGTATTTCCTTTGACTTAGTGAGTTCTTTGGAAATAGTAGCATTGGATTCCTTCAAGGTTGCATTCTCAGAAATAGCCATGTTTAGTTCACCTTGCACTTCTTCTTTTTCCACTTTAATCTCTTGGAGATGAGCGGCGAGAACACTGATTTCTTGCTTCAGCTTGGAGATCTCATGATCTTTGTCTTTTACCAGATCTTCAATTTTCCTTCGGTTCTCAAGCTCTTGACACATTCAAATAGTCAGTCCTTCCAACTCCTTTCTCAGGTTGGTATTAGATTCATTCATTTTTTTTACTTCTTGAACTAGGGCTTCCATGTCTGCTTCATCAGTTTTTCAGCATGCTCTCTTCTTTTTTCCTGAGAAGCCTTATATTTGACTTTAAGTTCATCATAGGCTTGGTCAGTCTAAGTGAACCGATGAGTAAGCTCCCTCATAGTGTATTCCCCCATATCTCTTTCCAAGTGGTTAGACTTATAGAAAGGTTGGCTTTGATACAAATTGATGAATACTAAGAGGGGGGGTGAATTAGTATACAAAAAATTACAGAACTCAAATACTTTAACAGTTTAGCAGTAAACTGGTAAAACAATTTTACAAGCAAACCGGTTAACACAAATGCAAACCAAATAGAAAATAAGGCGTTCACCCACAGAAGAACAATCACCATAACACAAGAGATTTTGATGTGGACACCCAAATGGGAAAAACCACGGTGAGATGAAACTCACAAGTAACTATCTGCAGAATAGTAACCAGACCGGTTAAGGTCAGGCCAGTTAAGCTCATACAATGTTCTTTACCAGAATAGATCCTGTTAGGGATCTCAATCTCTATTAGGAGATAAGTCTGATTAAAGACTACCTTGTGAGAGGATTTCAGATCCACAGTTGTGAATCACCTTGTTAGAGGATTTACAAAGGCTTTGCCAAGCCTACCCGATTAAGGGTTTCAATACTTGTCGAAGATGTAAGTAATCAACAAGTGAGTGACCTAAATACTAACACAGTATGCTTGGTTAGATCCTTGATAGCTCATTATTAATGCATTTTAGCATTACTTCAATGCTCAGACACTTCACATTGTGTTTCTTCACACAGACCTATTCTCCTTCTGTAATCGCACATACAAAAATCTCAACAATCACCTTAAACCTTAACAACAACTAAAACCCTAGACATGATGTCCTTATAAAGGAATATGTTTTCATGTCGGTCCAATAGGATTACATTGCAAGTTCCTAGGTTCAGTGTATCTAGACATATTTGGTAACATGACACAAAAAATACCGCCAAAGTGTCGATGGATGGTAACTCATCACAGAGTATTACCAATTCATACATTTATCGATTACCGGTTGGTAACTCAGAGTAATACCGGTGCAATTATTAAATAGATTACTGGTTGACAAAAATGAAAACTGGGAAAATGATAACTGTTGCTTTAGTTCCTTCATTCCGATCCACTTGAGATCCTTGAACCACTTGAGGTCTTGATGCCGCTTGGGTCTTCATACCACTTGAGATTGGTAAACACTTTTCTGCATAACACCGATAGTCTCAAGACTACTACATAATACCGGTTAGGAACAAATAACGGTTGAGCATAACCCATTCCTACAAAAAGTGATCTCAAAGCTAGTGTGTGTCCATCAATGACAATCACAACATAATCATCAAAAATGCCAATATAGCCTTGGTCAATGAATACAATATAATGCACATAAAATCTACCGCATATCATCTAGAAGCTAATGGACAAGTAGAGGTTACAAATAGGGAGCTTGAGGCTATTCTTACCAAAGCAATAGTTGTTCATAAAAAAGACTGGTCTCATAGACTTTCAGAAGCAATTTGGGCATACAGAACAATTTCGAAGACACCAATTGGGTTTACACCTTTTGAGATGGTGTATGGAAAAGTAGTAATGATGCCTATTGAGTTTGAGCATAAAACTCTGAGGACAAATTTGCAATTAAATATGACACTTTCTGTAGCACAAAAGGAGTGTATTCTACAATTGAATGCTTTGGATGAATGGAGAAAAATAATTGTCCAACAAACATAATTGATACAAAATCAGAGAGAAAAGTGGCATGATAAATACATCAAAAAGAAAAAGTTCAAAGCAGGTGACAGGGCAATATTGTATGACTCTAGATATAAAGATACTATAAGAAAGCTACAAACTAGACAGTCAGGTCCATGCGAGATAGAGAAAGTTTTCAACAATAGACTTGTTCGTTTCACCATAATTGACCTGACTTGGTTCAAGATTTTGGTAAATGGTCACAAATTGTGTCTTTATCATAAGTCGGCCAGCAAAGAGGAGTTCCTGCAGCAATTTGCTAAAAAGGATCAAGCACAAGTTCCTGCAGCAACTGATCAAGTTCCTGCAGCCACTGATTAAGCTCCTTCTGCAATTGAGCAAAGTATTGGAGGTAAGGTTGTTGCAACCACTACAGTGAACATGCTTGCCACTTCATAATTCTCCTTACGTCATTTCACAAAAATATTTCCATGTCTTATGGAAATATTATTCTCCACAAATAAAATTTTCCATCCACATCATCCCATCTCATTTCCTTATCTGTCATTTCATTTCATTTCACCATTCTTTTCGTGTGGCTGCAGGTATTACATATTTTATTTTATTTTAATTAGGCATTTATGATTTCATTATGATTATTGCCTTTGCTAAATCCGCATACACTTCCCTAAATCCTTTTAGCCTATGTGGACACATGCCAAAGTAAGTTGGGGGGGTGTTTTATGGTTCAGTTTCCAAAATTAGTAATTACTCATCCTTTTTGGTACCTTGATTTGATTGCTTGCCATCATTTCTAGATATTTTTTTGCATAAGAAAGTAATGAACTTTGCCACCAAATTTGGAAATAGGTAAGGAAGATTCAATTTTCAGTCTATAGAATATTCTGGTTCTTTGTTTCTCAGCTACAAAGTTTGCTACATTAACAAATTAAGAAATGGGTGGAGATCCAATCCGCCATGAACCAACAGTCCATGGTACGTTGCTACAGGATGCTCTTTGTGAGCATTATTTCAGGCAACATGGTTGGATTATCTACTTTCTGAAAATAAGGGATTATAATGAATAAATTGCCTCAGAGTTTATGCATTCATTCAACGAAGGAGAGGCTACTATTAAAGGATTAAGGGTCATTTCTACAGAGCAGCGGATAGCTGAATTTACAGGGTTACCGCAGGAAGGAGAATTGTTTCTAGAATCAAAAGATGCTAGAAGTGCCAGAATAGAGTTTACAGTTCCCATAGATGAACCTCTAACAGTCGACAAGCAAGAAACTAGGAGGGTTTCCCTTGCAGCAGAGTGGCCCTAGGTGGTTTTATATGTAATGAAGTACATTACTTGCGAAGGGAGGTATTCAAATTTAGATTCACCCCATTTCAAATTGCTTATTCATTTATGCCATGGCCGGAGAGTGAATGTTCCTAATTTTCTATACCACCTCATTTCCATAAGTGCCAAAGAAACACAGAAGAATGGAAATAATTTTGTCAGCCATCATGGTCTGATTAAATTGTTGGTAGAATGTTCTCTTAGGGATGTTTCATAGATGGAATGGGGGGTATTTGAAGACATATTGCAGTTTAGGGTTGAAGATGTTCCTGTTGCAAATGAGCCAACAATTGAAAAAAATATATTGAAGAACCCTCTTCCCCTATAGTTTCTACAGAGAATAATCTCCTACCACTGAAGGAGCTATTACTGTTATGGAGAAAGAGATGGTTGAGACAAGCATTGAACAACCCTTAACTTCTTTTCATAAAGAAGCAACATCTTCTAAAAGAAAAGGGAAAAAATTAGAAATTATTGATGCAGACGATGAACCTATTGTTCAGTCGTAGGCAACTCAAGTTTCTCTTGTAGCCAAGAGGCGTAGGTCAAAAAGAAATACTCCTGCAACAAAGCCAAAGGTAGAAACCATTCTCGCAGCCACTCCAAAGGTTTATGTGAGAAGTACTCGGAGAAAAACCCTGAAGGCTCGTCCAACTGGTGATCCAGCAGAGGTTATTTCAATGGAAACATTAGAAGAAGGGAGCCTTGCAGATGTTGAAACTCAGAAGGAAGATGATGTTGATAGACTCTCAAATATGGCATATGTGGCAGAGCAGCTTGAGGAACCTGTTGAAGAGATTCCATGACCTAAGGTAATAGCTATTAGGCCTCCATCATCCCTAAGCAATTTATCTATTGCGTTAACATTTTATAGGCAATGGTAAATAGAAAGGGCTAGATTACAGGGGATTATTGACAAACAACAAAGGGAAATTGAAAAGAGGGATAATAAAATTGAAGAATTAGAGGCTAAAGTTGATATAATCACTAGTATGGCCCCCAAATTAATGCAATGTAGGGCACCGCCAGGAGTTTATGCTCTGCATTTAAGAGAGCGATATTTAAATTTTAAATTGAACCGCATTGTCAGTGACCTTAGCCCCTCTTTAGAAACCCCTGAGGAATTTTATGATGCTTATCAGACTTCCCCAACAACTGTGAAAAATTTGTTGTGTGAACTTTATTTGCATAACTATGCTATAGCTTCTGATACTAAGTGGAATCCCTTGTTATACATCGGTGATATCTACATAAAAGCTTTAATGTCATGGATTCTAAATGAGATCAGCATGGGGGCACAAGCCAGAGAACACAAGGATTTCAAATTTGATTGTCCATTACCATTGAGGAAGGAAGCAAAAGAGCCAAGAGTTCTTTATTATGAATGGCAAAAGCTGTTGGTAAGGCAATATGTTAGGAATCTAGTGTTGCCAATGATGGAAGAAATATTCCAAGCATATGAGCATTTAGTTCTAAATGAAAGTGTAGCTGCAATTGATGGCTTAACTCAGCGCTGGAATAATTTGCCACAAGAATTGAAACAGGGAGAACCTCATTAACTGCCAAATTTCCATGCAGCTATGCAAAGAGCGCCTAAATATATACAACTGGGTAGAGTGAAAACAAATAACTTCTTACCTTTGATCTTTCAGCCTCCTATTCTTATGTGGCCATTATTGGGATTTAAGACTACAAATAAGCCCTATGAAGCAGCTACAGAAGAGGTCAGATGGTCCAGGTTGGAAAAGATGAAAGGGTTTTACTAGAATTTAGCTTCAGGAGGAACAAGGCAAGGAACCATTGGTGACCTAAGAGTTAGTGCAAGAATAAAAAAATTTCCTCTTGCTGGAGGATCAGCAAGACCTTAAAGTTGGGGGGCATGATGAGTTGAGACATTGGCATATTTTTATGGGCAAGTGCAAGGTAATGAGTCACAAATTCACGGAAGTCCACGCGTTGGAAAATGTGCTCTTAAAAATGGGGGGCCGTTTTCAAAAAACAGGGCCCCGTTTATGCTTTAGGATCCTAAGCCGAAAGGTAATGGGGGCCCGAAGCAAAAATAAATAGGGGCCCGCTTTTAAACAAAATGGGGGCCCATTTTTTAAAAACGGGCCCCTGTTTCTAAATTGTATTTTACCCTTTTTTTCCACAAGCCGCCCTTGTTTGAAAACAGGGGCCCGTTCTATGGAAGTTGATTCCACAACCCACCACTTGGCACAAGATTAGGCTTGGGATGGCCACACCTAAGACATGGACCTGCAAATTCAAATCTCCATGAATGAAAGCACAAATATGAACTTCTGAAATAGTTTACGTACCTGTAATTAGAGAATTTTTATACAAAATTAAAATCCATTTTAGATTATACTGTCTAGATTCTAAACATGTAGATTTATTTAAAAATTAATTGTTTTAACTATTTTTCATTTAATTTATACTAAATTGGGTCGATAAACTTGAAATATTAACTAATTTTGTTAATTTAATAACTTTTTTATTTTAATGAATTTTGAAAAAAAATTATATGTCATCAGTATACACAAAATTCTTTTTTATTTAAAAGAAATAAAAAAATGTTAAGTTTACGTCAAATTATGTGGGCCGTACACGTCAAATTTTTAAAAAGGTAATTACGGTCATTAAAAAATTAATTAAAAATAAAATAGTTAAAAACAAATTACAGAAAAATATGCTCATCAATCTTCAGTGTGTTACAAACCATTTCCCAAAACAATTTGAGAAAATAATTTTAATTGTGTCAAAAAGTGTGGGTCGTACACATGCATGGTATGGTCCTCAAACATGCATTTTTAAAACATAGTTTTTAGAACTCCATTCCAAAAGTTATTTTTTATTATGCGAGTATTAAAATAAATTACATATTTGGAAACTAAACTCAAAGGGATATCTTTTATATTACTGACCTTTTCCAAGATTCAATCTCCAAGTGTTTCAAAATTTAAGCTCAAATGAGACAAAATCTGAAAATCAGGGAAAACACTTGCACTTTTTGGCCAAAAAGTGGACTCAGCTTCTTGCACTAACCCTTATCCTTAGAACTCTTAATATTTTATCATATTTTTATTTACATAATAATAATGATGTATCAAAAGTTTACTATATGTATTTCAGATGTTAGCCCGAACCTATTAAAACATGTTTTGTCTCTGCTAGTTTATTCCTGCAGCCATGTTATTCATTCATGTTGCCATGCGGATTGTTTAAGGCAATATCATGTGTGAAATTAATAGATGTCCTGATTAATTAAAATATGTATGTATGTTCTTGTATGTTATTTCTTTTGAAGTGCAGGGAATAAATGATGCTGCGGTGGAAGCTCTCCTATCACGCCAGTTGCAGGAAGAGATATCCAAGGAGATGACTAAAAGATCGAACATCAAAGATGTTGAAGAGCATAAGGAACGACAGGGAAGAAATAATGATGCAATACACTGATGTCTAAATCAAGTGGACATTAGTGTTGTAAATACCTCCACATTATGTTATGACTGTGGTTCAGTTTAGAGCCACATTTTCTGTAGCTTAACTCCAGCTATCTCCTTTCTCAATTAGTTATCTGCCTCTTCTCTTCGGCGTGATTTGTGTTTGTTTAAAGTAGATGTTTCTTTAAAAATAATCTCTTTATCTCTTCTCAGAGGTTAGAAAAGAAAAGAGAGAAAGAAGAGAAGAGGATTTTGGAAATAAAGTTACAAGTGTTTTTTAGTTTCTTTTTATGTTGAATCATGTAAGGACTTCCAAAGAACAATGAATAAAAATATGTTATTTTGAGCACGTTGTTTTTGGGAAGCTTGGAATCACTCATCCAAGGGGGGCCACTTGGTGAGTGTTCCTATGCCTTTGTTAAGATTAGTTTTCTTCTTTAGCTGTAGTAGACGTTCTTGCATTGACTATTCCTATAGCCATTGGAATCAGATCTACTAATTGTTCTTGCAGCCAAGCCAAAACAAAGTAATTTCTATTTATCAACATTGAACTTAGCCAGTATTGCTTAAATGAATTTATGTTAATGCAAAAGTTTTCTTGTAGCCTATCAATAGTTTCAATTCTTGCTTATCTTTTTCACATAATGTTAGTTGATGGAGTAATTCAAAGTAGCTTTTGCAGGAACTTAGTGCATATATCGTGCAAACCCATTTCAAGGATTATGTCCCTGGGTTGAAAATCAAATGAATAATAGCTATAGAAATAGTGACTTTACCAAGTGAATGTCCAAACTTCGGGTTGAGACTTCAACTAGAGTTATTATACTTATTGTTGGGTTGAACACCTACCAATGTGAATATTGATCTTGAATCCTCTAGCTGAAGCAACTTATCAATAATTGTGTTTGCACTATCTGATGCAAATATGACAACAAAAACTAGTATAGAACCTATAGGTGAATTAAGTATGGGGCTTGCGCCTTCATCTCATACAAATGTGATCATGGAAACTAGTGTAGTGTAGGCTAGTGAATCAAATATCATAAGACTAGAACATCTTGTTCAAGAAGTTGGTACTGTCTCAATAATACAAGAAGGGTCTACAAGTCATGGGAACATTACATTAGTCATTAACACTAATGACACTCCACTCCCTCCTATTGAAGAATTTGAAGAACCTTATGACGAAGGGATCAGACATACACACATATTTACTGAAACTGTAACAATTCTCATGAATATGAATGGTTGTATCTTCATAGTAGCAACACTTATGCAGTGGACAGATCCTATGATCATCAACCACTCATTGATGATGACATCATTTATAAAGACAAAGAGATATACCTCAATTCCTAGAGACATTATTTTGACACCAGAGCATGCATGATAATAGTAGCACCCCACTCAGATGAATGCAATGACCTTTATCTCATGCTTCCACATCTGATAGACTAGGGACAAAATAGTACAACTACACTTAGTCTGGTTTGAAAATGATGAAACAATAGTTGAATTCCTTGGCACTTGTGAGGAGTTACCATACATAGATCGTAAGGTAGGCTTCACAAATGACTTGGATAGAACAACATACTTCAGATAAGAAAGCTCATCTTCCAATCCAAAGGATCTTCAATAAGATGAAAATACAAAACAAAAGTAGACTAGATGATCTACTAGTTGATTAAGAAAGATCAGCACTAATTGTAGAGAAGATAGAAGAGGTCAACATTGAGGATAATGAAACTATACATAATATTCACTTATCTCAAACGTCAAAACCTTAGGAAAAAGAGAAACTTATTCAATTTAAAAAAAAAAACAATAAATTTCACTTGGTCATATGATGAAATGTCGGACTAGACCCAAAACTTCTCCTATATCATTTACCATTGCTTCTAGGCAAAAAATCGTAAAAAAAAAAGCTCTAAAAGATGCATCCACAAATAGCTTTATTAGTGAAAGTAGAATTATAAAAGTTGTTAGATGTGGGTTTCATCAGGATAATAGATTATGCAGAATAGATCTTCAGCTTAGCACCAGTAACTAAACCCACTGGGGGCATCAGAATTTGCATGGATTCAAAGACTTCAATAAGGCTTGCCCAAAATATAATTTTCCACTCCCAAATATCGACATGATTGTGGATATAACTACTAGAAATGAAATGGTATCACTTATGGATGGTATCTTTAGATATAACTAACTTAAAAGTGTACTAGAGGATCAAGATAAGACAACATTCACTTGTCCCTATGGTACATACTGTAGGAATGTAATGTCATTTGGATCAAGAAGAACGTTGGTTCAACATATCAAAGAGAAATGATAACAATATTCCATGACATGATACATGATATTATTGAGGATTATGTAGATGAATCTCTAGCCAAATCAAAACCAAGGATGATCACCATGATGTCCTTGCTAGGATCTTTGATAGATTTGAGAAATACAAGGTCTAACTAAAACCAATAAAGTGTGAGTTCGGTGTGACAATTGGCAAACTCTTAGGCTTCATTGTCCTATACCAACCATGGAGTAGGTATCAGAATTATCTTTGTCACTCCCCAAGGTGATTCCATTCTAAAAGCATATAAAATCAGTTTGCCATGTACCAATATGATGGTTGAACATGAAGCCCTCATTATAGGACTTCGTACTACTACACAATGAAAAATCATAGATTTGAACATCTATGGAGATTCACAACTCATAGTCAATCAAGTTAATGATGACTATACAATGAAAGCTAACAAATTGATGCCATATAAGTGGATGGTGGATGACTTTAAATAATATTTCAGTCATATTGTCTCTGAGAAAATTCTTAAAATCTAAAATAAAGTAATGGATTTCATGGAAATCATAGGATCTCTTCTTGACATGCCAAGTAATGTAACATAATTTGAATTCATGGTTGAATAATTGATTGTACCGACATATGAGATCCCTCCTTCAAAATATTTATGCATGATATTGGGTCTTGAGTCACCATGGTATAATGGCATATATGCATATCTTCATGATTAATACATGTCTCTTGATCTCTCCCACAATCAATGCAAAAATTTAATGCGCGCCAGGCATACAGACATGTGCTCATTGCAGATACCTTGTAAAATAAAATTTTAGATGGTACATTTTTTCAATGTCTTGATTTTGAAGAAGCATAATTAGCCTCAAAACAAGTGCACGAGGGAATTTGTTGTGACCATTCTATTTGCCCTACCCTAGAAAATAAATTATTGTGTATGGGATATTATTGGAAAACCATGGATGAAGATACATATAAGTATGTACAAAAATGTAGAAAGTGCCAAATAGATGGAGATATAATTCACACACCTGCTCAAGCTCTTTAACCCATTACATCACCATGGCCATTTCCATTATGGGGACTTGACCTCGTAGGGAAAATTAACCCTACTCTTCCAATGGTCATAAGTTCATTTTGACAACCATTGAGTATTTGACCAAGTGAGCCGAGGAAATCCCTCTAACATACACAATTAGGAAGCAAATATCAAAGTTTATACTCAACTATATTATTTGCCAGTTTGAAATTCCAATGTGTATAGTAATAGACAATGGACACTCTTTAAAGAGTCAAGAAGTACACAAATTATTTGATTAATTTTGTATTCAACATTTCTTCATAACTCCCTACTACCCTCAAAACAATGGTCAAGAAGAGGCGACAAATAAGATAATTCTAAAAATCCTTAAGAAAGTTGTCAATGAAGCTGAATGAGATTGGTCCTCCAATTGAACCATGCTCTTTGCGCTTATAGAACAAGTGTCCATACAACTACAAGAGCTACCCTATACTATTCGGTCTACGACTCAAAATCAATTTTTCCTATTGAGGTAGAGTTTCCATCTTTAAGGGTTTCCTTGAAACATATCATATCAGAAGAAGATTATAGACTTGTCAGGTTACAAGAGTTGTAAATGCTAGATGAAAAATTAAAAAAGTGCACTAAGTCACCTACAAGAATATCGGAATAGGCTAAGGAGAAGCTATAATAAAAGAGTTAGAGTAATATTCTTTGAGGTTGGTGACCTATTGCTAAAGTAAAATCAAAGAAATATGGTAGAGAGAGAATGACGAGGAAAGTTCAAACCTAATTGGTGGGGCCCTTATGTGATAACTAGAGTTATTGACAATGGTGCATATAATTTAGCAACAATGGAGGTTGATTCACTCTCTGAGCCCATCAACAACATGCATCTAAAGAAATACTATGTCTAATGGTTGTGCACTTTAAATTTCTTTGTATTTCATGGCATTTCATTGCATGTAATTTCTTTCAAGTTTGTTGCATGTTACACCATATTTACATATAGTTATTTTCAATAATGCTTGTTTTGTCTTGCATCGCATATAGTTTTGTCAATAAAAGAGATTTTGTTTTGGCACGAAGGTGATTGTGTGAGTCGGTCACCTGTTTGCACTTGAGAAAATCAATGTTCACTTCAATTCAAATATATTCATTTGTGAAGTTTTAAAAACCCAAGGTCGCTCATGTCTTCAGCATCATCCAATGACTATGATTTGTCTTTAGTTGAGTAGAGGATTAACTATTGTGTCTTTTTGTTGACATCTATCAATTGATATATCTTTCATGCATTAATCTTTTACTCTAAGTCATTGTAGATACTCGGTTAATGATATGGCTAGTGCAAAATCTAAAGTCCTCCTTCAATGCCACTATAATTGTCATACCTAGGTTTTGTGACTTACATGCCAATCCAAGAAAAACAAAAAGATTCCTAATAATATATTAAAATATCAACGCAAAAGAATGAGCAAGAAAATAAATATCAAGAAAAAAAACTACATTGAATATCAAAAGCTTGGCTATGGGAACATACAAGTAACTCCATAGGGGCTATCAACACCTGCTGGCAATGGAGCAATATTCAAGAGATTAAAATGAAAACCTCATCGAAGCTCTATCTAGGATGCTTTTGGAGTTAGGATACCTCACATATCTAGTAATGCAGAATTCTAAGGGTCGTCGATAGTCATAAGATTCAAACTAAACCCAGCTTCACACACATAGGCAATTGTAGACCAAAGTCTCAAGAGTTAAAATAGAGGATTTTTTTGTGCCTCCAATTAAAAATATTAATCACTTGGTGTGTTAAGATGAGTTGTTCAAAATTTTTTGAGAATAGAATAGATCCTTTTCTCTAAAATATTCTACAACCTCAATTTTATCAGCCTATAACACTGTGATAAATACACACAATCATTCTTGTCCTGATAGGAAGCTTCATTTCATTTCTCTTTTTCCTTTGCATAATAAGCATATGCATGTTATGTCATTAATCATTGTCTTTAGTCTTGTTGTCAATTGCATTATATGAGTGCAAACTAGAGGCATCTCTTGAAAAAGATTAAAAATTGAAATATGATCTTTGAAAAAATCCAAAAAATTAAATAATGTCCTTATTAAATCATAAAAAAATAAAATATGATCTTGAAAAAATCCTTAAAAATTGAAAAATGATCGTAAGAAAATCCATCAAAATTGAATAAATGATCTTGAAAAATTTCTTAAAATTTTGAAAAATGATCTTGAAAAAATCCATAAAAATCAAATAAGGCTCCTGAAAAAATCGAATAAATGATCTTTAAAAATAAAAAAATCCTAAAAAATTCCATAAAAATTGAAAAATAATCCTTAAAAAATTAAAGAAATTGAAAAAATTTCCTGAAAAAAGTATAAAAAACTGAATAAAGTTTTAAAAAAAACTTAAAAAATAAAAAAAGTCTTGAAAAAATCACTAAAAAAATAAAACCTAAAAACAAAATCTTGCAATAAAACATCTCATAGATATCCAATAAACACTTTGAACGAAGTCAAAAAAGGATAAACTATCTTATCAAAATATGCAATCAAATAGATCAATTGTCTTATCAATTGGATCATCCAGCCCTAGAACCAATCACCATCTTGTCTTAAATTAAGAAGGGTACACTCAAAATTAGACAAATCTATCTTACATAGGAGCATTCAATCTCCAGCATCATACATCAACCATCACATCAAAAAATCAAAGAAAAGGCACAGATCAAAATGGTTGTTGTATTTTTGTGACTGACCATGTTCTGATGCTACTCAAGGATGTACACAATTTCCTAGAGGAGCTGGGATGGTTCGTGATCTTTTTCTTTGTTTTCTATTTGTGGTGTGAACCGATGAAGTTTTGGGGAAATGAACTTTGGGTTTTTGTGTTGGTACGGTCATTCGACAAGTATCCTATGCAAATGAAAGTCAAGGACATCTATTCTTGTGACTATCGCACATACCTCGACCCTTAGTGCTACAACCATAATGGAGGAGTTCACTCCTTGTCATATGTGTTTTTGTTCACAATAGGATATCATTTACATCTTGGTTTCTTATACCCTATTGTACAAATCTCCATTGGAACATAATAAGGTTCAATGATGGTTATTTTGCACTGAAAATAAGGGCACATAAATTTGTGGTTATATATCATCTCCAATATCTTATCTTCATCTTTTAATTTCTCCCAATTTTATCTCAAATTTTTTCTCATAAAACTTCTAATTTACTAACAATTCCTCTAAAAGTATTGGATCTGAGGAACAAAGATGTATTCTGACACACCAAATTTTTTTTAAGGCATCATATAGTTGCATTCATTCTCATGTGTGCATTAGGTTGCATTTTATTTTGTGTCATTACATTTCATAATGAGGTATTTCAAAATCATTATTTTTATATACTCATTTAGTTCATTTTAATCAATTTGCATATAGGATATGTATTCATTAGGTCTTATAGCATATAGATCATCATAATTTAATAATGCCATTATAAAATATCATATATAATACATAAAATGTATTTAGGAAGTGCATAACTAAAATAGCATTAAACCATTATAATATACATTATGAACAACGTATAGATAATAATAATAATGTATAATAAACATAAGTGCATCACCATGATAACATGCATCATAGAATCAAAGATAGCATATACATCACAACACATAATAAATTATGCATATAGAAGCATCACCAAGACTGCATCACATATATCTCAAAAAAATGTGTCAAGAGCACAATAATAAGGCCTAAAGGCTCAATAGAATGCCTAACTAATCTCAACCAACATTAACTCTATCAGGAGCCTGTTCACTCAATTCTACTCTAAGATGCCTCGATTTTCGACAAGGTGAACCCATAACTCCTCCATTTCTCATATCACGAGTTGTAGATCTGCTCGATCTACTCTAGAATATGTAAGTCTTATAACTTCGTACTCTATGGCCCTTAGGAACAACCAACTCATAGTCCTGACACCAATAAGTTAACTCACATGCAGCCTAGAAAAATTATTGCTAAGTGAACAAGCCTCTAACCTTGGGGAAAAATGTTTCTAATAAACATTGATACAAAGTTGAACCCTCTGAATTGCATCATCCCTCTCCCTCTGTAACTAGTCTCTCTCAGCTATCAAGGCATCCCGTTCCTATATCCATGTCACTTACTCTTACCTAAACCGAGCTTGATCTTCTCTCCTATGTCACTGCTCTATGGCTAGGGCATCTTGCAAGCTCTGTATATGAGCTCTCATGACCTGAGGATCTCCAATCTGAGCAACATCCTGTCCTACAGACACATTCTCTAACTTAGGCATATCAATATCATCTCTAACGCTCTTTATGCCCTCTAAGTTGGATGATTTTGATTAAGAATCATCATCACCACTTGTAGACTCGATATCTCCACCGATATCAACTTTAGTATCTCCTTCCCCCCTCCTCCCCCTCACCTTCTATAGCAATGGCTACTACTCCCTCATCTCTCCCACCATCACATCCTCCTCCCCCTTCCCCTCCTCCGCTAGCATCTCCACCATCTCCTCCTCGTTGTGTTGGTTGTCTAGTATCCATGAGTGGTGTGATAGGTACTGCGGGATCTATCAAAGTAACATGTCAATGGGCTGCCCACTAAGCATCATATTGTGATGTCATTCCTAGATTCGCTAGCCTAGCACCCCAATCCCATTGAACTGGTCTCAAATAATGAAACTCTATGTATACCATATTAGGCTCAATGCAAGCCCCTTAATCTGATAAATTGTGAGCAAATCAAGAAAAGTATGATGTGACATCGGGAACAACCTAGATCTCACCAAACTACCTCAAAACCCTACCAAGAAGATGTATATCTATAATACACTGAGTCTACATAGTCCTACCAATCAAATATCTTTGCTACCAATAGTATCCAGAAGATGTCCATCATCTGCCCAACAAGGGCAATCTAAGTATGACCTCCATGTAAAATGTTGTAACACATCGATCATATGATGCCAATACAAGGTACATTCCATATACCCTGTGGCAGATGGCACCTGTATACCTATATGTGTATGGCTCCTCAACTTGCAACTCCATGTGTACTACTAGTCAGAATACAACAATATGCTCCTAAGCCTAGACCTATAAGACAATAATTCCATAGTTGATCGATTGTATCTCAAGTAGACAACTATGTGCATCGAATAGTACAACATGGAAAGGACACATAGACCCATGGATAAACCTTCCTATCACTGATCATACCTACTAGTACCTTGGCCCATCCTACATGAAAGCCATGACATTGTCTATCTGGAACCAATGGCCTTTCTATGAGACTACATATACCAATAGTCAGTTCATCATCATTCTCACTAAGATGGTCCCATCCAATCTCATACTATCCATCCATGCCTAGATCCTACTCTCTACACTTGTTAAACTCACATAGAGTTGCAACACTTGCCCTATGGTAATATACCACTCTCTATCCATAGATAGGAATGTACAATATCTGCCACACATCCTCTAAGGTGACTGATTCCTCACTTGTCGATAAATGAAAGGAGCATGTCTCTAAATGCCACCTCTCAACCACTGTAATAATGAGACCCCTATTAGTCATAACCTCAAGGAGATAAAGTACATGATATAATCTAACATGGCGAATCAAAGAACTATTATCAACAATCAACTGGTTGTGTAATGATAGACCGCTAGGTCTATTCTGTCAAGTATAGAGCACATTAAGGATCTCTTTCAATGACAAATATCAGAGCATTAATAAAAATATCAACTTAAGAGATGAATATTTGCTAAAATAATGAAAATTTAGAGGAAATGAACATATGCAAAATTGAACTCATGAATACACAACAGATAACACGTATGTGGGTTGTCTTTGGCATATTTGTCATTTATGTCAATAAGTGTGATTGCAAACAAAGGTATGTAGGTGACAGGATAAGTTTAAGGCAATGACAATATGGGTTTGTTGTTGTTATTACAAGGTGGAAAAGCAAACGCATGAATACATGCCGATAGCACTTCATTTTGGCTCAGTTTTGATTTTATTAATCATTTATGACAGATTGATCATAATATCTCATTTTATCTCATTTTGTAAGTTGTGGTTGTGTTTGCAAGATAATGAAGCGTATTTTGCTTATCATCTTCAAACAATATCAATGCTCAATTATTTGTAAAGCACATAGGCATGCAGACTAGTCTATCATAAGTTTTTGAATCCACAATAAGTTTTTGATCCTGATCATAGACTGAGGTGTAGAGGCTAGTAAATGGATAGTTGTCATGCACATCATATTTTTAAACTAATGTTTTTGTATAGAAATATTGCAGATTCTATCTGTCATCGTGCAGGCGACAGGATAAATTGAGACCAATGACAAGAGAAATATAGATATGTGACAACAAAATAAATGACAAAACTCAGTTGATATTATTGTAGATGTTTAGTGTCTTAACGAATGACAATCATTTGCTATCAAAATACATGAAGACCATTGTTATAGTCAAATTCTTATGCATCAATTTTATAAAGATAGTTTAAAACGTTTGATGAGTTCATTCTTTTTTTAGTAAACAGGTTTTGTAGTTGTTTCTTCTAATACCGATGATAAAATAAAATCTTTGAAGATTATAGAGAAAAAAAAGAAGAAGCCAAAAAATATGAGGATGGAATAAGGTGGATGTGTGCGTGTGTGAGACATGTAGAATGAAACAATGACAGTTTTAAAATGAAACAGAATATGATTTCTAAATTTTTGTTTTCGACATTGATGGTGAAACTCAAAGGAGTTAACACAAAATAAGAAGATGTTTAATCAATGAATACAATCAGAAATGCATTAATTTGTTTAAGCTAACATTGTCCATGATATTTCTGATTTGTTTTATATTTGATGTATGGAGGGTTTGAGAGTGATGGTTTTGATAATAACAGTGTGTGATAGTTTAGCATTGTATATTCTTATTTTTGAATTGATTGTAGAAGATAGAAACAAAAAAGTGATTACCAGAACATTTTGAAGAGCAGTTTGCCATGTAAAATTGTAGATTAGAGATCTGATTTCTGAGACAGTTCATTGTGAATGATTTGAAGAATGGCAGTATATAAAATTTCTTTGTATTGAAATAGAGTAACCCTCTAAGTTTGTTTTGTTCTAAGTTTTTTTTGTTTTCATAAGGGTTGGTGCTTCTTAGAGTGGGTGCTCCTAGAGTCGATGCTTTGAACTTTGCCAGTGAGGACTAATATATAAAATTATTCATAGTGGTTTTTCATTCTTAGGGGGATTTCCACTCAAATATTAATGTCATGTTGTTGAATTTGTGTTTTTGAATCTCTTGATTGTTTCATTAAATTTTATTGATAATGCCTTATGATTTGCTGCATATGCAAATATCTTTGTGTTAACTTTTTATTGATTGAAGAGTATGTTTGTTTCATTGATCATTGATTCACGCCCCCTCTCAGTGATCCTAGTATTCCAACAAGTGGTATCAAAGCATAGGTTCCTTGTAGAGGTTTAACAACCCAAGGTTGGTCCTAATACTTGAATACCGGTTGTCATGGCACAAGAAGAGTCCTTAGTTGCTAAAGCCCGCTTTTTTATGGAAATGATTATGCCTTTTGGAAAGTAAGAATGAAAACCTATTTGGTCTCCCTAGGAATAGATGTGTGGTGTTCAGTTATAAATGATTATAGTGTTCCTGACACTATTCTGATTGATATTGTTGGTAAAAGGCAATATGAAATTGATGCCAAAGCAAAGCATGTCATAGTCTATGGTCTATCAAAATATGTTTTTGTTAAAGTGATGCATTACAAATCCTTCAAAGAAGTATGGTACAAGTTAATAGTATTTATCATGGAAATGATAGAGTAAACCAAGCTAAGATCCAAAATCTGAGAGGAAAGTTAGAGGAATTAAAGATGAGTGAAGAAGAAAAAGTTGCAGATTATCTTCTCAGAATTGATGAAACAATGAATTCCATTCATGGGCTTGGAGAAGAAATGGAAGATGGGATTGTAGCAAAGAAGGTTTAAAGATCTTTTCCAACCAGATTTGATTCTAAAATCTCCTCCATATAAGAATCAAGAGACATAGATATGTATTTCATGGATGATCTACATGGAGTACTTACAACATATAAAATGATGACATGTAAAGAATAATCTTCTAGTAGACAGGCAACATTCAAGGTTGACAAAAAGAGTAAGGCATCTTATAATTTTGAGGATTTTGAAGTTATATAATCTCATCTTGTAAGAAAACTTAAGAAGGGCTTAGGAAAGTATATGAGTAAAATTCCTTTCAAATGCTTAAATTGTGGGATGATTGGTCACTTTTGCAACCAAATGCCCTTATAGTGATTCCAATGATGATGAAGACGCCAATGATAAACAAGGTAAAAATAAGTTCTTTAAGAGTAGAAGATAGAAGTTTTATAAACAACATAAGAGTTTATTTGTAGATGTTTCTGACTGTTAGTTTGAAAATTTTGCAAGTGAAGAAGGTGAGGTTTTGTTTATGGCAATTGATAGTACTAATATAGATCAAGATGTTGTACATGAAATGGATAATAAATCTAATATGGTAGACATTGATCTTGAGGGTGATTATTGTGTGCACTCAAAGAGATTAAAGGAGGTAAATATTCAAAAAGATCAAGCCTTGAAAGAGAAGGAAAGTTTGGTTAACAAAACCAAAACTATGGAACAATTGATTCCTGACTTGACACTACAACTAGAAGAACAAAATAAAATGATAGAAGTAATAGTCTGATTTGACATCCAAGGATGAAGAGTGTAACAAATTGAAGGCCTAAATTGTAAAGCTTAGAAAGAAACTTGAAAAATATGACAACACCAAATTAGAAGGCATGTCGAGAAAACAAAGAAAATCTAATAATGATACTAGTTTAGGTTTTGAAGTTGGGCAAAGTTTAAATGCCTGTGGTAATAAATCACTGCATGACATATTCAAACCTAAAAACATAGGTACAATTTTGAACAATCAAGTTAAGGATAGAAAAACTTTTCAAAATTCTTCAAAGTTTGATCAGAAATCTTCTTTCAATAGGAAAAATCCAAATATGCAAGTGGTCAAATGAACACGTTGAAAAGTTCATCATTTACTGGTAAAAGGGTTCCTTTTAGATTTACCTCATATTTTATTGGTCATTAATTCTACTATAATCAATTTGGGCATAGAATGAATGACTGCAAAATTGCTTTGAGAAGGTATTCAAGATTTGGTTTTCAAAATTATTTTTTATAGAATGGACAGGCTTATTGGAATCAAGGAACACTAAGAGTGGGGGGTGGGGGGAGGGGTGAATTAGTGTTCTACAATCTTTAACATTATTAAACTAATTTTTCAACCATCTAATGCAAATGAACAAAAGTAAGATGCATGAACACAAAGCAACCAACCATGAAACTATAAGATGCATGAACACAAAGCAACTAACCATGACACCATAACGCCAGTATTTTTATACATGGAAACCCGGTTAAGGGAAAAACCACGGTGGGGATGAACCCAAAATAGAAATATACTATACAAAAGTATATAAATATTACATAAGGGAATTTACATGTATTCAGAAACACTGCCTAGAGCTCACTACTCAAAAACAATAAGGGCAACAACCTTGGGAAGGCTCACTGCCTTACAAAATGATAAAAAATATTTAAGAAGTACTTGAACTAAAAAATAGCATCTACTAATGCTGAATTATAGTTCTAGTTAAGCTCATTAATCAATTATTTCATTATTTATCTTGAACTTCTATATTCCTCTATTCTTCATTAATTTGGAGCATAGATCTCTAACTTGTGCACGTGAAACTGTGCACACTCAATCAATGATAATTTATACACACACACTGATATATAAAATGATCATATCCATTTGTCTTATATATCCACAACTGGAAATCAGGTCTTCTGAATGTTAGCTTCAAGAACACTATACAAATAATGAGACTTGTATGAACTGTTGGCTAAATCTGATCTCCAATGCCTATATGGACTAAAATTAATTATCCACACACTTCCCAAGTGTCAGATAAACTTCCTTGAACACAAAAAAAATCACCAAATAGGCTCTATCAATTTTGCACAATGATTAATCACACATGTCATCTATACCACATTGTTCATCTAAAAATTCTATACACCAGACCTTCTAACTTGCACAAGAATTGTCACCAAAGGCTAAAATCATGTAATAAGGTACTCTAGACATTTACCAAGATTTCCTTGGCTCTAAAATGCATAATATTTGACCAAAACATAACATAAACCAAAATACTACACTCTACTATATGCACTGTTCTATCTCACCAGACTTATCCAAAACTCATTCTGAATTCTGGTAAAAGTAATCATGAACTGCGGATGGGATTACTGACATGAGTTGCCACCAATGATAGCATCTGACTATGTGAGTAGTGTCCATGAGTTGCCACCAATGACAGCATCTAACTATGTGAGTAGTGTCTCTTTCCAACAAGTCTAATATGTTTCAACTACAATAACATTGGTCATGTGAAGAAAGATTATAGGCATATGACTGGGAATCAAAATGAGAAGCATATTGTTGATCCTGAGAAGGGTGTGCAGTTTCAAAAATTGATACAAAGGTAAAGAAGGTTTGGAAACCAAAGGTAATGAAAAGATTTGGTGATTCTTTGTTTGTTCAAGCTTCCTTTTATATAGAAAAGAAAGATCTATGGATTATAGATAGTGGTTGTTCAAACAACATGATTGGTGATAGGAACAAATTTAGTAAATTAGATATTTATGAAGGTGGTTATGTGAGTTTTGATGATGATTCCTCTAGACAAATTAAAGGTGTAGGATATCTGTTGTTGAGTAAAAATATGCCTATCTATGATGTATAATTTGTTGAGGGTTTAAGGAGTAACCTACTAAGTGTTAGCCAAACTTTTTATAATGGTTACAATGTGTTGTTTAATGATCAAGGTTGTGAAATAAAAGGAAAAATAAGAAAGGTAGTTGCAATAGGTAAAAGAACCAAGGGAAATGTTTATAATCTTAATAATGACACAAGTACTAATGGATATGAAAATATTTATCTTATTAGATAGATAGAGAAACGATGGTTATGGCACAAAAGACTTGGACACTTGAACTTTGAAAATCTAGTCAAGGTGAGAAAGCATTGCAATGTGAGAGATATGCCAGTCATTCATACACTTGCAAATATTGTGACTAAGGGAGGTCAACATGGAAAACAAATAAAGATAAGTTTTTCTTGAAAAGAACATTCATCTCATAAACCTTTACAACTTGTTCATAGTAATCTATGTGGTCCTACTAGAACAAGGTCACTCAATGGAGAAAATATTTTATGCTTTTTGTAGATGATTATACTAGAATGTCTTGGGTAACTTTTTTAAGACATAATTTTGAAGCTTTTGACAGGTTTAAGGTGTTTAGAAAAATGGTGGAAAAAGAATTCTTTTTGAAGATAAAGTGTTTGAGGCCAGATTAGGGTGGAGAGTATACCTCAAAAGAATTTAAGGATTATTGTGAACAACATGGGATCAAGAGACAATATGCTACTGCAAAAACACCTCAACAAAATGGGGTGGTAGAGAGGAAGAACGGGATAGTAAAGGAGATGGCAAGAGAAATGTTGGATGAGACCAAGTTACCTAATATGTATTGGATAAAGTTGTTCATACAATGGTGTACACATTGAATAGAGCCCAATTGAAGTTGTGGTTTGATAACTCTATGTTTGTAAAGCACTTTAGAATTTTGGGTAGCAAATGCTTTATTAAGAGACATGATGAGAACTTGGTAAGTTTTGAATCACGCTATGATGAGGGAGTATTTTTTGAAGATTCCTCACATAGTAAGGTAAATAGGTGATTTAAAAATATATTTAAAATAATTATTAAAAATGCTCATGTTAAAATCAATGAGAAGGTGCAAGTTGATCAAGAAATGTAGGTTGATAAAGGTAACATTGAAGAAGTTAAAAAGGAAGATTCTAAATCAAAATATGAAGTTGAAATAGAAGCATCTAAAAAAGAAAAAGGGACAGAAAATGAATCATTAGAGACAACAAGAAGAAAAACTCATGTAGCAGAGAAGATTGGATTAAAAACTCCATCAAAGACTTTGGAAAAATATCATCCACAAGAAAAAATTATTGGAGACAAAGAGGCAGGTGTACAAAAAGGAGAAAGGATACAAAATCAAGTGAGCAAGATGATTTGTGTTTATTATCAATAATAGAACCTTAAAAACATGTTGAGGATAGTAATGATGCGTTTTGGGTTAAAGCTATGGAAGAGGATCTAGGGTAGATTGAAAAGAATAAAACTTAGGAACTAGTCCCTAGGATTGAAGATAAAAAAGTAATAGGAGCAAAATGGATCTTTAGAAACAAGATGGATGTGAATGGAAAATTTTTGAGGAACAAAGCTAAGGTTGTTTGTAAAGGGTAATCTCAAATCGAAGGTACTCATTTTAGTGAAACCTTTGCACTAGTGACCAGACTTGAAGCAATTAGAATTTTCTTAGCTTTTTCAGTTTATAATTTTTTTTAAATGTATCAAATGTTGATGTGGTCAGCACCTCCTATAGGTTTACAACATGTGCTTCCTCCCGCCTCCCATGGATCCTTGTCTTTCATCACTCTCCTTTTCACTAATGGCTCAATCTTTTGGCATAACGACAATGGTGTCTATTCCTAAACTAGTATCAGAGCATTGGGTTACGGCTTCAAATCCTAGGAGGACCACCTTATTTTCATTGGTGTGGAACCCTTAGTCAGTGTTGAGGGGGAGATGGTTGACTTGGTCAACACCTCCTATGGATTTGCGACATGTGCTTCCTCTTGACTCCCATGGATTCTTATCTCTAGCGACTATCCCATTCACTGATGGATCAAGCTTTTGGCATAACGGTCGTAGTGTCTGGTCCTAAAAAACCATTGGCAATGAGGTTGTCATTGATGCCAACATGTATGTTTTTATGGATTGATCATATTGTAGGTTGCAGACAATTAATTGATGTCAATAGTTGCAAAACTAGATAAGAGATGAAAAGAGGTAAGTGTTGCAAAGAATAACTGCAGTTGCAGACATGTATAAAACATCCTATTAGTCACACAAGGGAATAAAAAATGAATGCATGTAGTGTGTTATTGGGATGTGAAAATGGACAAGGAAGACATAGGCAATTGAGTTGGAAAGGCATTATGCAATTTGGTCTAACTCAAAAGAAGTAAAGTTGTAGTTGTGTGTATCACACCATGTTAGTCGCATGCAAAAAAAATGGATTGTAGATATACAATAGAGTTAAAGGATTGCAAATGAAATGGATTACATAAATGTTGAGTTCATGTGTAGCAAAGGTGAAAATCATGTGGCATCATACTTCTAAGTTGGCCCCACAATATGCTTAGTTCATCGGGTTTGATATATCTTGGTTGGAAAGAGAAAATGGTGAAAACATCTGTAGTTAGCTATTTTTGGCAAGACCCTCCTTCTGTCCCAGAGACGTAGTTTGTAGTTCGATGCAAGATGGATTATCCGCAAGACCCTTTTTCCCTCTTAGTGGCTTGTGTTAGAATAACCAGTGGACAACTGAGAGGGGGGGTGAATTAGTTGTCAACGGATTGTATTAATCAAACCACTTTATAACCTTTAACTAGAGCACATAAACATTAAATATCGGATAGTAAAAACATATACCAGTATGCAATAAAACTTAAGAATGAAACAGAGAATCAACACAATGTAACCATACCATATAACACCATTATTTGTACGCGAAAAACCCGATAAAGGGAAAAACCACAGTGGGAAGCCTACCCACAGTAAGATGATACTTCTGCAGAAAGTATGTGATACAATAAGGGGCCTGCACATGCAGGGAGGCACATTGCCTAGAGCATACTGCTCATCATAGAGGAGTCTTACTGACTACAAAGAGGTTATAACCACCTCAATATAATTGGAAAAAAATATAGAAGAATGAATTGCCAATGATAACATCTACCATGCTTGATTATAGTCCCAGTTAAGCTCAATATCGGAGGCCTTTAACCTCTTACATAAGCCCAATTCGATCACCTATGATTGACCAAATATTCTTCGCATATGATATTTCATTTCATGACCATTACCTGCATGATCTACAATGAGATCTTACATCAATTTATACAAACCCTAAGGCCTAAATCAATTAGGTCAGCCACCTAAAAGATATTACAATAAGATCATTACATATATCCACATTACAATGATATACTATGTCGGCTTTAGACCAAAACAACATTAACCAATCAATAAATCATCCCAATAACATGTAGAGAACACATTACATGATACTGGTCCGTAACCTGGACCCAAATAGATTCCCCACGCCAAAGCGATGTCTCCAATCAGTCGAGGCACGAACAAAGATCACCTTCTGCATCCTGAATTCCATCTAGAAGTCGTACCAACACCACTTATGCATCTTGTCAAAGATTCTTAGTAAAAGCTCTGCTGGTAAAACCTTAAACCCTTAGCGATATAGGCTTACTAGAGTGTATGATAGCATCTGATAATCAATTCAATACCAACTGACCAAAATATACTCCAAAAACATCAAACCAAACACATTCCATTGATCCAAACATGTTGGTAGTATCCAAAGATAGTCCCTTCTGCTGGTAACACTAGTTTTTCTACCAGTAACCAAAATCTATTTGTCGGTAACCAACCATAACAACTAGTGTTGACATTAATGCAACAGATAATCAATTTCTTCATATTGCCAACAACTTCTAGATGCTATACCAACATGTAGGGGCCACTTCATCCATGTGTTTGCAACTATCTTGTTGGTGGTAGTTTATTGGCCCATGGTGACTGTGAGTTGGGTGTGTGGGAGTTGCCTACCTTTTCATCACGACTCTCTCTTTCACTAAGAAATTTTTTATCTCCTATCATCCTTTATGTGCTATACTGATAAGAGCCTCTTTTTAGTATAATTTGTGTAGTGTCTAGCCGACATGGCTCTCATGTCGCTATGAATTTCTTTATCATTATGATAGTTTTCTTCTCCCATCGACTATTATGGGTTATACTGACAACTTATTTTTTGGTATGATGGGAGTTGTGTCTGGTTGACAAGACCTCCCTTCGGTATGACTATTGAAGTCTCTTGGCGATATCCTTCTTTTCATGTTTATGTCTGGGTTACAATGTGCTTTTTGGTATGACTGAAGACTTATGTTGGTGACATCTTTCTTTTCGATGTAACATGATCGATTGACATGACCTTAATTTCATCTATCCAACTAGTTGAAGCTATGTTAACGTGTCTCTTTTCATTGCAATGGGTTTTAATTCTTTGCGACGAAGGTTCCTTTTTGGAAAGAGTTGGTCTATGGGTAAGACCAATTTTTCCTCTCATCGGCTAATTTATGCTATATCAAAATGGGGCCCACAAGGGAGTCTAAAGGATTATGATGTGACACATTTACTATCACATCAACATACATTCATCCATGTGGAGACATGTAGGTGTTATTGGTTGGGGTCCACAAAGAGAGGAGTGATTACACTATTTTGTTCTACGTCATCCTACTAGCTTGCATTCATTAGTCCACCTGTGTAATGATATCTTTATGTGGAGGCCTATTTTGTATGGTGGTAAAATCCTTTTCACCATGACCTTGTCTTTCAGTAAGATGTCTCTTCCTTCTCGCAGTCCCTTTGTAACTACATCAAAATACCTTTGTTTGGTAGACTAGGTTATCATCTTGACAACATGGGTTGGATTTCAGAGTGACTTTACTTTTTGGAGAGACTAAATCTCCATCTCTTCAACACTTCCTGCTACACCAAAAAGAATTTTTTTGGTGTGACATTCTTTGTGTCTGGTCAATAAAGTTCTTTCTTATCAGCATGACTTGGCACTTTGCCATGACACCAAAGTGGCTCTTGCACCCCTTGAGCTATAGTGATAGGAGTCTTACTTTTCTATGATTCATGATGTCTCTTGGCAATATTCTTTCAAATACAAAAATTCACCAAAATGATAGGTTTTCTTCTTGCTAGTGGATGTCGATAGATGAATGATCCACATGGATGAGCTAACTAATGAAGACTAGATGACATGGAGCATGTCGACCAAATGAAATCCAATTAGATTTAAAGAAGGTGTTACTTACAGAGAAGATTTACATTAATGAGGTAGATTTCTATCCAATCAGAGCAAGTTAAGAGGAGATGAAGTTGCATTTAATGGATGCCATGTTGCAGTTTGTTGAGAGGCTTGAGAATATCCATGACAGAGATATCAGACCAAGGATTACTAAATATGGTAATATATGCTTAGAAATGCAATCTGAATGCATAAGAATATCAAAAGGATGCATTTATTGATGGCAGCTATTTGTCTAAGTGGAATGTACAGAGGATCAAATTGCCAAAAGATGTGATTTCTCAGAGGTTGAGAAGATCAACTTTGAAATTCATCTTGGAGGGAAATCTTTTTGGAAATGCTATTTTTAGAGGGAAATTCCACCTGGAATAGCCTATTCAGGAGGATAAATCTTGTGCATGCCATGAATGATGATATTTGATAGTGGTAGATGAGATAGCTAAGCTACCAGAGGTAGGAGTGGACAGTCATAAATAAAATAGAAGATTATTTAGTTGTTTGGGTCAGGTGAAGATATAGTAATCTTTGAGAAGAGGTAGATAGCAAAGAGTATTTAGCTGAGATAGAGTATTTAGAAAAGACAAGAGTGTAGACATAGAAGTGGATACAGGTAGCTGCAAGGTTGAAAAGTGATTGAAGAAAATTGCAGAGCAAAAGAGAAGAAATATAGAGTTGCAAAAAAACCAGACAATGTAGAGTCGAAGTATATAGCATAGTGGGTTATATACACAATGATGAAGATGATTGACTAAGCTACAACTAGGGAGCAATGTGCAGAGAAGAGTAGAAGAAAGAAGGTTGGAAAAATGGGTAGACCTCAGAAGACAAACTAGAGAATATATCACAGACCAAAGAGTTGTAAGTTGTGAGAGATAATATAGTAGGTTAGTCACACAGAGTGCTCAAAATAAAGAAAGATATTTAAAGAGACAGGAAGGAAGAGATGAAGCATTAGTGAGATATCATCTCAAAGCAGTGCTCAATAAGGTGTTACAAAAATCATTTGTAACAAGTTTTTTCATTGTATCAAATTTTTTATTGAGTCTTTGTAATTCTTTGAGTTGGTTCTTAGAGCAGGGGTAGGTTCTTCTTTAAGTAGGTGCTCATAAATCAGGGGTTAGTGCTCCTTTGGGTTTGTACCCATAAAGCTAGGGGTTGGTTCCCATAAAATTCAGGGGTTGGTGCTCGTTGGTTTAATGCCCTAAAAATTGTAATTAGACTTTTTACTTGTGTGAGCCTAGATTGGAGCGATAGACTCCAATAACATTTCTCACCAAGGTTTTTTCCACATTGGGTTTTCCTCGTATAAATTTGTGTTATGTGGTTATCTTGTGTGTGTGTGTGCATTTAATCTATCTACTTATTAGAATTAGCACAATATGTTTTTAAAGGTTTAAATTTCTGACTATCACTTGATAAACTTATAAGGCACTGAGGGGGGGGTGAATCAGTGCAAACAAAAACAATATAGATCTGATTAAACCTCTTAACAACTTTAAAATCAATAGGCATGCAATGAAAAAAATCATATAAGAAAACATCATATAAAACATGTCAACTATAACATAAGAGACTTATACATGGAAACCCAAAAGGGAAAAATTACAGTGGGAGTTAGTACCCACAAGATTCACTATCTATAAAATAGAAATCTTTGACCGGTTAAGGTCTTTCAAATATGCCCAGTTAAGAGCAGACCCTGTTAGAAGTCACCTAGTGAAGGCATTTTCTATAATGAGCTCTATTAGGAGATTTGCCTTGTTAGGAGCAACCTCACAAGAGGATTTAAGACTATGATGTAGAGCTACCCAGTTAAGGGATTTACAATTTAAGGCCTATTAGGACCTACCCAGTTAAGGGATTTGACTACTACAACTATTAGGAGAATAATAGTTAAGTGATCTTTATATAACACCTCTATGTCTGATAAGATCTGCTTCAGATCCTCCTAAAAATTCAATAACACATCAATACAAAGCTTCACTAATCACCATACAATCAAATTCACATGCTTCGCTTATGATCTTACACCCACCAACTCATAACTTATCACACTTTTCATAAGCATCTCTTTAGTCGGCTACAACCTTGGAACAATTTCCTAGGTTCAATAAATCTATATATTCTTATATTACATGCCTTACTTATGTCAGCCACCAATATAAGAAACTAAAAAAAACAAAACCTGTACCGATCTACCAATCTAAGTGACTTTATCACTACTTGTTAATGTTCTTCAGGTTTGTCTTCTCTATACGTCAAAAATCGATCATCCTATCGAATCAGCCAATGCGGTTGTGAATATAACATCAAATACCTGTCTCCAACACTCTTGTAAAACCACATCATCCAACTCTTCATTGATCGCCTGTACCGGTCGTCGGAATGCAACTATGTTCCTGGTTTACCAGTTGAAGTCCTAATTACCGATTGACTGTTAAACTGTATTCTGTATCAGTTATGCCTTACCGGTTGGTCTAGAAGACTTAGATGACTACAAAACATTGTTTCCATCAATGACAACACAAAATTTAGTCATCAATCAACAATCTCAATCTCTTCATCACATTCCAACATCAGTCCTTTAATGATTGCATATCATCACCAATAGTCCTTATCGGTTCAATCAACATTCTTGAAACATCATCAGAAATGCTAACATTCTCCCCCTTTGGCATTGATGGCAACACTTAGGAAAAATTTTGTCAACTAAGTGTGCAATACAAAAACTCACTCTAATTCTGACAAATACTACCCCTTAGCAATTAGATGTTATGACAAAAATTTACAAAAATTTAAAAGACTCATACTACTGCTCCCCATTATTATTACATATAAAATTTTGACTATGTTGGTAAACATATTTGTCACTGTGAATTCTCCTTCAAAATTGACCCCGTTTACCTAAAGAGAAGTGACAACCGTTCCAACAGTTGGAGAGATTGTAATCAAACTACAATCTTTCTCTATGTTGGAGAGGGGGAGCTCCCTCATATGATGGGTTTTTTTGGGGATTTTTGTGTACTTTTTACCTAAAAGTACAAAAAGGAGACAAAAATAAAGAAAGGTGAATAATAGAAACCCCAATGGTAGACATACAAACACCAAATAGGATTTCACAAATGATGATAGATACAAAGGGGGTTTAAGCACAAAACAAGTTTTAACTTGCAACGATGATGAAAGAAGGGTGACATATCTCAACATACGAAGAGATGAGTAACTCTATCACATCCCAACCTAGATACCAAATCTTTATTATGTTCCATTACATCAATTGCATGAATTATAAGCATTCCAATACATGACAAATGATTTGCACATAGACAAAGATATCACTAATTTGACGTATGAAAAATTAGTAATAATAACTCAAGAAGCACATCTAGCACATATGAGCTAAATGTATCATTTATTATCTTCATGAAATTATACAATCTCAAGAACTCTTCTATACAAAGTACAAACACAAAATTCATCAAAGTACTTCTCTAATAATTTCTCCATAGACTCCCCTTTGTAAGCATCCCCCTTTTACAATGAAAAATCCTTGTATTTATAGGCTTCCTTCAATAACTACCTTGATAACCAGCTCATAACCACTTTGAATAAACACCTTAGGTAACTACTTAGGATAACTACCCTAGTTACCCAATTAGAATAACTACCTAAGTGACTACTTCTAGTAACTACCTTTTGGAAACAAGTAAGGATAACTAACTTATACAAAAGCTAAACCTGAATTCTGACTTGTGGTTACATGAGTGACATAAGTCACTTTGACAAAAAGACAATTTGAAACAAAGACTAAGTTGATGACCTTGTTGAGGTAATTCTCAATACTTGCTTCATCATGGCACTAAATATCATATGTCTTTTGTTTGTTTAATCTACACTTACAACTATAACACCTTACAAAATTCTTCTATCCTTGATGTTTTGATGGACGCATATAACCCATTCCAGAGTTCTTAAAATCATTGCACCCAACGGGATGACATCTTTCCAAGGTCTTACGTCAAACAATTCATTCATATCAACCTATATATTTCTATCAATAATATCTGACAAAAATCTCCCTTCCATACCATGAATTTGACATGCTTCGATTTGAAAGTTTCTAAATCTTTCAACAAATCCAATTTGAGCATATGTTGCAATCATGAATCTGACAAGAGACATTTCTTTGGAGTGTTTTTATCCCACTATTCAAGTGCTTTGTTTATATGACCAGTGCATATTCATATATGATCTTCAGGCATGAAAAAGACATATCCACACACATCTACCACATCTTTAACTCAGCTTATTGTATTTGCTTGAAAGTTTCTAAAACCTTTTCAACAAATCCATTCTTTGTATATGTTGTGATGAGGTCACATTTCTTTGATACATCATGTTTAACGTTATTCCTTGGCTATGCTTGCACATTTTGCATGCATTTCCACTAAGGCAGTTTGAAGTACAAGTTCTAATGATAATTGAACACCATTTTATTTTGGTTCATGCCCATGTACTGTTTATTGAGCTTCCATGTCGATGTTGACAAAGGTAATGGAACTTGGCTTTACTCTTGACAATTGAATTTTCTTTAAAATTAATAATGCCTTCACAATGAATAAATTTTTCGTAAATCTTGCTATTATCATATTCTGGTAGGTATTGTCTCTTAGAGTGACTCGACCGACTATTCACATGGCTTTTCTATCTTTCCAAATTTAGCATGCATTAGAAAAGGAATGTTTCCAACTACAATATTTGACAAAAGTTTCCCAACCAATGTGCTATGATGAATATCAATAACTATTATGAAGCTCCCATTTCTGTGGTGATAGAGAGAATGGGGAGACAAATATTGTAAAGCTTAGCTTTGCACCTGCCACTTTACATTTGCTTGATGATTACCAAGTTATTTTACTAAGTGAGTGTAGTTTCAAAGAGATATAAGAATTAGTTATGATAACTAACTCTTCCTTGAAGAAGGCGTCTATGCTTTCATAAACTTTGCACAACCTTTCCAAATCACCGATGCAATAATTACTTACTTTCTCTCTTTCACAACTCAATCATATTGCCAATAAATTGTTGGCATTTAGCATAACTGATGCAGAATAAGATGATGTAGGTGATGCAGTAAAGACTAATGAGTGCACTGATAGAGGATAGAAGACTATTTGTGATGAAGAGATTGAAATGTTGTGATTAGATGACTTGATCAATTATTTGTGTTGTCATAGATGGCAACTGATATCAAATGATGATTATTGATGTTCTTGATGTTTTTTTATCATCTAAGTGATTTGGTTTACTGGAAGATAGGGTTTACTAGCAAAGAACAAAAGTTTGTGAAATAGAGATGTTTTGGTTGGATTGGGTGATCAACAATGATTGGTGATTTGCGGTTTGGAATGTAAGCTTGTATCATGGAAAGGAGTATTTGACCAGAACCGAAAATTGTGATGACAACCGGGAAGCTTGTTTTAAATTTTTGATGAAGCTTTTCTAAGGTTTAAGTAGGGTTTAAGGATCAGTGAAGAAATCATCAAACGGGTAATGATTTTTTTTATGGCAGTGATCGACGACAAGTCTACATGAAGGTGGTAAAATGGAACAACCCACATGAAATGTTTGATTATTGTTTTGCTGCGACTCAAGGAAGAATTTCTTGTGAAACAATGAAACGCTTAGTGGAGTGTTTTAAGGTTTCCACTTTGGTACAGATCAGATTTTCGTGATGAGTTTTTATCAACCAACGATTGATATTGCATTGTAATTTGATGTAATGATCTGTATATTGATCTGAGATGATCTCTTATGATTTGTATTGTAATTTCATGATGTAATTAGAGTTTAGTGGCCGACCTAGTTGAGATGGCTATTTAGGATGGCATAGTTGATGTTTATTGTGTCGGCGATCTTAAGAGAATGTATTTAGCCATCCAAGAGAAGTGTGAGATATACTTGAAAGTTGTAAAGTGTTGAGCATAAATGGATCTGATCTATCAAGCTGAGAAGTACAAGTAACAGGTTACTTTTTCATTGTTGACATTCCCTAATAGTTGTAGTAGGTTGAATATCTTAACTTGGTAGGTCCTAACAGGCCTTAAACATTAACAGGGAACCTATCAAAAGAGTGGTAAATCCTCTCATGAGGTTGATCCTAACAGATAATCAAGCTCCTAATCGGGCTACTAGTCAAATCCCTTAACTGGGTGACTCCTAACAGAGTCTGCTCCTAACAGGGCGTATTGTAAGCTCCTAACAGGGTGCACTTCAAAAGAGTACAAATATTTGTGGGTACCAACTCCCACTGTGATTTTTCCCTATTTGGGTTCCCATGTCAAAAAATTATGGTGGTCATGTGTGTTAGGATTCCCATAGATACTGAGAGGGGGGGGTGAATCAGTATCTAACCGGTATGTTGAATTTCTTAACTTAAAACATGTAGAACATATTATAACAGTGTACTGGTAAGCAAGAATTAATGCAATAAATAGAATCAAAAGCAACCACATGAAAAACACACCATAACACAATATTTTAACAAGGAAACCCGGTGTGGGAAAAACCTTGGTGGGATTTGTGACCCACAATATCCACTTATTGGCCAATAAGAGAATATTACTGCTACAAGAGGGGCCTGCACATGCCGGAAGGCCAAGTGCCTAGAGCTCACTACTCAATTACAAAATGGAAGTCTCATTGACTTACAAAAATGGATTATATAAATCCAGTGTCTTGTACTGCTTCAGAATAGCATCTATAATGCCAGATCCAGTACCAGTTTTTGCTCTGCTTCTTACATAAACCCTTAACCTATATTTTGCATAATAGGTCTGCCTTATTTCACCTAATTATATTGTACCATCTAATATTAAAGTCATATAATGATCTCTTATATATATGAGTCATTTTACAATGTTGCCAAGTCGGCTTCTAAAGATTTTACAATAATAAATAAAATAAATTACAATAAAAATCCTATTAGCCTCTATGTCGGTATGCTTCCTTTCACTGCCAGTGCCGGTGGTCTGAGTGCCAGTGTAGAGTCTGATCTTGCTAGTGCCGGTGTGATGCCTTGCCAGTGTCATAGGATTGTAAGGTTGCCATCATTGACAAAAGCTTCAATCACCTACAATGTCTCATTAGAGTGTGCATATGTCAACAATCTCCCCCTTTGGCATTGATGACAACACTCATGAGAA
Source organism: Cryptomeria japonica (assembly GCF_030272615.1). Classification (NCBI taxonomy): domain Eukaryota; kingdom Viridiplantae; phylum Streptophyta; class Pinopsida; order Cupressales; family Cupressaceae; genus Cryptomeria; species Cryptomeria japonica. Next base: position 7,640,947 of record NC_081415.1, on the reverse strand, counting down.
AATTTCAAAATTGTATCCAAAACTTGTAATCCAAAAATGTGTTACCAAAAACATATGAGCTCCCCCTGAGTAGATAAGTCTTTTGCTGGTTATTTTCTCATACTACTACTCTCCCTTTGGCATCAATGACAAAGGTTGTCAAGGTGTCAATAGAGTTGTAGTCTCAACCTTGTAACTGAGTGGTTACAATTTGAAAAAGATCTGCCAAAATCAAGTTTATACTTTCTATAAACTTCTTATTGTCCTTTATTGTTGTCTTTGTTCTTTGAACTGTACCGGTGAGGTGCTGCATATGCTCTGTCGGTGTTCTCTGTCCTTGTACTTGTGCCTCAAATATTTCCTTCTGCAATGATGCTAGATAGTCCAATCTTGGACTCAGTCGTAGTCTAAGATTCTTGGCCTTATTCACTATTCTCTCCTTTTCTCTTCCTAACTTAAGTAATTCTTCCTCAAAACTTGTTATCTTTTGTTCAAAAACTGATAATGTATTAGGTGAGTTAACAAAATTGTCAGCAAGTTTATTGATTTCATCCTGTACCTTGCTCATTTTCTTATCTATGTCAGTTGTTAGAAGGTTTGTCTTGCAGATGTCTTTATACAGAGTTTTGTATTCCTTCAATGAGTTGCACAGTTTCGGTAGAAGTGTGTCAAATTCCCTAGTACACTTCTTTATTTGATCTTCAAAGAATTTTTGCTTTTCAATTTCCAACCTGTCTTTCAATGTCTCTTCCTTTATTTGCTCAACTGTCACTGTGTTCTCAATGATGTATTTACACAAAGTGTCAAGTTGGCTTAAAGAATTCTTATTGTCTATATTGCAGTTAGGAGCTATCATCTTCAAAATTGGGATTGTGTCATCTATATCTTTATAAGCCTGTGAACTACAATCTGTTATCCTTTTGATGGAGTCCAAAAGTAATTTAGTTACATTTGTAGATTTGTAACATGCTGAGGAGGAACCAATATTCTGAATTCTATCAGTGGAGGAAGTAACCAAGCTTGTAATGACCTCTGGTAGGTCTATCTATGTTTCCATTTCTTTAAGTAAGGGTTTTTGTTCCTCTCCTATTGCCGGTGGCACTGTTTTCACATTAACCTGTTCCTGTTCCGGAGCCTATTTCTCTTCTTGTTTCTCTGTCTGTTGCTCTGTGTTATCATCTTCCATTTTTGCTTCAATATTGTCAATCTTATCAATTGCCGGTGGCTCACTAGCCATACCTGTCTTGCCAGTTGTATCCTGATCTATCATAATGTTGACTATTTGAGTATCAACATCTACTGTGTATAGTACCTCAGGATTAGGATTTGTATCCTCTATATCCATACTCTCATCTACCGGTTGATCTTCAATTATTGTTACTGGTGGAGTAATCAGAGGCAGTGGGAGTAAGTTATCTTTTACTTTGATGCTCAGAGGTCCACCAATCTTTCCTTTTCCTTTTTCCTTATCCTTCTGATATACTTTTATTGGTTTGGAGTTTCTATATTCTTCCTATTTTTCCTTCTCAACAAGGAATATATCCCATGCATTTTATGTTTCCTCTATTATCTCATTAACTCTTCCGACCATTAGTGCAATATGCTGGTGTGTAGTAGAAAATACTGATAGGTTGGCTTCTGCAATTAAGTCATCTATTTCCTTAGGTGAGTTTACTGGGTAAACAACAAGTAATTTTTCTATTTTGATTTTCTTATCAAGCTCTACAACAACTTGTCTTCTTGCTTCCAGTCTTTTGAACAATTCATTTGGTAGTTCATCTACCACTTCCATTAAGAACTTCTTATAGATGTCCATGTGTGAAATGACATTGTTTTCAACTTGCTCTTTTTCATCTACTGACAATGTATCATATACCTTTCTTATGTTCTTGAGTTTCCCTTCCTCTGTGATTTCATTCAGTAATTTGTCAAGTGTGGCCATGTTTTGTTGAGTCCTCTTCTTCTTTGGTATTAGATTTTTCTTTGGTGTTGTCTTTCTAACCGGAGACCTCACTGCCTATTGTTTTTGTCTAGTTCTTTTAGGCGATGGTGTTCATGCTGGTGAAGGATCCCTTTTCCTTACAACTCTTTTGAATATTGCAGGCATGTCATTCTCCAAAGAAGTAGCTACCGATGATAGGTGAGTTTCAGGCTGTAGAGTTGCTAACTCATCCTCAATGATACCAGTTTGTTTTAATACATCTTCTTTGATAGCCTTAGCCTATCTAGAGCCTCTTCTCACAACTGCTTCAACCTTTTTCACTCTCTTCTTAGATTGAATTTGGCTTTCTATGGTCTCAGCACTACCAAATACTTCTTCCTTGGGTTCCCTGGGTGCTTCCAAAAGGGCTTTTGCATAAGTCTCAATGATATGATCATCAGTCTCATAACCCATATCAGTAACCCAAATTGTTCTTGGGATAACTGCTTCCATCCAAATCTCATCCTTTTTTATCACAAAGCATATGTCATCCTTGTATTTGTTTACAATTTTCTGTGACAGTCTAATTCTTTTATTCATTCTGGCCTTTAGTGCTTGAAAATACTCATGGATATTCTTTTCCTTGTTCTCACTCATGTTGTTGAATAGGTCTGAGAACTGTTTCCCTACCGGTATATCAAATCCAAGGTTCTTATTGCCTATACCAAGCACCTATTTGGTTATGTGTAGCATTAAGCATACAAGTAGATTACCAAATCTAAAAGTCCCTTTCTTATCCTTCTTGATTTTGCCTAAGTTATCAATCAACTCATCTTTTAACCATTCACATACATCGATTTTCACATTGTCCTTAACCATGTCATAAGAACTCTTTATGCATAAACTGGAAACTGAGTTAAGTCTATTTGCATGAGTTGCTTTGTACCCTAAAATCATGCTAACAAATCTCACATTTATATCGGTCACATCATTAACCCTCAGAGACCTTCTGTCGGATGTTACACCAGTTAAGTTTATTACTAGGTCATTTGAGATCTTCTTAGTCTTGTTTGGTTTGTTACCGGTGGAAGGTAACCCTGTTACAACTTTCATAGCTTCCTTGGTAATTTTGTGAATTGAATCAAGCCAAAAGAATGAACCATGTACGCTACTCAAAACTATCCTAATCACTTCCTTGGGGAAATCTGGAATGCAGAGGATTTCAGTGAATCCTAGGGTTTCAACAACTTTGTGTGCAGGTTTTACATTTCCGTAGTTATCACATATAACAGTTTTATACATGTTTTTAATTTCTTCATCTCCTAATTCCTCTATGTTGCAATGGATGTACATTCTAGGATCTTCTACAAAAACAACTCCTTTTGGAATTTGGGAAAATGCACCTACATTGTCATCTTTCTTAGCTATCTTGGGAACTAGCTGAAATACGGGCCTAGGGCATTTTATAACCTCGACTACAGTAGGGTTTGCTATGAATTCAGGTGTAGAGGAGGATGCCATGATGATAAATACCTTTTTCTACCTTAGGATGGATTGATTGCTGAAGTGCTTTGCCTTTTTGCTCAAAATGCCTTAGCTCTAGAAATTTCGCGCTCTTCAAACTTTTGAATTGCTGGTGAAATGAAATGGAGCCAACATCACAAATTAATAATGTTTATTTTCCATCTACCATATTTAATGTATGTCGGTTAAGTAGTCACTTAACATTGTCTGCCGGTATAGAGGTAATTTTCAACTTCTCACCATTAACCGAGGGAATAATAGCATAGGTCTCATTTGATTGCCAAACCCTCAAGAAACTTTTCTTCAATTTGATGAAGAGCTTCCTACTGCTAGAGTGCTACTCTATCCTATCAGTGGAGCACTACTCTATCCTGTCGATGAAGTGTTGATTAGTTCTACCAGTGGAGGAGTATTCCCACTAATATTTAGGTCTGACTTTCTAATCCATTGTTTTGAGAATTCTTTCTTAACCTCTTCAACTTTTTCTTTTCCTTTCAAACTAGAACTTTTGTTGTCTGTCGGTGATCCTTTACTTTTGCAGAATTTTGCAATATGTCCAATCTTGTTACATGCATAGCAAGTCACATTATTCTTCTGAATAGCTTTACCATAACCTATGTCGGTTTGTGTTCTACATTGATTAGATAAGTGTCCAAATCTTCCACAAACATAACATCTCACATTCATTCTGCAATTTTTAGAGTTATGACCAAATTTGTTGCATTTTGAACATTGACCGGTGGGTGAGTTGATGTTCTGATAATTTCTAGATCTACATTGATTCGCTCTATGACCATACTTATTGCAGTTAAAGCATTTTCCACTGAATTTATAAGCACTAGGTTGCCTTACTAGTTTGCTGTGATGTTGAGTGTTTGCAGTACCAGAGCTTTCTCCTGCTTCAAAGCCAATTCCACAGGTGTCACCATTAGGTTTCTGAATCTTTAATAAGTCACCAAGTTCTTCTGAGCTTTTCTTGAATTTTTCTTTGTGTTGATTTGCAATATCCAGTTCTCTTTCTAAGATCTCTTTCTGTCTCATCAGTTCATTGGAGTCATTCTACAATGTTGCCAAGTCAGCTTCTAAAGATTTTACAATAATAAACAAAATATATTACAATAAAAATCATGTTGACCTCTGTGTCAGTATGCTTCCTTTCACTGTCGGTGCCGGTTCCAATGTAGAGTTTGAGTACACCAGTTTATGATGTTTTATCATAGGTTTATCAAAGGTTACCGATACTAGTAAGAGTTGGTAGAGTAAGTGTTTGATGTGATAGATGAGGTTAATGAGTTGGTAAATGATCAAATTTATATGACTGCTTAAGTGGTGAAAGAATTGATAGATGTGGTAAATGATTTGATTAATGTGTTAGCAAATCTGATAAAGAGGTTGTTAGATCTGATAAAAGAAGTTGAGATATTTGATAAATGATTTCAGATCTGATATAAGTTTGATTTTGGTTTAATCTTGTAAATTGGTATTAATACCAATTCACCCTCCCTCCCTCTCAGTATTAACCAGATACTCATAGGATTAACAATTGGTATCAGAGCTTTGGTCCTCTTTGTGCAGAAAGCCTAACCTCTTGAGGGAAAGATTTTGAGGAAGTCAAGATGATGAAGAAAGAGGGTCCTACGTTCAACAAGTATAACTACAAGATTTGGAAATATAGAATGAAGATCTACATCAAAGGCATTCGTGTAATATTGGAAGCAAGTTGAAACAAAATATGTTGCTCCTACTACTACTCCCTTGACACTAGATGAACTCAAAGAGAAGAAAGATAACATGCAAGCCTTAGAAGCTATTGTTAGTACTTTATCTGATTTTGAATATATTGACATTCAAGGAGTGGAAACTATAGGAGAGGTTTGGGAAAAGTTAGATATAATCTATGGAGGAGATGAGCATGTTCAAAGAGACAAAGAGGAAATCTTGAGAGGAAAGTTCAATGACATGAGAATGCTTGAAGGAGAAAATATTGCATAGTATGGTCAGAGAATCAAAGAAGTTGTTGGTGGCATAAAGAGTGTTGGAGGTAAAATGGATGATGGTGCAATAGTAAGTAAAATGATTAGAACTCTTCAACCTCGATATGTTATAAGAGTATTTGCAATCTGAGAACTTAGATCTATGTCAAAGGATAAGGTAATTGTTGACTCATTGATTGGTAAGCTTACAACATTTGAGTTAAATGGTTTTGACAATAGTGTGACAAAATCTATTGAATCTTGTTTTAAAGCTTCTGTTAGCGGTTCATCTACTAGAAAAGGAAAAGATATATGTAAAAATCATGAGTGCAGGTCAAGTCATGGAAGTAGCTGGGGAAATAAAGACAGTGAAGATCAAGTGATGTAACTTGAGGCACTATTAGCAAAAAGATTTCCAAGAGGCATCGGTAAGTATAAAGGAAAGCTACCTTTTAAGTGTTTCTCTTGTAGTAAAATTGGTCATATTGTTGATAACTACCCTAACACTGATAAGAAAGAGACATTTAGGAGATTCAAAGGAAAGGGAAAGAAACCTTGTTATGTTGTAGTAGATGAAGGTGTGACCTATGAAGAGTCTGAAGATGAAGATGACAATGATGAAATTGTGTTTGTAGCCATGAAGGAGGATTTGACAGATGAAAAGGCACCGGTATCTCATATGGAGAATGGTGATGAATGGATTATAGATAGTGGCTTCTCAAACCACATGACTAGAGATAAAAGTAAGTTCACAAATCTTGATGAATTTGATGGAGGTGTTGTTAGATTTGGAAATAACTCTCCCTACATGGTGAAAGGTAAAGGTTCAATTTCTCTAAATGGGAAGAGTAATGCTAATGATGTGTTTTGGGTTGTGTTGGTAAACAGATTTGTCACTGTGGTCATTTACCTGAAACTGGCCCTATTTGCCTGATGAGTAGTGACAAACGTTCCAACAGTTGGAGAGATCGTTCTGTGAAACACGATCTTCCTCTGCGTTTTGAGAGGGGCAGCTCCCTTGTATGATAGGGGTATTTAGGATTTTGTGTACTTTTAACATGAAAGTACATAAAGGAGAAAACATAAAACTAAAGAGAAATAAAGATAGAAACCCCAACAATAGACATACGACCATCGACTGAGATTTCCCAATATTAGAAACAAATTACAAGGGGAGTTCATAAGGTAATATACTTAGTCATGACATGAGGATAAAGAAGAATGTCAAATCTCAACATACGAAGAGATAAGATACTTCAACACATTTAAATTGAGATACCAAAGATTGCTTGTGCATCACCACATCAATCGTACAGATCACATATGCATAAAAGACTACCAATTTGACATATGAGAAATCAGCAATAATAACACATGAATACATTTAGAACATACGAACTAAGATGTATTCTTCATTATCCTTTTGGAAATATACAAGTCCAATATCCTTTCTATACATAGTGCAAATCAAAATGTCATTATAAGTTTCTCCTGGAATTCCAACAGAGTTTTCCCCTCTGTAAAAAGTCTCCCCCTTTTTACAATGCAAAAGCCTTATATTTATAGGCTTATAGGATAACTACCTTATAACCAACTTCAAACCTGGGTTAATAACTAACTCTTTTCTACGTAAATCTCAATGAGTTAGTAACCTACACTTTTATGCGCAAAAGAAGTCAACTTTCTAACCTTTGGTTACAATAAGTGACATAAGTCACTTTTTATAAAAATAATATCAAACACATTACATTGAAAAAAAAAAACTCATTGTCAATTTTGTCATGGTAGCCTCCATGTCTTCATCTACATCTTTATCTTGGTAACCATTTCATCATCAACTCTTTTCTTACACTATGGAGTGTAGCTATATGCTTGAAAATGTTAGACAATCATATCTTTACACTCATTATCTGCACATTTGTATGAAATCCTCGAATGTCTTTTCATCAAACTTTATTTTGCTGGCATCCTTTCATGTTTGATGGATGACAATAATTCACTTTAACATGAGCTCCAAGGATGTTGACATGGGTTGTAGAATAAGCTTTATGCTTATCAATTTTGCTTCTATGAAGGTTTCTCAAGCTTTTCCAACATTTTAGTTGATATTCACGTGAAATCTGCATGCACCAAGAGAGCACGTCTACATATTGAAACATTTAGGCCAATAACCTTCAATTCTTTGTCTTCCTTCTTTGAAAGTACCATACACTGTAGGCTTGAAAGTTATCACATTGGAAATTGCATCATGACATGATTATGTTGTAAAGATATTGTTTGGCTATCACAAATTTTTCCATACTTGCTTTGAATAGACAATTTAAATTCACCAAGATTATTAAGGTCCCTCCATCCCTTTCAACATGAATATAAATTCTTTCTCACAGCTTTGACGCATTTCTTAAGAGATATAATTGAATTATTTTGATCCTTCTCTCGCCACAACAACACCATTCTCACCTTAGCATGAATTTAGATCATATACATGTTCGAAATAATGCATTGGTAACCCATATGAATTTACAATGAAATTGGTTGACCAGGGGGTAACAACAATCACAAGAGCTTTTTCATTTCTCATAACCAATGGAATAATCAAATTGAAAACGTTTGATATAATTACACCAAAAAAGTCTTTCACTCTGCCACTCTGCTCTTTCTCTCCTTTTTGGCCAATTGCATTCACTTCAAGTTTCCAAGCCCTTTCCCCCAATTCAGTTCTGCGTATCATTGCAATTCATCCCTCGAGATGACATTTCTTTGGCACATTTTGTAAAACAAACCGGGTCTGTTGGCTGTGATTACATGTTTTACATACATGTTGATTAGAATATTTGCAGCAGCAATGTCTGATAAAAATTCCCACTATCATTATTCTTTTGTGGATGTTCATATTAGGTTTGAGATTGCCCATTTCAATACTGGTAGAGATAGGATGCTAGCAAGGTTTGCGAATCACATCTTTATACCCACATTTTATAGTATTCTACCAAACAATTCAGCAAATCTCTTTATGACTCCACAGTTTGGATGTATGTATACCAGTGCAACTTGATACATGTCCATGCCCTGTGTCAAAGCTATCATTTTATCATAGAGCAGTGAAGATTTGGTAGGGATCGTGGTTTGTTTTGAATTCACATTTCTGCTTACATTGTTTTTCACCAAATTCACTTTGTGCAAATCCTGCGATCATCGCATTTCATGAGCACATTTCTAAGATCAACGCATGCCATGAGACCACATTTTTGTGAGAGAATTTCATTAAACGGTCTACATGCATGGGCTATATTGCCATGGTGTGATTGATTTCCATGGTGACTCCTTCCAACGACATCTTGAAGATCTCTATCAAACATTACAGCAGTTAGAATTAACGTATATGCTATGAGACCATGGTTTCTGTGAGGGATTTCACCAAGGTGTGATATGCACTGCCTGTACCATTTACACGAGACCACATGACTTTGAAGGATGTCGCCAAATAGTTTATATGCATGCCATTATGGTATACTTTGAGGAATTTTGCCAAACAATTTATATGCGTTGTCTATGCATTTCTTATGTCATGAGATCACGCTGCTGAGAGGGATTTATGTCAAACAATTAACAGGTGCCATTCATACTTCCCCGCTGCCATCTTAATCTGCCAAAACAATTTGGTCAAACAACCCACATGCTTTGTCCATGATTTCACATTTCCTTCAGGCATTCATGTGAATATTAATGTGAGCATTTCTAATTACAATGGCCTGGAGGAAGATGATGTTCTCTCGAAGCGTTTTGTCAATTATCTCACAACTTGTTAATGTATTATTAAACACCTCACGGACCTACACGAGATCATATGCCTTTGTAACTTTTCCTCAAACACATACAACTGCTTCCTCATTTGTATATAGTGGGATGACATGTCTGAGGCATTTAGTCAAATAGTTTGCTGCCTTGTTAGCAACTTCACTAGTTCACGTGCATTATATGTGCTCTCTTTATGCCTACGGTCTGCATTTTGTAGATATGCAGCAGCCATCGCATCTCATGAGACCACATTTCTTTGAGGAATTATGTCAAACTATCCACGTGCATTGTCCATGCTTCCATGATGTGCATTTATGTCGATCAAAGAAGCTGCAACTTCAACATCTAGTGAAACCATTTACCTTGAATGCATTGATGAACGTTCATAACCTACTGTTTGAAGCTCGTTTTTCAAATTTTAATGAAAGAGGTTAAGAAAGCTCATTTTTTGAGCATTTCTAACCTCTTTACAAAGTGGGACCTGCAAGGTTAAGAAACGAGGTTAGAAATGCTCAATTTTTGAGCATTCCTAACCTTTTTGTGATAGGTTAGAAAAATGGGTTAGAAATACTCAAAAAGTGAGCATTTCTAACCTTTTTGACAAAAGGTTGAAAAATGAGGTTAAGAATGCTCAAAAAGTGAGCATTTCTAACCTCCTGCTTCAACAAACAATCAAAAACATCTTGGGAACCATTGGCCACTGAGAGGAATCAAGGAAGAATGCGTCCAACACTTTTGACCAACTTTTTAAGCACAAACGACTAGACATATTAAAATAATTTAAAATATTAAATTATTATTTTGAGAAATAATTTAAATATTTAAAATATGTTGCTTTGGCTAGAGAAAAATGACATAACTTTCAAATGGTAAGGATTTAGATCCTAAAATTTGAAACACATGTCAATGGTAGGGAAATAATTCCACACAATTATTTACGCCTCATGAAGAAACTTTAAATGAGATATTTTAATCATTTGGGGACAACAGACACCGAAAATTGAAAATTGAAAATATGACAAAGTGTGAACTAGGTTCAGGTGAAAGTTGGACATGTGATACAAAATGATATTTAGATCCTAACTATGAACTGGTTTTCCCCAATTTTTTGTAATTCTCAATATTTTTCCATTTTTCAGATTTTTACTAGTAACGACCTTGGGCAACGCGCTCATTACCTACACATAAACACTCATTAGTCCTTTTTCCAACCTTGGGAACAATTTGAAATCTAAATAATAAGTATGCCAAATATGAGGGCAACAGGTTGATGGTCTAAAGAATAATATTTTAAGTGTTGGTAAGATCAATGATAAAGGTTATTTTCTTGAGTTTAAAAGTGGAGTCTACAGAATTCTTGGAGGTAATGGTGAACTGATTGCTACTAGGAAGAAAACTAGAGGTAACCTTTTCCATTTGAATAATAATATTAATAATTGTCTGGTTGCAAGAATGGAAGACAATTGGTTATGGCATAAAAAAATTGTCATGTTAATTTTGATAATTTGGTTAAGATAAGCAAGTCAAGTGTTGTAAGAGGATTACCACAAATTGTCAAATGGGATAATGTGATGTGCAAAGATTGTCAAATTGGTAAGATGGTCTCTATTTCTTTCAAGAGAAAGAATTGTAATTCTAAGAATATTTTAGATTTAGTACATACTGATCTCTGTGGCCCTATGAGAACATAGAGTTATTACGGTGATAGGTATTTTATGGTTTTCACTGATGACTATTCTAAAATGACATGGGTGACATTTTTTAAGGAAAAACAGAAGCATTTAGTAAATTTAAATCATTTAAAGCTCTGGTTGAGAATGAAACTGGTAAGAACTTGAAGTGTTTAAGATCAAATCACAGAGGTGAATTCACATCCGATGAATTTTTTAAGTATTGTGATGAACAGGGTATCAAGAGACATAAGTCTTCTCTGAGGACACCATAACATAATGGGATAGTAGAAAGGATGAACAGAACAATAATTGATGCTACTAGAACCATGTTATTATAGGGTGATGTATCCAAAATGTTTTGGAGAGAAGCAGTCAGTATTGTTGTATACACTTTAAACTGGGTACTAATGAAGAGAGGTAACAAGAAGACACCCTATGAGCTATCATATGAAAAAACACCTTGTGTAAGTTATTTTAAAATTTTTGGAAGTAAAATTTTTATTAAGAGAGATAACTACACTGAGAAATTTGATGCAAAATCTGATAAGGAAATTTTCTTGGTTATTATTCTAAGAGTAAGGCATATAAATGTTACAATAAGAGAACTAAGAAAACTATTGAAAGTGCTAATGTAAAAGTTGATGATCTATCTGATAAGTCTAAAGGTACAAGCATATCAAAACTTGAAAAGAATGATAGTGAGGACAAAATTATGATCATTGAACCAGAGGCTTAGAATAATGAAGAACCGACAAATGCAGAATTAGATGCTCTATCGGTAAGAAATGACAGTGAGGAAGAAAATGAAGAACCTGATGCAAAAGATACAGAACTGGCATAGGAAATACCTAGATATGTCTGATTGAACCATTCACAAGAGCAGATAATTGGTGATAATAATGCAGGTGTGCAAACTAGGAGAAAGATCTGAGAGAACTCATGTTTGATTCCTATAATAGAACCCAAGACAATTAAGGAATCACTAAAGGATGATGATTGGGTGAATGCAATGAATGAAGAATTAGATCAAATTGAGAAGAATCAGACATGGTCACTTGTTCCTAGACCAAAGGATAAGAATGTAATTGGAACAAAATGGATAAAGAAGGAAAAATTGTAAGAAACAAGGCAAGGTTAGTCTGCAAAGGGTATGCTTAAGAAGAAGGTGAGGATTATGGTGAAACATTTGCACTGGATGCTAGATTAGGAGTAAGGATGTTGTTGATATATGTTGCATATAAGGGATTCAAATTTTATCAAATGGATGTCAAATCAGTCTTTCTGAATGGAATTCTAGAAGAAGAATTATACATTGAACAATCGGATGGATTTTCCTTGACTGATGATAAAGACATGGTGTGTCAATTTTATAAAGCACTATATGGTCTAAAGTAGGCACCGAAAGAATGGTATGAGAGATTACATGCACATTTGATCAAAATTAGATTCCAACATACCAGTGAGGATAGGAACATTTATTTGAAGACTGATGGAGACAAGATACTGATAGTATAAGTGTTTGTAGATGACATAGTTTTTGGTGGAAATGATGATATGTGTATGGATTTTGCTGATATAATGAAAAAAGAATTTGAAATGTCTCTAATCGCTGAAATAAAGTTCATTATTGGCTTAGAGGTCCAACAACTAGATAGTGGTATTTTTATTTATCAAACCAAGTATATCAAAGAGGTGCTAAAGAATTTTGGTATGGAAGATTGCAAACTAGTAGGAACATCGACGCTAACAGGCTACAAGTTATCAAAGCAAGATGATTCCCCTACTATTAGTGAAAAAGAGTATAGATCTATGATTGGAAAGCTACACGATGTTGTTCATAGCAGACTGGACATTGCTCATGTTGTTGGATTAGTGGCTAGATTTCAAAAAGAGCCTAAGGAGAGTCACATGGTGGCTATGAAGAGAATTTTTTTGGTATCTCAAAGGTACAATATAAGTTATGGTTTATGGTATCCCTATAAAGGAGATTTTACTTTGGATTTCTTTACTGATGCAGATTGAGTAGGTAATGTGGATGATTAGAAAAGAACAACTTGTGGAGCTTTTCTACTTGATGGAAGATTAGTGGCATGGATGAGAAACAAACAAACATGTGTTTCTCAATCTACTATTGAAGTTGAGTATGTATTTGTATCCATGAAATGAACGCAGGCAATATGGATGAGACATGTGCTAGAAGGATTTGTAATGGCCGCCAAAATACCATAGATAAATAAACCAAAATCTACTAACAAAAAGAGATAATCTTTTTTTCTTTTAAGATAACCATTACAACTATGCCATTACTAGTATTTACTAATGCAACATTACTACCATTATTCATCAATACATTATAACTATATACATGAATACATAGATCAACAAGATCATAACCATGGAGTCATATTAGGCAAGCAGAACATCTATGTAATCATTAACATAACTACATAATAAAACCATATAATGCATCTCCATTCCCTAGGGTATCTCAATGTCACTACTTGACATTAAACTAACACATCACATATCCATCTAGAACACCATATACTATCATCCACTAAAAATTTACTTCCCATGCAACTATGATAAAATATTAACACATATGTATAACTTTATTCCCTTTCATACTCTTTCTAAGGTTCATTTTTAAGTACCAATCAAATGTTTCTAATACCCATCTCTACTCATTTGAACACTTAACACATCATGAAACTAAATGCATTTATCCTTCTTTTACTAATGGTATTCAATTATTTCCTTAAGAATAACTCATCAAGATATCTATCCATAGCCATATGCAAGATCATAGCGGTAAGTACTTATCTACATCAAAATAGGATCCCAATCTACTGAACAGGTTCGAGAGTCATATGATTCTAAAATAATAAATACAATCTAATATTTCAATCCCCTAATTTAAACATAGGATTTCATTCTCAACATGATATACATATCTATAACATGAACCACATACCAATACATCATCTTATAACAATAACAATAGCATAGTTATTCTATATCAAGTTCATTTACATAAGAGCACATGGAGCAAGCACAGTCTCTTTGCTACATCCCATCTTAATGCTCAATAATACAAGTTACATAGATGCATATTCATATTCCTCATTTACAAGACATCATAATATGGTAACATCTCTAATACATAGAAATCAGTACCAAAGGACAACCGCATAATAAAGAGCCATATTTTCCATACGAACCACAACTACTTCCTTAACTTCCATATCTCAAGATATCTAACATTGGAGATTAACATCTTTCAAATCAAGGTATATATGATAATTAACATAATCACTACTATCCATAAAATATACTCAAGACATAGAATACATATCTCTAAATCATTTAATTCCTTTGTAACCAAGAACAACATCTACAATTAGAATATCCATTTAGAACAATATTATTTAATACATTTCATCTAGGATTCATCTTACTACATGTTTTAGAATACATGATCTTATAATGAGATACTATAGATCCAAATCCACACATGCTAACATCCAAGAAGAATATCCCAATGGTAGAAGGCATCAAACCACCTGACCATGTGGAACCAAATAGGAACCACCCCTTGTGCTAGGAGATGACATAATGTTCCAACTCACACTCAAGACCTAACCTAACACCTAACAACCATAAGATACAACATGACACTAAATAATAAGAATATGACATTCAAGATAAGAATACAACATCAAAATACATCACATAGCTAAATCAAAGAAATCAACCTCTAGAGGCATAATCAACAACAAGGCATATGGATAATAGACAAATGTGGGGTAGAGTGTCATCACATGCTAGCCTCATGTGGCATATGTCTCCACCTTGGAGTCACTCAAGGGAGATCAGGTATATCGCTCCAATGGTCTTCCCAATCTAGGATCCCAAAAACCACCTCCCTAGGTCCATCCAATTGGGGCATACTACAACATATTTTTTTATCTTGATTAGGTGAATTCCTATATACCCACCCCACTAATCAATTATTTATAATGTTATCACTTGCAAACTAAATCATAAACTCTTCATGTGGCTCCATAGGTCTAGACCCCCTTCCTAGAGATCTAGTGCTCATAACCTAGGTCCAACACATGCAAGAGCCCACTCTCCCAAATATGGACCAAGACCATAGGGTAAAAACATAACAAGATACATCTATAAAAAAATGAAACTCAACATGGGTAGCATTAAAAGTCATTACAAAACTGATACAATTGAATCACAAACATAGCCATCAACATACAACCAAGAGCCACTTAACAACGACAAGCCATAAGCTCGTAATGCCAAAATGAAACAATAAAGAGAGCCCCAAGAATGTCAAATACACAAAATAAGGGGTAATACATGAATTCAATAACATAGAATGATCATCCACAGTGAGGCACAACACAACCTCTCACTGGAGCTACAATTAACCATCCTCAACAATAAGGAATCATTCAACTTGCTAGAGAAACATATCAAAACCTCAACAGACAAGCACAAAACCACTTGTCATAGCCCAAATGGATTCACACATATCACAAATGAATAGCACAATTCCACAAAACCATCAAACATAACAAAACAAGCCTCTGGAATAAAGACCAAGCATAGAAATCAACTGAGGGACTCAAAAACCAAACCAAAAATCTATTGACACTACTTTGGCACTATTGAAGCCCATAGTAGTGCTATTGTAACAAGGGACCAACTCACGGAAAATGAAATACAGAGATATTCAAATTTTCCCAGATTCAAGCATGAGTCTTACAATGACATAAATATGACCAAGAAGACACTAAAAGCCAATAAGAAACCAAAACAAAACCTTGTTAAGGCCAACAATACAACACATCCAAGAATTTTCCAACTTATACTAACAATAGCTTGCACATAAATGATTATAGACATAGCCACTCTAGATCTAATCAAACCAAATAGACACAAGACAGGGTATACATCAACAAATAAACCTCTCAAAACTAGTCGTTACTAAAATGCGTTCACAGGAAAATTTATAATCAACTTATTAACGTACACAAATGCCCTTTTTCGGAAATGCAACACACATAGATTCATAAAATCATATATATATATATATATATATATATATATATATATATATATATATATATATATATAGATATATATATATATATATATTTTCCCAAAATATTACTCCCAATTACTAATAATAGAAGAGTCATTCATTCCCAAATCTCCCCAAACAATCTTTTAACAGTCATGAAGAAAACAAGTCTTTTCAAAAATTAAATGAAAGAATGGAAAAAGATCTCCAACCTGGAAGTAGAGTGATGGTAATGCATTCATAGAAGAGCAAAAAATCCAAACCAACAAGCTTTCCAGAATTCAACCCAACCAAGCAATTCTTCCTCCAAGCAATTCTAAAATCCAAAAGGCGCAGAAAGATATCCGGAAGCACCCCCACAAAAATGCTCACAAAGTCAATAAATAGAATCTCATTCAAACCTATAGAAGAATATCTGCCAATCAAAATATTCCAATAAAATATATTCTATACCAACCCCCCTACCAAAAATAGAGGCAATAATATAAAATAGTATTATTTACTTACCCTCAAATCTCAACCAATAAAATAATAGGGTAGGTATAAACATAATATTTAATTACTCAATTAGTAACAAGAGAATATAATAACAATAATATAATAAACAATAATAATAAATTAAATCCCAATAAAATAAATCAAAGGCAATATAAATCAATGCTCCAATTAAATATAAAACCACAAATAATATGAATAAACAAACAAACAATTAAATAGCATTACAATCACAACTCCCACGAGGGCCAACCATAACAAGTGGTAGGTACATAAATAATAACAAATAAATAAAACAACAATGCAAATAAATAAATAATCAAAACAATAAATAATTAGAAAAACAACAAATAATCCAACAATAAATAAATAAATAATCAATTGAAAGGAAATGCAAGAGCAAGGAAAGAAAAACAAAATCTAAGTAAGTTTATTGATGAAGTAAATGTTACCAAGAGAAATGCAGAAACCTTGGAGCAATCACCCAAATGTGAAGGAGACAGAAGAACTTTTGAAAGGGGAAAAGCAAAGAAAAACCCCTTGTGATATTATGAATGAGGCAGTGCCTAAAATGAGAGAGAGAGAGAGCAAGAAGCTCTTTACAATAATTTCATTAAGAAGAAATGAGAGAGGAGACATCTCTTAAATAGAGATGAGGGGAGGAGTTACAAAGTAACTCCCAAATCTATGAATGCCACCATTCATAAAATGTGTGTGCCATGTGTCCACATCCTCTTATGGAGGAAACCTAATATTCCTTAATAAAGGAAAATAAAAGAAATGACTTGTACTCCCACATGTACTAGATGACAAATTACATGTAGGAATTCCAAAGGAATATCCTAAACTAAATACAAATAAACCTAATCCAAGTAAAGATTAAATATTCTAACACCCCCCCTTAAGCTTTACTTGGGGAGTTTACAGCAAACCCTTCAATGGGTTGCAATCCAAGATTTTTACAATGAAATTGGAACTTTTCTTTACAAAGTGGCTTGGTCAAAATATCTGCAACTTGGTCTTCCCCCTTGTAATAGAGGAGTGAAACTTGCTTGTCTTCAATTTGTTCTCTAATAAAGTGGTGTTGGAGAGCAATGTGTTTTGTCCTTGCATGGAAAATTGGATTTTTAGCCAATGCAATGGCACTTTGGTTGTTACACTACAATGGAGTTGGTTCATGTTAAGGTAGACCCAAATCTTCAAGTAGTCTTCTAAGCCACAAGGATTCTTTGCAAGCATTAGTGCATCCTTTGTACTCAGCTTCAATGGATCCAAGGGAGGTAGATTGTTGCTTTTTACTATTCCAAGAAATTGCTCTTGAACCAACAAAAAAACAATAACCACAAGTAGATTTCCCATCATTGGGATCTCCACCTGGATCGGAATCGGTAAAACCTTTTAAAGTAAAATCAGAATTTGCATAATAAAAAAACCTACATTAATAGTTCCTTTAATGTATCTTAAAATTCTGTTAGCAACTTTAAAGTGTGTTTGTTGAGGTTTAGACATGAATCTTGAAACCAAACCAACACTATAAGCAATATCCAGCCTAGTAAGAGTTAAATAATTCAAACTTCCAACTAATTGTCCATACAAAGTAGGATCAACAAGAGGAGTTTGCATATCAAGCATTAACTTCGTGCCTAATTCAATAGGAATTGAAACATGGTGAATATAATTCATTTTAAACATATCTATGAGATCTTGAGCATATTTACTTTGAGATAAGAAAATTCCTTTAGAGGTTTTCCAAATGTGCATTCCTAAGAAATAATTTAAAAGACCTAAATTAGTCATTTGAAATTTTTGATTAAGTTGAAACTTAATATCAGAAATCAAAGTATTGGAACTTGAAGTAAGAATCAAATCATCTACATATAATATAATAATGATAATATCATCTTCACTATGTTTAATATACAAGTTAGGATCATTTTTACTTCTAATAAAGCCTTGAGAAAGAAAGAATGCATTAATATTTGAATACCACTCCCTAGGAGATTGCTTTAATCCATAAATTGATTTCTTTAATTTACAAACTAAGTGTGCATTACCTTCTTCAATAAAACCAGGAGGTTGAGACATATAAATTTCCTCATGTAAATCACCATTAAGAAAAGCACTTTTAACATCCATTTGGTGAATAGGCCAATTCATTCTAGAAGGTAAAGCAAGCACAAGTTTAATTGTAGGCATTTTAGCAACAAGAGCAAAAGTTTTAGTATAATCTAAGCCTTCAATTTGAGAAAAAACCTCTAGCAACTAATCTAGCTTTAAATTTACTAACTTGATTATTAGAATTCAGTTTATTTTTATAAAGCCACTTGCAAGAAACAAGATTTTTACCACGAGGCAAGGGAACTAAATCCCAAGTTTGGTTAGAAATTAAAGTATCACATTCTTCCTTCATTTCCTTTTGCCAAATTGGTTGATTTTTAGCTTAATCAAATGTTTTAAGATCCTTAGAATTCATAATAGTAGTCATTAAAGCATAATTACAATAATTAACTCTTCTAGCTTGAATTCTATCCATTCTAGCTAAGTATTCATCACTATCTTGAATGAAAGATGTAAACCATTTAGGTCTTCTTTTAAAAGTAATGGATTCATAACTAGAAGAAGAGCCATGAGGAGTAGAGTTATTATTATCATCGTCACTATCACTAGAAGGAATAGAAAGAGATGCATTAGGAGTAGGGTTAAGAGAAGGAGGTTGGTCCTCCACAAGCACATTTTTTCTTTGAGCAAGTTCATCATCCTCCACTTTAGAACAATCCTGAATGCCTTTTTCTACAATACAAACATCTCTTGCAACTTTTACCTTGTTAGTAATAGGATTGTAAACTCTATAACCTTTAGTATTTTCATCATAACCAACAAAAATAAAAGGAGAAGATTTAGCATCTATTTTTTTTCTTTTCTCATTAGGTTTGTGAACATAAGCTGTGGAACCAAAAATTCTTAAATTCTGAAAATTGGGCTTTCTACCAAACCAAGCTTCTTCAAGAGTTTCATCCTTTAAGGCTTTGGTAGGTGTTCTATTAATTAAATAAGTTGCACAAGCCATAGCTTCAACCCAAAACTTGTAATCCATATTTTTTGCATGCAATAAACATCTGGCCATTTCCATAATGGTCCTATGCTTCCATTCTGCCACACCATTTTGTTGTGGTGTATAAGGAATGGCAAGCTCATATTTAATTCTGAAAGATTTCAAATAAGCATTAAATGCATTATTGACATATTTTCTTCCATTGTTAGTATGAAGAATCTTAATTTAGAACCAGATTGTCTTTTTACAAACATATGAAATTCAGTAAACACATCAAGCACTTGATCCTTACTATGAAGGAAATATATCCATGTTCTCCTTGAAAAATCATCAACAAAGGTAAGAACATACCTTGAACCTTGAATGGAGGGATTCTCCATGGGACCCAATAGATCACTATGAACTAGATGCAATTTAGTAGATGCCCTCCAAGATTGACCATGAGGAAAGGATTCCCTATGCATCTTACCACTCATGCAACCATTGCAAACAATTTGAGAAGGAACGATACTAGGAAATCCATCAACCATATTTTCTTTTTGCATTAATGAAATATAATCAAAATTGAGATGGCTAGGTCTTTCATGCCATATAGTAAAATCAACAGTAGTAAGAAAGGAATACTTTGTAGGAGAAAATTCATAGAACTTGAATAAGTTATCACTATCCATTTTAACAGTAGCAATAACATGATTAGTTTTTGGATCAATGATATAACACATGCCCCGATAAAAGTTAATCTTATAATCTTGACAAATTTTAGGAACTAAAATCAAATTTGATTTTAATTTAGGAACATAAAAAACAACATGTAATTTCTCATTAGGAACACTCACATCACCAACAGCTTCAACTTTGCAACTATGATTATTAGCTAATTGAACAGGAATATTAGAGGTATCAGGATGCAAAGATTCAAAACTTTCTTTATGAGAAGTAACATGTTGAGATGCACCAGAATCAATAATCCACTCAAGTGGTTGAGAAAAATTATAAGTACATGTAAATGCATGATGAGATGAATTACCATTATTATTACCTTTCTTATAATGAGGTTTATGTTGTTGATTATTTTGATTATTTTGGTTCATGAGATTTTTACCATTTTGCTTCTTATAACAATTATTAGTAATATGTTCATTTTTCCCACAATATGTGCAATGGGGTCTTGTTTGAGAATTATTCCTTTGATTATTGTACATATTATTATGATTACTATTATGAGAATTGTTATGATAGGATTTAGAATGAGACTGATAATTAGAAGATTTGTGATTATTATGATTATTATTATTATTGGATCTAAAATTATTGTTATGATTTTGGTTTTTAGACATAAAAGCATGTTCACTACTTTTAAGAGTACCAAATTGAATTAATTTAGCTTCTTCTTGACGTAATAAATTACAAAAAATGTCATAAGTTAATAGAGTAGCTAAACTAGGAATAGCAAGTTGAGCATGAATATTCGTAATAAATTGTTGAAATTGATCAGGAAGACATTTTTTAATAATAAGATGAATTAATCGTAAATCAGGTAGAGTAACTCCTAAACCAGTTAATTGACTATTAATAGAATCAAACTTTAATAAGATTTCATCCATGGTTTTAAAATCCGTATACCTGAAATCTTCAAGTTGATCTTGAAGCTGAATTTTTCCAGATTCATTTGAGCTATCATAAGTTGTTTTAAAAATTTCCCAAGCTTCATATACTTTGGTACAATTTCCAATTAAAACATACAAATCAAGAACCATTGATGAATTCTTATTTGTATGTTTTCAAATAAGAATTCATCAATGGTTAAAATGAATCCTTATGATAGAAGATCATAAGGATTCATTGTGATCTTATAAATCACAATGAAGATCACAATGAATCTTCATTGTGATCTTCATTGTGAAAGGGTAAACACATATCTCTTTTATTTTTCATTTCAAACACCTTTTGGATGTTGCTACAACTGATCCTCAAGCCGACCAAGACAGGAGGAAGACTCAAAATGAGGAAGCACTTTGAGCCTTCCATGAATGATAATTACTACTATCTAACTTGATTTCAGATTTTAAAGTAGACATGATAGCAAAACAATGAACAAATTATGATTAGTATTGAAAAAATACCCCTTTAAATTAAAAACGAAAAAATAAATAACCTCCTTGATTAAAAATTGAATCAAATTACAATAATAACTTTAAAATATATATATATATTATGATTTTCAAAAAATTAATAACAAATTTAAATTTAAAATCTTAAATATAAATTTAAACAAATTTTATTAAAAAAAAATTAAATCTTTATTAAAAGTAAAAAAAAATTTAAATCTTAATAAAATAAAACAATTTTATATTAAAAAAATTATATATTAAAAAAAACTTTATTAAAAATAATTATAAACTTTTTAGAAAAAATAAACTAAACTAAACTTAACTTTTTAAGGTTTTTTTTTTAATATAAATGTTTAAAGTTTCAAACTTTCCATAAATATATAAAACCTTTTAAACTCATAAACTTTTCAAGGAACTAATGAGAAATGGCACGATAAAGACAAAGAAGGATATAAATTCTTTTTTAAAAACTTATAAAGTTATTAAAACTTGCATATACCATAATGATTTAAATGTTTGAAAGAATAATTAATAAATAGTGAAATGAAAGAATGACATTACACAAGGCAATAGAAACCTGCAGATAGAGTAGGTAGAGGCAGCCCAAATGAGGATAGGAAGAGGGTTACGCAGGAGTTAAGGCAGGCTACCAGAAACGTCACAAGTTTAAACCAGAAAGAAGAAACTTTGGCGGCAAGCCTTCCAAAGCTTTTTTTTTAAAAAAATAGAGTCTAAGAAGATTGAACTTGCAGGCAAACTTGTTAACAAGTTTTAAAAAAAAATTAAAATCTGAAATAAAAACCTGCACAGTAGAAAATATTAGAGAAAGAACTTCTTCTCCTCTCAAAAATGCTTCCAAGAAGGTGAACTCCACAAGATGGTAACATTCATCAATATCAACTTGAAACAAGGATTAGAAACTGCTCTGATACCATGAAAGGAAATGCCAGAGCAAGGAAAGAAAAAGAAAATCCAAGTAAGTTTATTGATGAAGTAAATGTTACCAAGAGAAATGCAGAAACCTTGGAGCAATCACCCAAATGTGAAGAAGGAAGCACAAGAACTTTTGAAAAGGGAAAAGCAAAATAAACCCCTTGTGATATTATGAATGAGGCATGTTGGCAATATTGCATTATAACAGACAATGAAAGATTGTTGGCATTTCTTAAGGATATTGAGAAGGTTGTTGATGATTATGGATATAACTGATTAAAGATGTTTTACTATCTTGATATTATTATTTTGTCATTGATGTCAAGAAATTGATTTTCTAATTCAGTATGATGTTACCATATCTTGAGAAGTATGATATGAAGATTATAAAGATGTTGGTAAAAGACAAAGGAAAGAATATGATGAATAAGGGGGTGAATAAGGTATTCAATGGGCAACTACTACTGAGTCAGACAATGATGAGATCATGATGTTTTAGATTGTTTTAACATCATACATATGTTGTAAATTGTAAAGGTTAATACTATACTATGTTATCAAGCAAAGAACCTAGTTGGTAAACCCTAAGGAACCTAGCTGGTAAACCCTAAGGTTATCGCTATTGGTTAATGAAGACGGAATGTCTACCAAGTGAAGTTTAGTATTCACTGAGTTGTTACTGAGTTGTAATCGAGCTATAACAGAATGCATTAAATATTTACATGTGGTATTTAATGAAGGAAGTTGATGAGCTAAGGTGGATTATATGATTGGTAAGTCATGGAAGAAGTTTGTTAATGAATCTAAGGCAATGGAAAGTCGGCATGAAGATCTACAACTCAGATTGAACCGCAATACCCTGGCATAAGCTCCAAGACTATTATGCAAGTTCCAAGGAGGGGCAAACAATTTTTAGATCGAATGATGCATTGAACCTAGACAAAATCAAAGATCTGATGGCTATGAATGATCATGGGAAATGTGATCAAGGAGATTAAGCGGTTACTTAATTGTTTATAAATAGGAAACTATTGATAAACAATGTATGTGGGCAAGTGTGTGCACAAGGATGCTACATAGTGATTACTGAGCACGGAAGCTTGAAGACTTGTTAGAATAACAGAGTATAGAAGCCTAGTAGATAGACAAGATTAGTTCTATGTCTAGATTGTATTGAACAAATAGGAATCTGCTTTAGCATTTTAGATGTGAAGTTGCAGATAGATTTTTATTACTGTTATTTTGTGAAAGTGATAGAAAATCTCTTAACCGAGTGGACTTAATAGTCTTATATGTAAATCCTCTAGCAAGGTGACATTCTGATTGAGTGTTTGAAATCCTTTAACAAGGTCACTTCTAACAAAGTGAAGATCCTAACAGATCTAACGAAAATCCCTTAATCGGGTCACATCTAGCAATGTGTTTGTAATCTTTAACAGGATTTGCTTTTAGCTGAGCATACTCTAGAAGAGTATATTTCTTAGTGGGTCCAAAATCCCACAGTGGTTTTTCCCTATTTGGGTTTCCACGTTAAATCTAGTGTTATGAGGTTTATATTGTTCATATGCTTTTGAGTTTGCATGTTTAACAGTTTTGGTTATATGACTAATATATATGTTACCGAGGTTGAATCTGATGTTTTTATGGATGATTAAGTTTGTATGATTCACCCCCCCCCCTCTCATCTTGTTAGCTATTGGATATGTACTTATATTAAGTATCATAACTATAAATTGGTATTAGAGCTTTGGATTCCAGAAGGAAAGTTTAAAGGAACTTGAGTTAAAGATCCAAAGATGTATAAGAGGGATGCACTGAAGCTGAACAAGTCAAGTTTCTCTACATGGCAGAAAAGGTTGAAGCTACATCTACCAAGAGTTGGAGAGTATGATGTATACTATTTGGAGAATGATTTTGTTACACCGAGCACCTATCCATTGACTATGGAAGAGATAAACTCAAAGCAAGAACATATTCAAGCAATGATTGAAATTACATCTGCATTGACCAATTCAGAGTTTAATGATCTAGAAGGCTGCAATGATGCAAAGGCAATGTGGGATAAGCTCATATCAGTATATGGAGGAGATGGACATGTTCAAAGAGAAAAAGTAGACAATTTGAGAGGACAACTTGAATCTATGAGGATGAATGAAGGTGAGAACATAACCTAGTATAGTACAAGACTAAAGGATATTGTCAATCAAATCAAAGGAGCAGGTGGAACTATTGAAGAAAATGATATAACAAGTAAGTTGTTAAGAACCCTTCTACTTGCTTATGCAATCTGAGTCTCTGCAATCAATGAATTGAGATTTGTACCTAATATGCCACTTTCTTTGGATGCTACTATTGGTAAGCTACATGCATTTGAGTTAAGTAATTTTGATAACAATGGATCTTCGGTAAATAAAGTTGAATCTACATTTAGTTCTTTTCATCTTGATGAATCTAATGATTACAATGAAAGAAAGTATAAGTACTCTAAAGGAGATCATAGTGGAGCAAGTGAAAGATTTCGGAAGAACATGGAAGAAGTACACAAACTTTATGAAGAAATCAAAAAGCAAGAAGAGTTTGAAGCACTATTAGCCAAAAGGTTACCGAGAGGCAAAGGTAAGTATAAAGGAAAACTACCTTTGAAATGTTTCAATTGTGATAAAATAGGACATATGGCTTCTAACTGTCCTGACAAAGATTTTACTGAAAAAGAGAGATTACCAAGATAACAGATAGAAAGATAACCATTACAGAGGACACCGAGACTTCAGAAGAAGAGATAGAAAGACATGCTTAATAGCTGATGAGGAATCTAACAATGATAAATCAGATGAGACTGATACAGAGGAAGTAGTTTATGTGGCTATCAAGGATGGCTCAGATGAAGAAAGGTATGAAGAAAAAGTCTTAATATCTCACATAAACACTAATGATTCTTGGATTATAGATAGTGGATGCTCACATCATATGACAGGAGATGAACACAAGTTTGTTATGTTAGAAGATTATGATGGAGGCTATGTTAGATTTGGTAATGATGCACCATGTTCAGTAAGAGGTAAAGGATCTATAACACTTCTTGATAATGCAAGATGCAATGATGTTTATTGGGTTGAAGGTTTGAAATACAATTTGTTGAGTGTAGCACAGCTAAACAACATAGGTTACCAAATAGAATTTTAGAAAGGAATTGTCAAAGTTTATGACAAGAATGGAAAGTTAGCTGCTACTGGGACACAAACAAAAGGTAATACATTTCACCTTGACTCAACTTGGAATAAGTGTTTGCATGCAAAGATTGATGATACTTGGCTATGGCATAAAAGGTTTTGTCATGTAAATTTTGATAATCTGACCAAAATAAGTAAGAAGCATAGAGTAAGAGGTCTACCGAGTCTTGAAAAACCTAAGAATGCTATGTGTCGAGGATGCCAGATGGGTAAGATGACAAGATCAAGCTTTACAAGTAAGTCTTACACTTCTAAAGGAATTTTAGATCTAGTGCACACCGATCTTTGTAGTCCTATGAAAGTTCAAAGTTATTATGGTGATAAGTATTTCATATTATTTGTGGATGACTATTCAAGGACGATGTCAGTAATGTTTTTAAAGGAAAAATCAAAAGCTTTTCAAATGTTTAAATGGTACAAGGCAAGAGTTGAAAATGAAACAGGAAGACAACTGAAATGTCTTAGATCAGATAGAGGAGGAGAGTTCACATCGGATGAATTCAACTTATTCTACAATGATCATGGTATTAAAAGACAAGTCTCTGCACTGAGAACTCTACAACAGAATGGAATAGCTGAAAGAAGAAACAGATCTATTATGGATTGTGCTAGAACGTTGATGATTGAAAAGAAGGTGCCACAAACATTTTGGAGAGATGCAATAAGCACAGCTGTTTACACCTTGAACCGAGTTCAATTGAAAAAAGAAAGAAATGATGAAGGAAATTCCTAGGAACCAGAAGACTATGATGAATTTTTCTATGTGCAACCAAGAAGTCTTACCGAGAAGACTCTTGAAGAAAATGAAGAGAATATCTAGTTACCAAGTGATGAAGAAGATCATACAGAGCCTACCAAGCCTGTATTAGCCAAGTATGTCAGAAGACATCATGCACCAAGTCAGATTATAGGAGATAAGGATGATCCAGTGATGACAAGAAACAAACTGAGATAAAAGACATGTTTGATATCTGAATTTGAACCGAGAATAGTGAAAGAGGCATTTAACAGTGAAGATTGGGTAAATACTATGATAGAAGAGATTGATCAAATCAAGAAGAATGACACATGGACACTAATCCCAAGACCAAAGTACAAAACCGTAATTGGTACAAAGTGGATTTTCAGAAACAAGCTAAATGAAAAAGGAGAAGTCATTCGAAACAAATCAAGATTAGTTTGCAAAGGTTATTCTCAAGAAGAAGGAATTGATTATGGTGAAACTTTTGCACCTGTTGCTAGACTTGAAGGAGTAAGAACATTGTTGGCCTATCCTGCTTTCAAGAACTTCAAGGTATATCAAATGGATGTCAAATCTGCATTTCTGAATGGAATATTAGAAGAAGTTTTCATTGAACAACCTGAAGGATTTATTGAAGACAATAGTAAAGATTAGGAATGTAAATTGAACAAAGCCTTATATGGTTTGAAACAAGCACCAAGAGCATGGTATGAAAGATTGCACTCTTATTTGATTAAGATTGGTTTTATAAGAACAAGTGAGAACAACATGTACATGAAGAATGATGAAAATGGAGTACTGATCTCAGCCATATTTGTTGATGATATTATATTTTGTGGAAATGACTCTTTATGCAAGAACTTTGGAAATGAAATGAGCAAAGAATTTGAGATGTCATTAATCGGTGAGATAAAGTATT
The DNA here is from genome assembly GCF_030272615.1 of Cryptomeria japonica. Classification (NCBI taxonomy): domain Eukaryota; kingdom Viridiplantae; phylum Streptophyta; class Pinopsida; order Cupressales; family Cupressaceae; genus Cryptomeria; species Cryptomeria japonica. The sequence continues at coordinate 7,613,496 of NC_081415.1, read as the reverse complement.
TTATAGGTTTACAGATACTGCAAATGAAAAATGAGATTTTCATTACTCAATCCAAGTATATAAAGGAAATCTTGAAGAAATTTGGAATGGATGATTCAAAACCAGTGAGTACTCCTATGACTACCAATTGTAAATTATCTAAGAATGATGAATCTGCATCTATTGATAAGACACTCTACTGATCCATGATTGGAAAACTACAATATGTTGTTCACAACAGACTAGACATAGCACATGTAGTAGGTATAGTTGCAAGATTCTCTGTAGATCCTAAGGAAACACACATGACAACAATCAAAAGAATTTTTAGATACTTGAAAGGCACAGAGGATTATGGCTTAGTATATCAGAAAGGAAATGATTTTGATTTAAAAGTTTATACTGATGCTGATTGGGCAGGTAACATTGATGACAGAAAAAGCACAAGTGGAGGAGCTTTCTTTTTAGGAGAAAGACTAGTGAGTTGGCTTAGAAAGAAACAAGGATGTGTTTCACAGTCAACAACAGAAGCTGAATACGTTGCTGCAACATTGAATTGTACCAACATTGCATGGATCAAACAACTATTGGAAGGTATAAATGAGAAAGTTACCAAGCTAGTAACTATATTCTGTGACAATACTAGTGCCATTAATATTTCAAAGAATCCTATTATGCACTCTAAGACAAAGCACATATCTATCAAATATCATTATCTTAGAGAAGAAGCTCAAGAGAAGAAAGTGGTGTTGGAATATGTTAGCACAAAGGAGCAAATAGTAGATATCTTTACCAAGCCACTACCAAATGACACTTTTGAATATCTTAGAAGTATGTTAGGGGTCCTACCCCTATCTTCTACTCACTGACCGAGTTCAGTGAAAGCATCAATCTGATGACTCTAATGAATATATTTTGGGAGTTGATGCTGAGTTATATGTAATGCCCCGCCAGGAAACCCCGAAGGGATTAAGCCATAACACAAGAATAGAGTGCAAATTTTTTTTTTTAAAGTTACAACACATAAGATGAAACAAGATATCAAAGATTCAGATTACATAGCGGAAGACTTCAACTAACACCTAAAGAGTTTCCCAATGAGATTACTTAAATTTCACAATTCACTAACTCACACAATTAAACCAATAAACTGAATATCTTAATAACGAGATAATTCATAATCAGGATAATTTCTTTCAGAAGATGGAAATATAAATCACAAGAAAGGATTCATCCATTAAGATCCATTCATAATTTCCATTCAAGATTTTCATTTAAATTAACAAGCCATACAACTAATACACTAGGATTTTCACCATAAACATAAGAGATCTTCCCAAGCATATTTAAATTTCTTAACAACAACTGAGTATAATTCATTACTCTAAGATACATTATTCCATATTCCAACCTATTGCATTAAAAGGATGATTTCACACATGCATTACGATAAATCGCATCTCAACCAATTATGCATTCGATCCACATGGCATTCAAGATAGAGCTGAATATAAGCATTTAAAGTTAATTTCAATTATCCACTTAACCATTCTAACATAAGCTAATCATACATGATAAAGCTGAATAAAGGAAACATGAGAGAATACACCACATAACACCATAATGATCTCGGAGTTCACCCCTAATGGGCTACATCTCCGGGTCTGCGCAACTGCAAGACCCCTCTGATAATTAATAAAGTTAAGAGTACAAGAGGTTATACCAAGTACTATCCAGCCATCAAGGTGATACATAAGCAATATACAAACGACCACATCGGTCAATAATACATAAACGATCCTTAAAAGAACAGGATCCAGCTGAACATAGTCAAGCTAATACAAAGGTCCAAGAGAGCATCCAAAAAACTGAACCATCACCACCCAAGGGCTAACATGAAACCGTCACTCACAAGGGCAGAGACAAAGGATGACTCACAAAGGTACTCAAACAGGACAAGACGACAACACACTAGCGAACGTAGGGACAAGTGTCATCACACAACCTGGTATGGATACCATGGCAAGTCTTTGTAGGTCCCGGTCCCATACACTGGGTCACCCTGGCAACCTAATATGAGCTTCTGGCCCATCCAAGCCTCATGTGGACCCACACATCCTCTCGTGAAGACAAGGAAGGTGGTTTGCCATTTCAGGCCTTCTCACAGCATGTCGAGTCTATGCTAGCACTCGTCCCATGTGTGAGGCACATTATCTTATTTATAAATTATTTTCTAACCTACTTAGGTTATCACTTATTAGACTCACTTTCGACGGGTTACCTAGCAGCCACTTTGGGCGCGGCCCCCAATCGAAAGCCACTTTCCCATACGACACTAGACTATACTCAAATGAACTCAAAACCAAGGAATACACATGGTCAGACGAACGGAGTTCAAGAAGAGAGATACAATCATCTGGTCAAACACGACTCAAGGGTAATCACTTACTGACGGTACTCTAACTAGAGACCCGATCAACAACGGTCAACCACAATCATCATTCGACTCACACACAAGGAGGATATGATCAAAATGACACTACCACCATACAACCGTCAACTCGGAATTCGAGGACTGAAACAGGTACCCCAAGTCAAACCATACGACAGGGTCCTACTAAACAAAGCAAAACATGCCATTTCATAATTAAAGGCGAAAACAGAAATTAAACTCGCAAGACAATAATCAGAAAAGACAATATTTCCTCAAATTGATTTAAACATTACAAGGCGATCAAGTTTTCTACAAGGTCCAAATCAGATTACAGTTATCTACCTCAACTGGGGATAAGTTGTTCTTGGTTTTCTAACTCCTAAGGTTCAAGCATTGAACAGGCAATTTAAGCCATAATGAGTTCTTAAACCAAATTCATAATAATCAAATTCAGACAACCATTAAACAATTAGAATAAGATATTTAATCTCCAACAAGCATCATAGACATACTGGTCTAAAATCAATCTCTACAGATTTATAATTTCAATTCCAGTTACATAATACGGATTACGAAAATTAAAAAAAAATATAGAAAGAGAATCTAAATGGAGATAATCACTTCCAAGGCATATCGTTTAAATTCAAACACCCACGATAAATATATCACTTACTTTTCAATTACTCAACTTATATGTTCTTATATAGCATTTAACATCATCAATAGTAATTCCATCGTATTAAAACGATTTCCCAATAACAGATTGTTCTCTATTATGTTTTTAAGCAATAATACCTTAATCATACTTACAATTCTAATTATACCTAACATAAAAATAACTATCATTAAAATGATATAAAATATCATATGTTTTTCTTTTTGAATGATAAAAGAAAATACACTTTAAAAAAAATCATTTTATAAACTGATTTAAAACATAAAAAAAAAACGCATTTAAAACGATGTTTCAAAAAAACTACGTTTTTTTTTTTTTTAAAAACTTCGTTTAAAACGAAAAGTGCATTATAACCCTTAGTGGCGAGGGCGGGCTATGCCCTAACCCTAGCTGCAGGGCATTGCCCAAGCGGCGGCGCCGCTGCGGTGCCCGCAGGCCCGCAGCGCCCTGCGGCCACCGCGGCCCTGCGGCCACCGCAGTGAGCCATGGCCGGAGGCCCTAACACTAGCGAAAGGTGGGGGAGGAAGAAACCAGGTGGAGTGAGTGGGGGACGCGCGGGGGAAGGGGAGGGGAGTGGGTGGAGCTCCACTCCCCGCTCTCCCAAACCCCGACCCACAATGAAACACGCACACACGCCCAGTTCGGGTTTAGTGAAATTTGTTCGCCCAGCTCGATAACAAAACATTAAAATGAACGCACAGTTCATAAAAAGAAACATTAAAATAAATAAATGTTTTCATTTCCATTAAAACATAGTCCGAACTAAAATGAACGCACAGTTCATAAAAAGAAACATATAAATTTTCTTTAACACAGTTCGGATTAAAAACAACAATACAACCCAACTCAAAATTTGGATTAACAATTTCGGTTTGAAACAAACTGGGTTTGGAATAACATTTTCTTGAAGGGTTTTCATTCTTTACAAACACCCAAGGGAGATTTACACCCGAAATTCATCAAGAACAGTCATTTCCAATTCATATCGCAAATTAAATCTAAAAACAATCAAAAGATTGGATTTTGGCAACAAGCAACCATTTTCACAACAAGAAGGAAGAACAGTTTGGATAAACCCTACCTTCATACGCAATCTTGGCATGGCTGAAGGAGAGCCCCAATCTTCAGCTCCCAAATCCTCCAATTTTCATTCCCAACCAAAATCTTTACCAAAATGTCCATACTCTCAAGTTTCCCCCAAATTGGGTTATATGGAAGAGTTGACCCAAAAATTCCATTTTTGGAATAAAAATACTTTATTTACAAAATATTCCTCAAAATAATGCTTTTCTAAATATAGCAACAAATAACTTGTTTTTCATTTCAAAAATCGATTTCCTCATTTAAACAAATTTAATCTTTCAATTCAAATAAGCCAACAGAACACAATTAACTCTATGGCGATAAAATCTAAAACTTTCTTTTCAACAGCATATATAAAATGCATTAAATATTCGAAAACAGTCATTTAATCGAATTCACTCCCAATTTAAAACGAGCAACCCAAAATCAACGAAAATCACATAATGGAAACCAGATTAATCTAATCCTTTAATCATCAATGCACAAACGCATATTTAATCAAGACAATTACTAAGGACTAAATAATCAATTTAACCAAACACACCAGGCACGCAAACCGAGAAGGTCAACCAAACAGACGACTCACAAACCCAAGCAAGAAGGGATTACCGATGACGACTGGCGATGCTCACTTGAGCACGACGAAGGTCAACTAGGGTCTTACGACCACCTAATCCAACTCTAAGGATTAAAAAGGGTACACTCAAACCTGCACATCCAGGTGAAGACGAACCTTGCACTCATGCAGCATTGTACCTGAAAAATCCTGCAACCAAGAGTCATACATGCATACATATATAAAATTTACTGAAAGCATTAGCTCGATGTTAATACCACGAAATAGGTACACTAACAACTTGCATACAACTAGTGAGAAACCACATCAATAGCTATGCGTTAATTCAAACATCTGACTATAACATAATATTACGATAAACTAATCAAGATTAAACCAAGGTTAGAGATCGATTATGGTAGGGGTACTACATTCTCCCCCCCTAGGTTCCGACTTACTCCTGGAAGTCGTAAGGCTAGATGAAGAACATGTCATACGCATCAGCCCTGAAACTCATTCAACAAAGATCAAATTGCACATAGAAAACTTTCCATAAATAAATGAAATATAATTGCAAAATCCTTTACAAACGCCATTATCCATTGGCAAGATACATCTAAAACCTTACATTCCTTAAAATATTCTAGGGAATATCCACCATCATAGCAGAAAAACAAGAATTTCCTTCCTTTCATTGCACCAAATTAAAACATTACAAGGAGGTAACCAACAATTACCATAATCATCGATCAAAAATGACAGAAAAACATGCCATAAGATCAATTTTCCTTTACCAATCCATCTTTGTCATTAAATTTTATTGAATAGAACTAGCTCAAAATATCAATTCCTACAGCCAATTTAACTTTCATGAAATAAGAGCAACCAAATAACTCAATTGATTACACTTGCCAGGCATAAGAAAACCTTTCCAAAGACTATGTCCCATAACATAGCGACAAGCTAACACAATTTACTCCATGATACAAATAATAACCATCCACATAACTGGAATGCATAACACAAAAGGCCACATGTGAGCATGTCTAATGCTCGGTCAAGGATAATATGCACGATCAGCATCTCTATGCCTGATCTCAGAACAACAATATGATCATAAAAATCCAATATCTCACTCAAGGGCTTGATGTTGCTAGGCACACCATAGCGGTGCTACCTTCCATACAAGACCTCTGTGAATATCCCTTGTTGTGTAAGGTGTTTAGCCTCCAAGAGATAGTCACCACACATAGGTAGGTAGTGGATACTAGCTGCATCACAGCCTCACATACCTCCATCCTCAAGGTTCCTTGCGTCTACTTCCTCGCATACACTCATCCAAGCCCGTCTCCTATGTTCTTGGAGAGGAATTCACATTGCAACACAAGACCAGCATCCGAAAACAAAAATGATAAACCAGTTTAGCCACCAAAGTACACAAGATTAAAGATAATAATTGCCAATTCCAACAATAAGGCAAGAAAATAATTCCGGAATCTCAACACCAAATCAAAGTGCAAAAGATCACAAGATCGTGGCCAAACCTTCAAAATCAAAGTAAAATAAATTGCTGATCCCCAAAGAAATATAAAGAATATCACAATTGCACATTACATCACTATGTGACTAGTAGCTAGCCACCAACAAGGAAGGAAGGAACAATCGTCTAGCTATCCTAGTAGCTCATCATATGGTGTGGCCAAGTCACACATCCACATGGCATGGCAGTGTGCACCTCGACATCACCCCGCATCACGTCGTCACGTGGTATGGCTCTACCCAATACCTAGCGGTAGACCGCATGGAAATGTCTACTACATCCCGCATCGTGTCTCAGCACGGCATGGCAATACTCCAAGCGGACAACACACACAATGGACGTATCCCGCATGGCAGTGTACCCCGCGGATAAGGCACACGCTGGTCACACCCCGCATAGCGATGTTCCTCTCAGGATACTCGCCGTAAGTCAGAGGTATACATGACTATGGTCCATCCACATGCCCACCAACACATACTAACTGGTAGCACATGTGAATAAACCTACCTTTCATGAAGACAAGGCAAAGGATCCTCCAATAGAATCCAACAATATGCTCAAAACTGACATCTATAAGCTCAAATAAGGAAGAGAATAGGCTGGCACACATAGACCTATAAATAGATCCATCAAAAGGGAAAGTATTGAGTACACCTTTGATACAGTTTAGTAGTACAACTATATCATTCCTCGAAGTAGAGAAGCTAAGTCGCTTTGCGCTGACATTACTCGTACGCCAATCCATACTATTCAAGGAACGGTTACTTCGAATACTACCCCTTAACATACCGAGTTACCCACAACCCGAGGTTTGGTACTCAGCAGGGAAACAAATAAGCAACAACACTTAAACAGTATGGTTTCCCATACTCATAAACAACATATCCTCCATGGTTGATTACTTCACCAATCCATGGGCACATAAGATAAGCATTGGTTTCTTACAATACACACAAATACACTAGCACTGGTTTAGTCACATTTACGGGGAGTGCTTTTCAGTACGCTAACATCTATACAAGGAAGATTCCAATTATGCTTTCTATATAAATAACTGAATCAAGTTTACTCTAGATACAAGTACTGAATTATTAACAATTCACATATATATAAGGAATTAATGTTCATCATTCCTATAGCTTTCTCGAATCTCACTAAGCATTCATAATTAAATTACTAGCTAAGCAAATTCATTTTTGAAGCTTAAGACTATCACCTATCACTATGAAGCCAAAAGCAAACAAACAATTTCACATGTTTTATAAACATTATATTTAATCAATGCATTCTTTAATACCATTTCTAAAAATCTCATGATTAGGCAAAGAGAAGGGAAAAAGAGTTTGATCACCAAACCATTTCCTACAAGGACACAAGATCAATCAAGATCACGCTATAATATTAAATTTCCCACTATAAGCCTATCATTTAATTACACGGTTTTCATTTCGCTACCGTTAGATGGAAGACAATCAGCCTAACAAAATCATTTCCAATAATTATGGTTGCAACAGGAGGTTCTAGTTTTTCCAAACAAGTAGAGATCAATAAAGGCAATCTTTTCGATAATGCAAGACCTCTTAAGAACACTCACTAATAATAATACAATTCCGACACATGTCATAATTTGCAACCTACTAGAGAAGATCACATTACGATCAAAATAAGAAAGGAGCTATTAACCCAATTAAAACATATTAATGCATGCACACCAAACAAGCTTTTCCATTCGCACTTTTTAAACACATTAAGGTAATTACACATACCCAAAAGCGAGTTCAATGGAGCATTTGCTAAAATAATCTTCAATCAAACTGGTTTAATGAAACACATAAAACAACCTTTCGGAAAACACATAAACAATCTTTCAGGGAACACATTAATACTTTCTCGAAGCTACAATAACATGCTCTTTTAATACTTCTTCCACAAACCAAGCAGTTTCACATGAATTCAACTATTCGCATAGCAATGCACCTTACTAAGGTAGAATTTAATCATGCTACTCCTACAACATACACATGGAGAATTCTTTAAACATACACATACAGTTTTCTCCCATTAACCAAAATAAATTTCAAAACCCATAGCCCTTTTATTATCTAAACACATAAGCATCGTAGGGTTTACACAAGGGTTCAAGAAGTCACACCCTTTTCTCTTGCAAACAAGAAACACAAATCAGAGATAATTACACATATCTTAATCATTTTAATTTCCAGAAAGAAAGAGAGAAATGGTGATGATCATTTAATTTTCTACAAAATAAGCATTCAATAATTGCCATACTAGTCCTTCAAGTGAACAACACTAAGCTAGATCAAATTCTTTAAACAAACACAATTCGCACTTTCAAATTCAAGACAAGCACGGACCAACCCAAATGGATTAGTCTAAAGAGTACAACACTCAATAAGGGAAGGTACATACGAATCTCTTTCCAAATAAGAGCAATCGTAGACCCAGACATCAATAAGCACACAATGCACATATAAGCACTCAAACACCAACATTAAGAAGGCGAAACAAGGTGTGAACACACACGTTACACACCAGCTAAGGTCTGCTCAATCACTCACATGTAAAAGGAGGACAAGCATACTCATAAGGTCGATACACCTCACACAATTAGAGGGCACACGCGACACCAGAGATCCCAATGTTTGCAACATGGGCTCTGATACCAAATGTAATGCCCCGCCAAGAAACCCCAAAGGGATTAAGCCATAACACAAGAATAGAGTGCAATTTTTTTTTTTAAAAGTTACAACACATAAGATGCAACAAGATATCAAAGATTCAGATTACATAGCGGAAGACTTCAACTCACACCTAAAGAGTTTCCCAACGAGATTACTTAAATTTCACAATTCACTAACTCACACAATTAAACCAATAAACTGAATATCTTAATAACGAGATAATTCATAATCAGGATAATTTCTTTCAGAAGATGGAAATATAAATCACAAGCAAGGATTCATCCATTAAGATCCATTCATAATTTCCATTCAAGCTTTTCATTTAAATTAACAAGCCATACAACTAATACACTAATACACTAGGATTTTCACCATAAACATAAGAGATCTTCCCAAGCATATTTAAATTTCTTAACAACAGCTGAGTATAATTCATTACTCTAAGATACATTATTCCATATTCCAACCTATTGCATTAAAAGGACGATTTCACACATGCATTACGATAAATCGCATCTCAACCAATTATGCATTCGATCCACATGGCATTCAAGATAGAGCTGAATATAAGCATTTAAAGTTAATTTCAATTATCCACTTAACCATTCTAACATAAGCTAATCATACATGATAAAGCTGAATAAAGGAAACATCAGAGAATACACCACATAACACCATAATGATCTTGGAGTTCACCCCTAATGGGCTACATCTCCGGGTCTGCACAACTGCAAGACCCCTCTGATAATTAATAAAGTTAAGAGTACAAGAGGTTATACCAAGTACTATCCAACCATCAAGGTGATACATAAGCAATATACAAACGACCACATCGGTCAATAATACATAAACGATCCTTAAAAGAACAGGATCCAGCTGAACATAGTCAAGCTAATACAAAGGTCCAAGAGAGCATCCAAAAAACTGAACCATCACCACCCAAGGGCTAACATGAAACTGACACTCACAAGGGCAGAGACAAAGGACGACTCACAAAGGTACTCAAACAGGACAAGACGACAACACACTAGCGAACGTAGGGACAAGTGTCATCACACAACCTGGTATGGATACCATGGCAACTCTTCGTAGGTCCCAGTCCCATACACTGGGTCACCCTGGCAACCTAATCCGAGCTTCCGGCCCATCCAAGCCTCATGTGGACCCACACATCCTCTCGTGAAGACAAGGAAGGTGGTTTGCCATTTCAGGCCTTCTCACAACATGTCGAGTCTATGCTAGCACTCGTCCCATGTGTGAGGCACATTATCTTATTTATAAATTATTTTCTAACCTACTTAGGTTATCACTTATTAGACTCACTTTCGACGGGTTACCCAGCAGCCACTTTGGGCGTGGCCCCCAATCGAAAGCCACTTTCCCATACGACACTAGACTATACTCAAACGAACTCAAAACCAAGGAATACACATGGTCAGACGAACGGAGTTCAAGAAGAGAGATACAATCATCTGGTCAAACACGACTCAAGGGTAATCACTTACTGACGGTACTCTAACTAGAGACCCGATCAACAACGGTCAACCACAATCATCATTCGACTCACACACAAGGAGGATATGATCGAAACGACACTACCACCATACAACCGTCAACTCGGAATTCGAGACTGAAACAGGTACCCCAAGTCAAACCATACGACAGGGTCCTACTAAACAAAGCAAAACATGCCATTTCATAATTAAAGGCGAAAACCGAAATTAAACTCGCAAGACAATAATCAGAAAAGACAATATTTCCTCAAATTGATTTAAACATTACAAGGCGATCAAGTTTTCTACAAGGTCCAAATCAGATTACAGTTATCTACCTCAACTGGGGATAAGTTGTTCTTGGTTTTCTAACTCCTAAGGTTCAAGCATTGAACAGGCAATTTAAGCCATAATGAGTTCTTAAACCAAATTCATAATAATCAAATTCAGACAACCATTAAACAATTAGAATAAGATATTTAATCTCCAACAAGCATCATAGACATACTGGTCTAAAATCAATCTCTACAGATTTATAATTTCAATTCCAGTTACATAATACGGATTACGAAAATTAAAAAAAAATATAGAAAGAGAATCTAAATGGAGATAATCACTTCCAAGGCATATCGTTTAAATTCAAACACCCACGATAAATATATCACTTACTTTTCAATTACTCAACTTATATGTTCTTATATAGCATTTAACATCATCAATAGTAATTCCATCGTATTAAAATGATTTCCCAATAACAGATTGTTCTCTATTATGTTTTTAAGCAATAATACCTTAATCGTACTTACAATTCTAATTATACCTAACATAAAAATAACTATCATTAAAATGATATAAAATATCATATGTTTTTCTTTTTGAATGATAAAAGAAAATACACTTTAAAAAAAATCATTTTATAAACTGATTTAAAACATAAAAAAAAAACGCATTTAAAACGATGTTTCGAACAAACTACGTTTTTTTTTATTTTAAAAACTTCGTTTAAAACGAAAAGTGCATTATAACCCTTAGCGGCGAGGGCGGGCTATGCCCTAACCCTAGCCGCAGGGCATTGCCCAAGCGGCGGCGCCGCTGCGGTGCCCGCAGGCCCGCGGCGCCCTGCGGCCACCGCAGTGAGCCGCGGCCGGAGGCCCTAACACCAGCGAAAGGCGGGGGAGGAAGAAACTAGGTGGAGCGAGCGGGGGACGCGCGGGGGAAGGGGAGGGGAGTGGGTGGAGCTCCGTTCCCCGCTCTCCCAAACCCCGACCCACAATGAAACACACACACACGCCCAGTTCGGGTTTAGTGAAATTTGTTCGCCCAGCTCGATAACAAAACATTAAAATCATCTTCGAACACACACAGTTCGATAAAATAAATAAATAAATGTTTTCATTTCCATTAAAACACAGTCCGAACTAAAATGAACGCACAGTTCATAAAAAGAAACATATAAATTTTCTTTAACACAGTTCGGATTAAAAACAATAATACAACCCAACTCAAAATTTGGATTAACAATTTCGGTTTGAAACAAACTGGGTTTGGAATAACATTTTCTTGAAGGGTTTTCATTCTTTACAAACACCCAAGGGAGATTTACACCCGAAATTCATCAAGAACAGTCATTTCCAATTCATATCCCAAATTAAATCTAAAAACAATCAAAAGATTGGATTTTGGCAACAAGCAACCATTTTCACAACAAGAAGGAAGAACAGTTTGGATAAACCCTACCTTCATACGCAATCCTGGCATGGCTGAAGGAGAGCCCCAATCTTCAGCTCCCAAATCCTCCAATTTTCATTCCCAACCAAAATCTTTACCAAAATGTCCATACTCTCAATTTTCCCCCAAATTGGGTTATATGGAAGAGTTGACCCAAAAATTCCATTTTTGGAATAAAAATACTTTATTTACAAAATATTCCTCAAAATAATGCTTTTCTAAATATAGCAACAAATAACTTGTTTTTCATTTCAAAAATCGATTTCCTCATTTAAACAAATTTAATCTTTCAATTCAAATAAGCCAACAGAACACAATTAACTCTATGGCGATAAAATCTAAAACTTTCTTTTCAACAGCATATATAAAATGCATTAAATATTCGAAAACAGTCATTTAATCGAATTCACTCCCAATTTAAAACGAGCAACCCAAAATCAACGAAAATCACATAACGGAAACCAGATTAATCTAATCCTTTAATCATCAATGCACAAACGCATATTTAATCAAGACAATTACTAAGGACTAAATAATCAATTTAACCAAACACACCAGGCATGCAAACCGAGAAGGTCAACCAAACAGACGACTCGCAAACCCAAGCAAGAAGGGATTACTGACGACGACTGGCGATGCTCACTTGAGCACGACGAAGGTCAACTAGGGTCTTACGACCACCTAATCCAACTCTAAGGATTAAAAAGGGTACACTCAAACCTGCACATCCAGGTGAAGATGAACCTCGCACTCATGCGGCATTGTACCTGAAAAATCCTGCAACCAAGAGTCATACATGCATACATATATAAAATTTACTGAAAGCGTTAGCTCGATGTTAATACCACGAAATAGGTACACTAACAACTTGCATACAACTAGTGAGAAACCACATCAATAGCTATGTGTTAATTCAAACATCTGACTATAACATAATATTACGATAAACTAATCAAGATTAAACCAAGGTTAGAGATCGATTACGGTAGGGGTACTACATTATACACTTTAGAATATTTTCTAAAAGTGTACTGGAATTAATACCAAAAATATTACAGCGAACAGGAATTGAAGACAAATGCTCTGATCGAGACTCAGTTGATACACAACAATAGGAAATCACTTCTTACAGAAAGAAATTATGTTTTAAGTTCTTTTTGGCATTGTTGTCAAAGGGGGAGAAGACCTATCAGGGGAGAAGACTAAGAGAAAACTGAGCAGACTATAGATTGGGAAGAAGACTAAAGAAATGAGGAGAAGTCTAATGTATGGGGGAGAGCATTTCAACATTTTAGAATCATAGCAATCTGAATCTATTAAGGTCAAATCAATTGGTTTTGCCATCAATGCCAAAGGGGGAGATTGTTGGCAATATTGCATTATAACAGACAATGAAAGATTGTTGGCATTTCTTAAGGATATTGAGAAGGTTGTTGATGATTATGGATATAACTGATTAAAGATGTTTTACTATCTTGATATTATTATTTTGTCATTGATGTCAAGAAATTGATTTTCTAATTCAGTATGATGTTGCCATAGCTTGAGAAGTATGATATGAAGATTATAAAGATGTCAGTAAAAGACAAAGGAAAGAAGATGATGAATAAGGGGATGAATAAGGTATTCAATGGGCAACTACTACCGAGTCAGACAATGATGAGATCATGATGTTGTAGATTGTTTTAACATCATACATATGTTGTAAATTGTAAAGGTTAATACTATACTATGTTATCAAGCAAAGAACCTAGTCGATAAACCCTAAGGAACCTAGTCAGTAAACCCTAAGGTTATCGCTATCAGTTAATGAAGATGAAATGTCTACCGAGTGGAGTTTAGTATTCACCGAGTTGTTACCGAGTTGTAACCAAGCTATAACAGAATGCATTAAATATTTACATGCAGTATTTAATGAAGGAAGTTGATGAGCTAGAGCAGATTAAATGATTGGTAAGCCATGGAAGAAGTTTGTTAATGAATCTAAGGCAATGAAAAGTCGGCATGAAGATCTACAGCTCAGATTGAACCGCAATACCTTGGCACAAGTTCCAAGACTATTATGCAAGTTCCAAGGCGGGGTAAAATATTTTCAGATTGAATGATGCATTCAACCTGGACAAGATCGAAGATCTGATGGCTATGAATGATCATGGGAAATGTGATCAAGGAGATTAAGCGGTTACCTATTTGTTTATAAATAGGAAACTATTGATAAACAATGTATGCGAGCAAGTGTATGCACAGGGATGCTACATAGTGATTACCGGGCACAGAAGCTTGAAGACCTGTTAGAATAATAGAGTATAGAAGCCCAACAAATAGACAAGATTAGTTCTATGTCTAGATTGTATTGAACAAATAGGAATCTACTTTAGCATTTTAGATGTGAAGTTGCAGATAGATTTTTATTACTGTTATTTTGTGAAAGTGACAAAAAATCTCTTAACCAAGTGGACTTAACAGTCTTATATGTAAATCCTCTAGCAAGGTGACATTCTGATTGAGTGTTTGAAATCCTTTAACAAGGTCACTTCAAACAAAGTGAAGATCCTAACAGATCTAAGGGAAATCTCTTAACTGGGTCACATCTAGCAATGTGTTTGTAATCTTTAACAGGATTTTCTTTTAACCGAGCATACTCTAGAAGAGTATATTTCTTAGTGGGTCCGAAATCCCATAGTGGTTTTTCCCTATTTGGGTTTCCATGTTAAATCTGGTGTTATGAGGTTTATATTGTTCGTATGCTTTTGAGTTTGCATGTTTAACAATTTTGGTTATATGAATGATATATATGTTACCGAGGTTGAATCTGATGTTTTTATGGATGATTAAGTTTGTATGATTCATCCCCCCCTCTCATCTTGTTGGCTATTGGATTTGTACTTATATTAAGTATCAGAACTATCAAGGCAATGTGTAGAGAGAGAGAACCTCTTTACAATAATTTCATTAAGAAGAAATGAGAGAGGAGACATCTCTTAAATAGAGAGAGGAGTTACAAAGTAACTCCCAAATCTATGAATGCCACCATTCATAAAATGTGTGTGCCATGTGTCCACATCCTCTTATGGAGGAAATCTAATATTCCTTAATAAAGGAAAATAAAAGAAATGACTTGTCCTCACACATGTACTAGAGGACAAATTACATGTAGGAATTCCAAAGGAATATCCTAAACTAAATACAAATAAACCTAAGCCAAGTAAAGATTAAATATTCTAACAAATCAAGAAGATAAATAAATAAATATACAAACATACATAAATACCCATCCAGTAATTAAACAATAAATAAATAAATAATCCAATAAATCAAAAACTCAAATAATAAATTAAAACGAATAAAAATAAATAATAAATAACCAATATATAGATGAGCCAAAAATAAATAAATAGATAAACAATAAACAAATAATTAAATGTAGAGATACATATAAATGCTCTAGCCAATATAAGTTAAACTCAATACTATAAATATCTCCCACATACATATAAAATAATTAAATAAATAATAAATAAATAAATGAATGTACAGATAAGCATAAATACTCAACTAATATAATTCCACCAATTAATTATTAATTAATTATAAACTCCTAGAAAATAAATATGTATAAATATATTGTATTTGTACTAACCATTATTTAATGATTTACGCCAAAGGCTATATGCAGTTATTAATTAATTAATTTTCACAATTCCAAATAACCAATAAAATATAAATCTATAAACATTAATGAGTAATAATTTTCCAATAATAATAATCACACATTAATATTAAATATTAATGTCATCTATTGCTTTAATTTAATATTTATAAACTATATAAACCGATTAATTATTAATTAATAAATAATCACAAACTCACAAGGCAATCTGACATGAGGTTGAACAACATACCACATGATGCAAACCAACGACTGAAAGCCAAGACACTAATTGACAGGGGTATCAGATTAAGCCTAGAGTATGAGAGGGAAACACATGCCATCTCCAACAACTTGCCATTGGGCAAAGACACGCTCAAACTTGTGAGACCAGGTGGAGTCGATGTCTGGTACATTCTATTCTACATCCACTACTAAACATAATACAACATATATACAATGCATATATATGATAAATGATCAAGCAAGTGATAAAGAATCACAACGTCATATCATGCTTGCAATGAGTTGTATGAAATCATCTCTAATCACGAAGACACTACAAGACAATCACAAACATCGTAGCATCAACACAGTCATCATAATCATAGAGTAGGGTTAGTGTAATCATAATGTCATCAAAATCCCATAAGCAATATGATCCATCACGAATAATGATCAAATATAGATGTTAGGCCCAATATGGAAAGCTAATGTACTGAGAGGGGAGGGGTGAATCAGTACTCCAAAACTTTTCTTGAATAATAACTTTACTGTTATGCATAAATAGAATAGTGTAGTAACATAAAATAAAGTTAAAACAAATAGATAACAATCATACATGATTGACTCCATAACACATATATTTTGGTTGCGCAGAAACTCTTGGTTAGAGAGAAAAACTGTGGTGGGGATGGCACCTACAACTTCACTACTGCAATAATAAAGAGTGTTCGGTTAGAGCTACATATTAGCTATTTCTGATAGCTTACCCTGTTAGGACTAAAAAGATTTGTTAGATCTACCTTGCTAAAGGATTTTACAACATTTATTTTGAATGCTGCACCTAGTTAGAGGCTTTACAATTTATAGACTTGATTAGAGTCTTTTACCCTATTAAAGGTTTCTCTTACAACTTCACAATATTACAATAAAATTATTACAAATATCTGCAAATTTACATCTGAAATGTTATAGCAGATTCTATGTGCTCAGAATAGATTACCTTGCTTATATCATACCTCGATAACCCATATAGTAACTCGGTAAACCCTTCTGTTTACTCTGTTCTTCGACTGTTCTCTGAAAACCTTCTTGGTGACCTCTGTGTCTCTATAACAGTCTTCTTACTTTCATACATACACCCTTAACTCATGTTGTATAAATAGATCTCTTAAGACGGTGACCTACTTCATTGCTTCGATCTTACAAACAAGATTCTTCGAATGAATAACTATACAAATTATTTCATTGGTTAGATTGATCTCAAAATCATACACAATCTTCTAGTGCAATTTCCAATGTGATAACGGTTAGATGTGCCTCGATCTTGTAACACATTTTCATATGCATGTCTAGGTTCAATGTATCTGGTAACACGTTTCACTTGGTGTATATCAACTCGGTGTGTTATCTTTGCTGCTTAGTAGCTATAAAAAGATACTCGGTAGACAACTTGGTGTATACTGCATTCTATGACTACTTTCTTCTGTAACCGACTAGACTGTGCATACCGACTGCATGATTTAGTAGTGTTAACCAACTAGAGTATATAGTATGACTTTGAATATAAAAACTAATGGCAACATGAAAAGTAGTAACAATCTCCCCTTTTGACATTAGTTGAGATGTTTGACAAAAACTACTTTCAAAGTCATAACTCAAAAATCTATATACTTTACAAAATGACTATACTTGACATTATATACAATAGTCAATGAAATAGTATATTCAGATATACTCCCCTTATCATTATACTGTACATAACTCTGATTTCGCATGCTCGGTTCTGTGCTTGTGTGCTCTGCTTACTCGGCTTACTCTGCTTGGTATACTCCCCCTGTATACAATACTCCGAATACTATATCAAAATTGTATCACTAAAATTGTATCACTCCCCAAATATATTGTATCACTCTCAAGATTATCAAATTACTCCCCCTTTTTGACAAACATCAAAAACTTAATTTCCATTTGGGATTGGTAATTGGTCAAAAATAGATTTGTACTTTGTCTTGGCATCGGTGAATGCAACAGAGAGGGCATCTTTTACACTTTCCATTAAAGAATTTTGTGCTTGAATATCAACCAGTAGGGATATTAAGTCATCAAGAGTGCTTCCCTCTTGTGTAGTAGATAGGTGTGTGGCTCGGTTAATCTGTTCTTGAACTGATGAAAGATGAGGAAGGAATAATGTCTGGAGTGTCATTATATCCATCCCAATCTTATGTTCTTCATTTCTTAGTTCCAATTGTTGAACCATGAGCTGTTGAAGCTTGGTATAAAAATTCTGAATTGAATTAGGCTTAGGAGTCAACTTATTTGAGAGATCGGTGATCTCTTTCTCAATTGCATCAATTTTATTCTTGATATCTTTAATGAATATAGAAAATGTACAAAGTTTCTGAAATAAATAAAGAATATGCTTGAGTTGAGGGGACAACTCAGCAATGAATTTGATAAGTTTGACTTTTCCAATAGCGAGAGCTTTCTGTACCTCTTCTATCATTTTTGCAGTAAGCTCCTTGTCTTTTAGCTTGCTCAAATACTCAAATGCATCAACTCCAGATGTTTCGATTTGATTAAGGAGTTCATCCAGTTGAATGCGGATGGCTGCATCGGTTGACACTGTAACTGTAGGTAGCATATCTGATAGCAGTGTCTTCACCTTCTGAAGTACTTATTCTTCTTTTGTATGGCCATCTTCTTTTCTTGTTCGGCCTTTGCTTTGCATAGTTCATTGAAATCAATGAGTGCTTGCCCCTTTAATTTTGATATATCCACATTGGGAAACACTATTGGTTTAGATAAATCAACTTTGAAACTATGCTTTTTCACTTTCTTCTCTTGACCTTTGGTTGGTTGGACCAAGACAATAGCTTGGGAGGCTTGCTGACCCTCGGTAGGTTGCTTGGTAGAGGCAACACTTTGGTCGGTTCCTGTAGCTGTTGTGGTGTCTTTTGGTGCCTCGGTATTGGGTGTCTCAGCTACTACATTTTTAGTGCTCGAAGGTGCTTGAGAGGTTTGTTCTAGAGTAGTATCTTCTCCTATTGTAGACTTGTGACCTTTGGTGCCTTGTGTTGTATCCTGAGGAGCTTCGGTAGAGACAGGTGGATTGATCGATGGATAAGGGTGAACTTGTTCTAAAACGGATTCACTAGATACAAGTTTTGCATATGTAGTGCCTTCTATCATTTCTTGCTCTGGTTCCTCTGTATCCATGACATCTTCATCTATTTGAATAGTGTTAGCCGGGTCTTGTTCGATAACATCAGGACCTTTCTTGGTGACATCAATGATTTCAACTGTAGATTGTTCACCGACAGCTTTAGTTTTGAAGATTTCTTGCCATTTTGCTTTTGTCTTATTTTCTACATCAATATATAGCCCATTCATTAGTTTTAAGGCTCTCTGTTTGACAAGAAATTTTGAATTGTAAGTTGTCAAATGGTCCTTTATTTCTGCTACAGACATATCAGGAAATAGATGGACTAGACTTCTTTCTCTGATTTGTTTCTCTGAGTCCATTGCATTCTTCCACTTATTATCAATATGTAAGTAAAGTTCATTTGGAAGTGACTTTACTAGTTCCAATGGAGCTAACCGGAACTTTAGAAGTGTGCAGATGATAGCTTCTTCAATCTATCTCTTCTCATCATTATTTCTAGTTTCATACTTGACATATCTAAATGAACCAAATCCGCCATATTCTTTCAGATTGGCACAAAATTTTTCAACACTATGTATATTTACCTTCTTGCTCTTGACAATCTGGAATTTGTTGGCATCCTCAGATTCTGTATCACCTGACTCTTTTGCTAAAATGAGTCTTCGAGTAGATTTCTTGTATGTCTTATTTACCTTGGGAACAGTATCACTATTTTGTTTCTTACTCGGTGATGCTACTGATGCTCTTGTATTAGGTCTCTTTGTTGGAGGAGTCGGTAGGGCCTTTGAAGTGTCCAGTTTCTTTCTTTTCAACACTTTACCCTTAGGCAATTCAGTGCTTAGTGTTATAGCTACCTCTTGAGCTTTTGATTCCTCTTCGGTGATGGCAAGAGTGCCTTTGACGAGTGTGGAGGAAGAATCTTCTCTGGATTTCTCCGTTAAAACCTTTATCATCTTTGTTGCTTTTCTTGTAGCTTTGGGTACTACAATGCTCATTTTTATTTTTCCCTTCACCTCTTCATAGGTTCCATACCTCAACTCAGTAGCATGCCTTGGTAATGTAAGATATGCATCAATTTTCTCTTGTGTGATATCAAAGTCAATCTCATAACCCATAGGTGGCAAAGATTGAGTTCTTGGTTCCACAGCATTCACATAACAGTAATCGGTGTCTACCTCAAAGCATATGTCATCTTTATATTTCTCCACTAGCTGGGGTGGAATCTGGTACCTATCGTGCATTTTCTCCTGAAATTTACTGAAATAATCATCCATTATATCATTGAAATTATCACCTAGCTTCTTAATAAATTCATTAATCTGATGGGTGATTGGTCAGTGTAGCTCCCAAACTACTTTACCGATTGATGGAAAGAATTTTTCAAAGTAGAAAAACATGCATACAAGAAGTGAAACAAACTTTAGTGTATTTGCCAAGTTGTTCTTCTTTGACTTCCTTATTATGTTCAGATTCTCAAACAGGTTCTTCAGTAACACTTCACATAAGTCAATTTTCATTCCCTTTTTCACAATTTTATAAGCTATGTCAACTGCTACACAAGGTACACTGTTTTCCCTTGCTGATTGGAAGAAACAGTAACCGATTACTCTAATGGCAAACTTAAGTTCTGCATCAGTGACATTGTTCAGTTTCAGTCCTTTGTAATCAGATTCTACTCTGGTTAAACTGATTAATTCCTTCTGTGATATCAACTTTTGAGCTCATGCATGATCATAGATAGGATAATTGGTGATCACATGAATGATTTCCTTGGTGATTTTAAATGGTTGCTCTTCTAGCCACATGAAATCATCATGAACTCTGCTCAAAACAAACTTGACCCATTGGGGCTTGAACACACAAGGATAGGTTAGGGCTTCAATCAATCCTTTGATTTTGATGTGTTCATACTTGCTATTTAATACACCATCGGTACATAGTTCATCATAGGTGTCTCTTATTTCAACATGACCGAGTTCTTCAACACGACATTTGGTGAAGAATCTCACATCTTCGACTAACAAGACTCGATCTGGGATGAGTGAAAAGGCGGTTTTGTCATCCGGTTTGGAGGCAACTTTAGGAGTCAAAGAGTATTTCAGTGAGGGCTTCTCTACATTCTTGACAACTATGGGATCTTGGATCTTGGGCACCATTGAAGATTTCACGTAAAAACTTAGCAAACTATCCTTAGGGTTTGACGGTTTACAAACGGTAGATGCTTCACACTCAACAAAAAATAATAATTTGATAAGATCGGTAAGCTAGCTTAACAATGTGATGAGATTTGATGTAAATACCTTGAATTCGCTTTGAATGAGGTTTGATCGCCTTGATTCACTCTACTCTACTCTTTCAAAAACTTGGTAAGTGTAAATGACCGCAAAAATACTTTTAAGTACACAAAATACCTTATCGAGCTCCTTGTGGGTTAGGTCAAAAACATTAAATGCGCTCGGTTCACCTTTAACCGATTTACTCTCCTTTTTTTTCATTTTAACTGAGTAACCAAATTTCCTTCATTTATTGACTTGACAAGCTTCCTGTATTCGCCGACTTGATAGGTTTCCTGTAAAGTACTTTTGATAGAATTTCAAACTTACTAATGCATCTTGACTATGCAGATTTTGAATTTAGTACATAATAGAATAGGAAATGTTATGATTTTAACCTTTAGAGAATGCAGTCCCTTAATACCTTTTCTGATTAATTTGGAATAGGTGCACCTAACTCAGAAGGTAAGGTGCTTTCTTTATTTGACATGATTTCCTTCTTTTTCCAAATCATCTTTAATTTCTCTTTTATTTCTTCAGTGTCTCCTCTAGGTTGATCTCTGTGATCTCTAGCTAAATGTCCAACTTTGTGACAATGAAAACATGCCATACCAAGATTTCTCCATGATCTTTGGTTGTTCATTCCAAACCTTATAAAATAGTTGGCACTAATATGTCCATATCTTCCACAACATTTGCACCATATCCTTGTATTGTAATCCCATGGTACTACTGCATATTGTCAGTAAGGATTTGTGTAAGTTCAGTAACCTCTAGTGTTTTCTCGGTGTGCAGACCACATGTAGTTCTTTTGCTTAAGCCAACACTTCTTAGTACTATGTCCATATCTATTGCAATTTCTACAAAACCCTTTGTATTTTGCCTTCTGATAGTTGTTAACAGACTTTGTCCTACATTGGTTAAATGTGTGACCATATTTATTGCAGTTGTATCAATAACCATTGGACTTAGTGATATTCAGTTGCTTACCTTTTCTTTTGGCACATGTTGGCAGTGTGACCTTGATTTCCACAATAGTAGCAAATAGGCTTCTTTCTTTTAATTTTATTCCTATTTCCAGTTTGCTTTGATGATTCCCCTCTCTCAGTAGTATGAATTCCTTTCTCGGTAGAGTCTTTTCCTTTGTAACCAAGTCCTGCATCTTTGTTGAGTCTTCTTGTATTTAGTTGCTCATCCGACATCTTTGATGCTTCATAACTCTTCTTCAGTGTTTCTTTGGATTTCTTCTCTATTTCAAGTTCATTGGTCAGCCTTGATACTTCGAGTTTCAATTCTTGATTTTCATTATTCTTCAGAATTGCTTCATGATGTGCATAACCTAGTTGATCTGTCATATTTTGTTGAATCCCAGTCAACCTTATGGTTTCATCAGTTTTATCAGATACTAAGACTTCAAGTTGTTGTTTCTCTCTTTCTAGATCTCTTGTTTTATCCTCAATTGTCCTTAATGTATCTAGATTTTCAGTCATTTGTGTGCTGAAATGTTCATGTTCTCTTTTCATTGTTTTTAGTTGACCAACCAATGCTTTGTTCTTTTCTTTCAATACCCCAATCATTTCTTCAGTCTCTTCAGATATACTGTTCTCAGATGATGTCTCAATTTGTTCCACTAACTCTTGAGAATCTCGCAAGTCATTAGATAATCTTATTCTTACTTTCAGAGATTTTTGCATTTGCCTTTGCATGTCTGCAATCACTTGATTAGCATGATCCAACTCTTCTTGTAGATACACAATCCTTCGAGATTGTTTGTAGTCTTCCATTGATAAGATCTTTCTCTTTAGGTAGTTAAACCCTTTTCCAAGATTCAAGCTCTGATACCAATTGTTAGGCCCAATATGGAAAGCTAATGTACTGAGAGGGGAGGGGTGAATTAGTACTCCAAAACTTTTCTTGAATAATAACTTTACTATTATGCATAAACAGAATAGTGCAGTAACATAAAATAAAGTTAAAACAAATAGATAACAATCATACATGATTCACTCCATAACACATATATTTTGGTTACGCAGAAACTCTTGGTTAGAGAGAAAAACTGCGGTGGGGATGGCACCCACAACTTCACTACTGCAATAATAAAGAGTGTTCAGTTAGAGCTACATATTAGCTATTTCTGATAGCTTACCCTATTAGGACTAACAAGATCTGTTAGATCTACCTTGCTAAAGGATTTTACAAAATTTATTTTGAATGTTGCACCTAGTTAGAGGCTTTACAATTTATAGACTTGATTAGAGTCTTTTACCCTGTTAAAGGTTTCTCTTACAACTTCACAATATTACAATAAAATTATTACAAATATCTGCAACTTTACATCTGAAATGTTATAACAGATTCTATGTGCTCAAAATAGATTACCTTGCTTATATCATACCTCGGTAACCCATATAGTAACTCGGTAAACCCTTTTGTTTACATTGTTCTTCGACTGTTCTCTGAAAACCTTCTCGGTGACCTCTGTGTCTCTGTAACAATCTTCTTACTTTCATACATACACCCTTAACTCATGTTGTATAAATAGATCTCTTAAGATGGTGATCTACTTCATTGCTTTGATCTTACAAACAAGATTCCTTGAATGAATAACTATACAAAATATTTCATTGGTTAGATTGATCTCAAAATCATACATAATCTTCTAGTGCAATTTCCAATGTGATAATGGTTAGATGTGCCTCAATCTTGTAACATGTTTTCATATGCATGTCTAGGTTCAATGTATCTGGTAACACGTTTCACTCGGTGTGTCATCTTTTCTACTCGGTAGCTATAAAAAGATACTCAGTAGACAGCTCGGTGTATACTGTGTTCTATGACTGCTTTCTTCTGTAACCGATGAGACTGTGCATACGGACTTCTCTGTGTATACCGACTGCATGATTCGATAGTGTTAACCGGCTATAGTGTATAGTATGACTTTGAATATAAAAACTAATGGCAACTTGATAAGTAGTAACAATAGATCCATCATCATATCCAATACAATCATAAAATAGGGTTAGTACATAAAATGATACCATCAAATCATCATAAAGTAGACTAAGCTAGATTAATATATTTCTTTGATGTACAAAAGACAAGATAAATCAAGGAGGGGCACTACAGGATTCAAGATAGATATGTTTGAACCAGTGACTATCTATTGTGATAATACAAGTGCAATAAATATTTCTAAGAATCCTGTACTTCAAGCTAGAACGAAGCACATTGAATTGAAGTATCATTTCTTAAGGGAAAAAGTTCAAGAAAAATAGGTGAAAATGGAATATATGAAGAGTAAAGATCAGTTAGCTGATATCTTTACTAAGCCCTTACTGAAGGCTACCTTTGAGTTTCTTAGAGGTAAACTAATGGTTAGACCCCTACACTGGAAGAACTAGAATTATGGAGATGCATCAATCTCGTGGATTTCATGTTTATCTTTCACTAAGGATTGATGAAGGTGCAGGCTACTCCTTTGGGTAGCAAGTCTGATGTAAATCTTTGATTTAATGCTCTGATATAATTTTTCTGATTTAATTAGCAAAGATGATGGAAGAGGTAGTAGCAGAATTGAAGACACGTGATGCATTTAAACCTTTGGCATTGTTGTCAAAGGGAGAGAAGAAAAGAAATCAAATTTGGGAGAAGTTTTAGATGACTCGAGGGAGAAGAAAAGAAATCAGATTGAGAGAAGTATTGGTTAAGGGGGGAGAAAACAAAAGGAGGAGAACCAACAAATGATATGATACTGGCAAACAAGTTGCAGATGATGATGTTACTCTGGTTGTATATCTAATCGGTGTCACCATCAATGCCAAAGGGGGAGGATGTTGGTATTTGGCATAATTGATGTAGAATGAGATGATGCAGGTGATACAATTAAAGACTAATGACTACACCAGTAGAGGATAGAAGACTATTTGTGATGAAGAGATTGAGATTTTGTAATTAGATGACTTGATCAATTATTTGTGTTTTCACTGATAGAAACTGATGTCAAATGATGATTACTAATGTTCATGATATTTTGTTTTTTCATCTAAGTGATTTGGTTTACTAGAAGATAGGGTTTATTGGCAAAGAACAAAAGTCTGTGAAATAGGACTTTAACCGGTAAAGCAGAGATGTTTTGGTTGAATTGGGCGATCGACAATGGTTGGTGATTTGTGGTTTGGAATGCAATCTTTTATCATGAAAAGGAGTATCTGACTAGAACCAAAACTTGTGATGACAACCGGAAGTCTTGTTTCAAAATTTTGATGAAGTTTTGCTAAGGTTTTAGTAGGGTTTAAGGACCGGTAAAGAAATCATCAAAACGGTAATGATTTTTGTTATGGTGGTGATCGACGACGAGTCTATATGAAGGTGGTAACACAACACAACCTGCGTGAAATATTTGATTGTTGTTTTGGTGTGATTCAAGGAAGATTTTCTTGAGAAACAACCAAATGCTTAGTGAAGTTTTTTGATGTTTTGACTTTGGTACAAATTAGATTTTTGTGATGAGTTTCGATCAACCAAGAATTGATATTGCATTGTAATTTGATGTAATGATCTATATATTAATATAAGATAATCTCTTATGATTTATATTGTAATTTCATGATGTAATTAGGGTTTAGTGGCCGACCTAGTTGAGATGGCTATTTAGGATGGCACAGTTGATGTTTATTGTGTCGGTGGTCTTAAGAGAATGTATTGAGTCATCCAAGAGAAGTGTGAGATATTCTTGAGAGTTGCAGAGTGTTGAGCATAATTCGATTTGATCTAGCAAGCTGAGAAGTGCAAGTAACATATCACTTTTTCACTGTTGTTCCCTAACAGTTACAACAAGTTAAATCTCTTAGCCGGGTAGGGTCTAATAGGCTTTAAACATTTAAGTCCCCTAATAGGGAAGCTCTGAAAAGAGTGGTAAATCCTCTCACGAGGTTGATCCTAACAGATCATCAAGCTCCTAACTGGGTTGCTAGGAAAATCCCTCCTAACAGGGTCTTCTCCTAATAGGGCATATTGTAAGCTCCTAACAAAGTGTACTTCAAAAGAGTACAAATATTCATGGAGTAGAAACTCCCACTGTGGTTTTTCTCTATTTGGGTTTCCACGTCAAAAAATTATGGTGCTCATGTGTGGAATGTTTTTCATGTGATGTTCTTGTTTATCTTACATTTCATGCACTATTTCTGAGTATGCCAGTTATGATGTTTTATCAGATGTTTATCAAAGGTTACCGTTACTGATAAGAGTTGGTAGATAAAGTGCTTGATTTGATAGATGAGGTTAATGAGTTGGTAAAAGATCAAATTTATATGATTGCTTAAGTGATGAAATAATTGATAGATGTGGTAAATAATTTGACTAATGTGTTAGCAAATCTGATAAAGAGGTTGTTAGATTTGATAAAAGAAGTTGAGATATTTGATAAATGATTTCAGATCTGATATAAGTTTGATTTTGGTTTAATCTTGTAAATTGGTATTAATACTGATTCACCCCCCCTTCCCTCTGAGTATTAACTAGATCCTCATAGGATTAACATAAATAAGTTAGAATAACTAACTGCAAGTGTGCATCAATATTTTTCTATACTTTGCAAAGTTGGTGAACTTGTAGATATTACTTCAATTATCCTTCACATCTTCACTCCATCAGTGATTTGTGAAAGTGCCACAACTTGCCGATTAGGGGATGGGTAGTTATAAAAATTTGATCAATATTTATAGATCATTTAATGTAAACTTTGAAGACTGACACATTGATATTTGTAACCATTCGTGCTCATTCACCGTCAACTTGATTTAGTGTAGGGAGTTTGTGACTTGAGTGATGCGGCTAATCTACATTCTTGTAGATCATTTTTTAAAGTGACCTAAATTACCAATGATGTCAGGAGATTGAATATATCGATATTTTTGAAAATTTGACCAACCACATAAAAGGACCAAACTGTACATGTAATGCCCCACTAGGAACCCTAAAGGAAAACAACACAACTAGGCAACTAAAGGGTGAAACATCTTTTTTTTAAAAGATTAAGTGCATTAATTATAACCATTGCACATTTAATAACACAGCAGAAGTCTAACACATGATATCCGAAGGGTTACCAACAAAGATTAATTCATAGATTATATTAACACCATGGTTAATCCAATTGCCCATTTAATTAGATAAATTAAATGCTTAAGTTTAAAACTACACATACATCTAAATTCCAAAATGAAAGAACCAAAGTATTCCAAAGCATTTATTTATCCATAAATCATTTTTACATAAGATCAAAGTAACTAAATTAACATACATTCCACCAACATAATATTATAATATCCATAAATACATGACTTCCAAAAATACCACGAAATCCAAAAGTTACAATATCCAGGTTACATAAAATTCTGATACAATGACCACAAGGTCTCAACTGAATAATGATCACAAACAAGAGATGGTACATGAACCATGAACCAAGAAACACCAGCGAAGCCTTTCCTCACCTGAAGATACAATCCAGAACATCCGATGGGAAGTGGCACTACCACTCGACCATGTGACCCCAAAATGGAACCACCCCATCGTGCTAGGAGATAGTAGAAAACCCTCAAGCAAGCAAAGTAAAACAAGTACAAAACAACTACAAGACTCTACAAACATCCATGTGACTCAACTTGCAAACACTAGTGACTCTAAGGAGAGAGTGTCATCGCATAGCTTAAGATGGATACCATGGTACAACCTCCATAGGTCCCGGCCCCCATCTTGGGTTATCTTGGTAACCTCTCCCAAACCTCCGGTTCCAACTAAGTCTCATGTGGACCCTACCAATCCTTTCGTGAAGATAAGGTGGTAAGTTTGCCATTCCAGGCCTTCTCGCAACATTATGAGCCCTGTACTAGCACTCACCTATGCATGAGGTACATTATCTTAATTAATATTTATTCTACCCACCCCCTATTCAATTATTAGGTTATCACTTCTTAACTAACTTTTGAGGGGTTATCCTGCCATTCACTTCGGGCATGGCCCCCGCTTGAAAGCCACTCTCTCTCATAGGAAACTAATGGAAGGTCTCTATATGAGAACTCTATGATGAAATAGGCAGCCATAACTAATCCTAACAAACCACAGGTGAAGGATACACAATCACTAACCCAAGATTGACCATTTGGACAAAACACACAATGGATCACATCAACGGGGTTATACAACAACACCTAACTAAGGAGATATAATAACATATGACATGATGACAACTCAACTAGAATTGCAATGAAATTAAGCTTGACTGCAAATACCATTTACACAAGATCCTAATACAGGCAATCTTTTCTTAAAATAGCCAAAAGCATAAATAACTTGCAATTAAAGATTTTCCAAACAATAAGAAAATACAACTATCTTAATACAAAGAAATCAATCTCTCATTTGTCCAATAAAGTTAAATAAAATCACATAAAAATTAACCCCCTAATTATATGTTCATGATTAATTTACAAATAAACCCGATTAGATTATATCAATAATCTAAATTAAATTCCAAATTCCAAATTATATATAATAATATAATATAATTATATAAATATATATATTCTACGAATATAATATTATATAATTATATCACATTAAAATATATAATAAAAAGAAGATTTAATTTTGAAATATCTTTCATTTCCAAAATAACATAATTAAAACAACAGAAAATACTATATATAATATTATTGCTTACAAGATTTTAGATGCAAAAAAGTTTAAATATTGCCAAGTTTAAAATAGGGGTAACAACTGGCTCTGACTAGGGACAAGGACTGCAAAGGATGTAGAATGAATCTAGAATCTTCATAAAGGATTAGTTCCTTATCCATTTGGGCAATAGAGCCACAAAAAGAGGAGACCACAAAAGGGACTAACTAGAGAGAAACACAAACCAAAAATGGGATAGACACAAAAAAAAATTCTAACTAAATATGTACATGGTAGGAAAATTCTACATCAAATTTCTCAAGGATTGTCACACAAAACTATTCATGGGCTGAGAGAAATAGGCACCTCTGCGAAAAATTGGCATGCATCCATGTGACACCTGTAAACTTAGTAGATTGGCAACATTGACAAATGTGAGATGTGGAAGAATTTTGAACAACAAGCTGAGCAACCATATCTCATCATAAATATTCATGCACTCTTGGATCAAACTGGTACCACCTTGAACATTCTTAGCAACTTTTGGAATATTTTCAATCATACCAATATCCTCTATCTGAAGATCCTTCTGATAGTTTAGATTGGAATAAATTAAGCCACAAATTGGACAACCTTCATATAATTTGAGATGTGAAGAAGCCTCTGTAGGTGGAACCATTGAATCTTGCTCCTGAATATCAATTTCCACTAGCATAGGATCATCCTTTATTATAATATTTTCTTCCTCTTTTGTCATAAGAATTTTGAAAAATTCTTTCTTTGCAAAATGTGAAAATGTAGAAGGGAGAACATTTGCATGTATAGAAGGTTCACTTGTGGTTTCCTCTTCATCAATTATAGCAAAAGATTGACTACTAGTCTTCAAATCTTTGACTTCATAAATGGAGTTATCCTCTTCAATAATTAATGATGGGAAAATAGGAATATTTTCTCCACAAAGGAAATCATCTTTAGAAGCATTCAGACAAAAATTTGGAATAAAAACCATATGAGGTTCATCTTTATTCCTCTCATTTTCATCATTTTCTTGAGGCTTGGGCTGCATGGAAGCCTTAAAACCATTTACTTCTCCTTCAAGCTCCCTATTTTCAAGTTCATGGAGGATTTCTTCCTTGTTATGGTAATCTTCATAATGCTCATGGAATAAACAAATGCAATCTTCTTTTTCTCCTTCACGCACTTTCTTTTGATCTTTCTTTTGACATGTATCCTTGTGAACCAATATGGCTTCATCTTCCTCAACACATGCATAATGTGATGGATTTTTTTCAAAACTTGGATCATAGACATCTCATCAAGAATGTGCATGTCTTCAAGAAAATAATTTTCTCCCTCCTCTTTTTGTTCAATCATTTGCAATTTTTAAAGCAAGGAGGGATGCACTTTGTTAGGATCAAGTTTCCTATTACCATAGAAGCTTTTCAAAAATTTAACTTGTTCGATCTTGATTTCTTTGAGTAGCAAGTGAAACAAAAGGATCTTTTTCATCATCATTGTTGTTGTTTACCTTTGGTTCAAGTGAATGATCATGAGCAAGAAACAATTTTACCATTCCTTCTTTCTCTTCAATTACTTTCAAATATTGGAGTAGAGAAGGATGAATTTTATTAGGATCAAGTTTCCTTCCACTGTAGAAATTCTTCAAGAAGTTAAATTATTTAGGATCATCAAGACTTTGATTCTGTTGAGAAAATGGTACAGGAGAAAGATCACTTTTATCTTCATCTCTCTTGATTGTTGTTGATTTGGGTAAATGATCATAAGCAAGAAAACCAATATCTTTTCCATGCTTTTCTTCACTATCTTGCAACACTTGACATAAGGAGGGGTGAATCTTATCAGGAGTAAATTGCATGCCACCATAAAATCTCTTCAATAATTCAACTTATATGGGTTCAACTTGCTTCTTTTGATATAAATAGTATTCATCATCACTTTCACTGTCACTTTCCAACTTTCCTTTGTACCAAACCATTCTTCTAAATTTGATCTTTCAAACAGAGTTGCCAACCTTCTTTCTGAAAAAGGTACCTTCAAATTTCTGAGAAACAAAACACACTTGTATTTCAATCACTGGTAGAGTCGCCAAAATTTTGTTCCAGTAAACAGATTTGTCATTGTGTATTCTATTTCAAAATTGACCCTATTTGCCTGAAGAGAAGTGACAACCATTCCAACAGTTGGATATATTGTAATCAAACTTCAATCTTCCTCTGCATTTGAGAGGGGCAACTCCCTCGTATGATGGGGCTTTTTGGGATTTTTGTGTACTTTTTACCTGAAAGTACAAAAGGAGACAAAAATAAAGAAAGGTGATTAATAGAAACCCCAATGGCAAACATACAAACACCAAATAGGATTTCACAAATGATGATAGATACAAAGGGGGTTTAAGTACAAAACAAGTTTTAACTTGCAATGATGATGAAAGAAGGGTGACATATCTCAACATACGAAGAGATGGGCAACTCTAGCACATCCAAACCAAGATACCAAAGGTTGATTGTGTTCCATTACATCAATTGCATGAATTATAAGCATTCTAATAGATGAAAAATGATTTGCACATAGACAAAGATATCACTAATTTGACATATGAAAAATCAATAATAATAACAACTCAAGAAGCACATCTAGCACATACGAGCTAAATGCACCCTTTATTATCTTCATGAAATTATACTGTAGACACCTAAAAATGGTCAACGCTTGCGGAGTCATACTTTAACATTTACACATTGCCTCATTTTAGGTTTTTGCGTTGCATTAACATTTCTCCTATGATTCGTACTTGGTTTTTATCATTTGTGAACATCGAGTCATTCTTCTACATTCTTCCTTTATCTCGCTCTCGAATTTGGTCTTGTCGACAACACTATCCAGTCATGATTTTAATCGATCTTATCCTATTGCATCAATGTGCGTGCTTATTTGTCATCATTTTGGACATCGTCAATCCTAATTAGGGTTTTGTCCTCCTGTCAATCTTGCGATCAATTTGTCATCGATCGTTGTCCTCTTATCAATCTTGTCATCTGGCGATCGATTTATCATCAATCCTTCAATCTTGTTGTTTAACGATCGATTTGTCATCGATCGTTGTCATGTTTGATCTTGTCATTTTGCGATCAATTCGTCATTTATCATGGTCATTTTCAATCTTGTCATTTTGCAATCTATTTATCATCAACTCTTGTCATCTTGTTTGATCTTGTCATTTTGCGATCGATTTGTCATTGATCGTTGTCTGTCTCAAATATGTCAATTTGGATCAATTTGTCATTGTTCCTCGTCAATTGGCACATTTTCTCAATCAAATCATTTATCACATTGGTCATTTATCAATCCAAAATCAAATCATGATCGAGTCAATTATCTTTCATCAAGACCTAATTCATCTTCTAGGGTTTCCTGATTTAATCATTTAACCTTGTGTGTGTCATTTCTTCCTTTAGGATTAATAAATTGTTTATTTATCCTAAGTCTTCTCATTGCAATTAAATGTTCATTTAATTGGCTAATTATTCCTCTTTGTGAATTAATTAATCAATGACAAATTATTAATTAATTTACCTAATTCCTAAATTCTTAATTTTCTATTTCCTAATTTTCTAATTCCTAATTTCAATTTCCTCCTATTTCTCTCCTAAATTCATGGAAATGACATGTCAATTTGTCATAAATTTGTCATAATTGACAATCAATCAATTTTGACATAGAAGTTGTCATAATTTGTCATAAATTATCAATCAACAAATTTTGCATAGAAAGTGCATAATTTGTCATAATTGACATAATTGATTTGCAATTTCCATTTGAATTGAATCATGCTAATCTTGTCATCTATCCAATTCTTCTATAAATTGGATGATCTTCATCAATCAAAGCTAATTGGTAATCAGACTATCGAATTTACGCTTCTAGTACTCTTGATCAAAAATCTTGTCTACTTGCTTTCAATCATGTATGTGCACTTGTAGGTGAGATCCACAACCAAACCATTTGAAGAGGAAAGAAGAACAATGGAGCCGCATGAAGGAGCATTCAAATCGTACCTTTGGTTTGCTTAATTTCTAGTTTTGAATGTTTTTATTTCATGTCTCTATTGAGTGTTGTTTAGGATAGATCATTGCAATGAATGAATTTGTGATTGAGCTATTATGTTTATCTTGTTTTGTGATGATTTCCTATTTCCTAACCTACATATACATTCTTTATAATTCTTCTATACAAAGAACAAAAACAAAATTCATCAAACTACTTCTGTAAGAATTTCTCCATAGTCTCCCCTTTGTAAGCGTCCCCCTTTTACAATGACAAAGGCTTGTATTTATAGGCTTCCTTCAATAACTACCTTGATAACCAGCTCATTAACACTTTGAATACCCACCTTAGGCTACTACTAAGGATAAACACCCTAGTTACCCACTTAGAATAACTACCTAAGTGACTACTTCTAGTAACTACCTTTTGGAAACACGTTAGGATAACTAACTTTTACAAAAGCTAAACGTAAATTCTGACTTATGGTTACATGAGTGACATAAGTCACTTTTACAAAAAGACAATTTGAAACAAAGACCAAGTTGATGACCTTGGTGAGGTAATTCTCACTCCTCACTTCATTGTGGCACTGAACATCCTATGTCTTTTGTTTGTTTAATTTGCACTTGCAACTATAACACCTTACAAAATTCCTCTATCCTTGATGTTTTGATGGACGCATATAACTTATTTCAAAGTTCTTAAAATTGTTGCACCCAACGAGATGACATCTTTTCAAGGTCTATTGTCAAAGAATTCATTCATATCGACCCATATATTTCTATCAACAATATCTAACAAAAAACTCCCTTCCATACTGTGACTTTGACATGCTTCGATTTGAAATTTTTTAAAGCTTTCAACAAATCCATTTTGAGAATATGCTGCAATCATACATTTGACAAGAGACATTTATTTGGAGTGATTGTATCCCATTGTTCAGGCACTTTGTTTATATGACCAGTGTATATTCATATATGATCTTGAGGAACCAAAAAGACATATCCACACACATCCACCACAACTTTAACTCAACTTATTATATTTGACTGAAAGTTTCTAAAGCCTTTTCAAAAAATCCATTCTTTGTACATGTTGTGATGAGGCCGCATTTCTTTGATACATCATGTTTGACATTTCACATGCCTCGGCTATACTTCCACATTTTAAATGCATTTCCACTAAGGCAGTTGGAACTACAAGTTCTAATGATAGTTGAACACCATTTTATTTTGGTTCATGCCCATGTACTATTTACAGAGCTTGGCTTTACTCCTGACAATTGAATTTTCTTATAAATTAAATAATGCCTTCACAATGAATAAATTATTTGTAAATCTTGCTATTATCATATTCTTGTAGGTATCATCTCTTGGGGCAACTCAACCAACTATTCACATGGCTTGTCTATCTTTCCAAATTCAGCATGCCTGAGAAAAGGAATGTTTCCAACTACATTATCTAAAAAAAGTTTCCCAACTAATGTTCTTTGATGAATGTCAATAACTATTATGAAGCTCCAATTTTTTTGCTAGCAGAGAAAATGGGTAGAGAAATATTGTAGAGCTCAACTTCACATCTGCCACTTTACATTTCCTTGATGGTTACCAAGTTATTCTACCGAGTGCGTGTAGTTTCAATGCGATATAATAATTAGTTATGATAACTAGCTCTTCCTTGAAGAAGGCATCTGTGCTTTCATAAAATTTGCACAACCTTTCCAAATCATCGATGAGATAATGACTTACTTTCTCTCTTTCGCAACTCGATCAAATTGTCGATAAATAAGTTAGAATAACTAACTATGAGTGTGCATCAGTGTTTTTCTATACTATGCAAAGTTGGAAAACTTGTAGATATTACTTCATTTATCCTTCACATCTTCACTACATTAGTTATTTGTGAAAGTTCCACAACTTGCCGATGAGTGGATGGGTAGTTATAAAAATTTGATCAATCTTGATAGATCGTTTAATGTAAACTTTGAAGAATGAGCATTGATATTTGTAACCTTTCATGCTCATTCACTGCCAACTTGATTTAGTGTAAGGATTTTGTGAATTGATCAATGCAGCTAATCAACATTCTTGTCATTCTTTTTGTAAAGTGACCCAACTTACCAATAATGTGTGGAGATTGAATATATCGACATTTTTGAAAACTTTACCAACCACGCAAAAGGACCAAACCATATACTTAGCAAGTGTTTTGGCTGATTTACAAATTATTGGTGATTTGAAGAATATCCACAAGTCCATCAGTATTTTGTTGAACTTACTGGGATAGCCTATTTGATGGCTCCTTTACTTTTGTGGAGATAAGAATATCCACAATTTTATTTAATTTGTTAAATAGCCGATGAGATAGGAGACTTAGCATTTGAGGATTATAGGAGGCCTTTTGAATCTACAACTATTGCGCACAAGATTTTAAATTCCCAAAAGTTTAAATATTGCCAAGTTTAAAATAGGGGTAACAGACTGACTCTTCAACTATTACTCCCCCTTTGACAACAATGACAAAGGAAATAAAATACATGAAAATTAAATGCATTTACATCAAAATTGCATCAAAGTTGCATAGTATATATAGATATGAAAGTTATAATGTCTTTTACAATGCAATTTTTTAAAAAGCATCACTAAAATGAGATTTCAACTACTTAAGATCATTATGCCAGGTCTAAAATAGTGTCGGTAATCTCCACATGTGTTCTAATCTATCCAACAAGATCCTCCATGGCATCTATGGTGGTCATCTCTAGTGTTGCAAGGATTACTTCAAACTCTTTATAAGCTATTTGCAAGATTTCAACCTTCGGTATCAACTATGTTTGTAGTTCCTATAGGGATGTTGTTCTCTTAACCTATTCATTCTCATAAGCTCTCAACTTATGTTGAATGTCTATAATAGATCTTCCAAAATTTATTGCAGAGTCATTTAGGGGCTTAAATGACTTACTAAAAACCTCAAGTTCTTGCTCTTCTTCTTAGTTCTTCTTGTTCAAATCATCACCAAATAATAAAAATTTGGCCATAGTTGAAAGGATCTTACCACTAGTCTCCATTGCTTCCTGAAAGTGGTCCTTATTGACAGTCAGAGCAACTTTCCCTTTATCAGTATCTTTCATTAATTTCTTTGTTTGTTGCTTCTTATATTCCTTTTCAACATTTACATATGTTGCCACCTCAAAATATTTCATCTATTGTCTGGCATCAGTAACCAGTTGACCAAACTTGTCAATTGGGGTAGAAAAGTTATTTGTATCGGTCTTCGGGAGTAAACTAGACAAAATTTCAAATGCATTCTTTATTGTCTTGTCCTCTTTCTGTTGCTCCTTCATCCTCTTTTTCTTGGCTCAAGATTGCATGTCCGTTGCAATCTCCATCAATTCAGCTAAACTCA
The DNA here is from genome assembly GCF_030272615.1 of Cryptomeria japonica. Lineage (NCBI taxonomy): Eukaryota > Viridiplantae > Streptophyta > Pinopsida > Cupressales > Cupressaceae > Cryptomeria > Cryptomeria japonica. The sequence continues at coordinate 7,576,845 of NC_081415.1, read as the reverse complement.
AGTTATCCATATCAATCGGTCCTTGAATGCTTATAGCATCATCATCATCCACATCATCAACAACTTTCATCTTATAAGTAAATGAGACAGGTGTCACTTTGGTCTCTGTTGTCTCTGTTTTATTCTCCTCTTCTTCTTTCATTTCTTCAATCTTCTCCTCTTTCTTTTCCTCTTCCTTCTTTGTGTCATTATCTCTTTCCTTTCCTTCTTCACTAGCCTTTATCAGTGGTGGTTGTGTATCAACAGTCTAAGTTATTACTAGTGGCTCTTCTATTCTCTTTTATTCTTCATCTTTCTTCTCTTTCTGTCCCTGTTCCTATTGGTCATGCATCTGGACATCTTCAACTTGCACATCAACATCATCAGTTGCATTAATTACCGGTGTCATCATCAAGGATGAAAATTGTCTTTGTTTCAGTCTATGCATTCACCAGTTAATCATCTATCGGTTGATCACCCATCACAATTTCACCAAGCTCAAAATCACTTATCTTGACTCCTTCAAGAAGATCTTCAGCCTTAGGCCTCTCCAATTCATCTTTCTCATCTTCTTCCTCTTCATCTGGAATCAGACCCAATACCTTCTTCAAAATTTGTTCAATCCCATCACGGACTGATTGGGTCTCTCCAAGTAAAAATATTGTCAACCTTTTCTTTGATCTGAAAAATGACTTTGTCTTAGCAAAGATTTTATCTAGCTCCTTGTTACTTGCTTCAGGTTGCAGATTTTTAAGAATAAATTCAATAAATTCTCTGTCTTGTCTCATGGTTTCCTACCATCTTGCATCAATCTTATTATACAAAGAATTTGTAATTTTCCCTTGCAATTCAATTAGGGCTTTCTTGTATTTATTCATCATGAAAACAACTGCATCTTCTATCTATCTTTGTTCAACCTCATTAAAAAAATCATAGAGTTTCTTTATACTAGACAATAAAACATACTCCTTAATGCTTATTATTAAGTTTTCAAGAGGTGTGAGTTTTATTACCTGTCTTTCCAGTCTTGATAGTGGAAGTTCCAACACCCTTTGATTTCTTTCCACTGGCCCTTAGAGACTTCTTTTCTCCTTTGAACTCGGTCTCTTCTTCATCAACATCTACCGGTTTTTGTGCTTGTTTCTTTTTCCTTTTACCAGTCTTTGTCAATGTAGGAGGTGGTTCAACAATCTTACCTTTTATTTTGAACTTGTGAGATTTTGCCAAGATCAAGAGGCAATGGAAAGCACAAACAAGAGAGAATAAAATAGATGATAGAAATAAACTGTATTCTATCAAGATGAAAAATATGATCAACTCGATCATTAAGCATTCATATAATGAATATAAGCCTGCTTATATAGGCAAGGCTATATGGATATGTGAGCACACAAACATGACATGTGGCTCAATAAGAAATAAGGGTAGATAGGAAATAGGTGTGGGTAGGTAGGAGAAATAATATAATAGTCCACATGAGGTGGATCACCCACTGAATGTGGAGTGTAACAACAAGATCAACACCATAAAAGGTGGAATTTCTCCTACACACACTATCCCAATGTGGCACAAACACCTAAGTTTCTCATACCCAAACTACTATGAAATGCATTTCCTAAGTAAACTTAAGTAAGGTGTAATAATATCCAAGTTGAATAATTATTTACACCAACACCCCCCCTTAAGTGCAACTTAGGGGAATGGACATAAGTCTACAATGCAACTAAGCAATGCAAGATGGGTCCCAGCTACTAGGCCATGTTAGGTACCCATATACAAATGCAAATGCATGCAAACCAATGCAATGAAATCTCTCACAAAGAGGGGAAAGAGAGAAAAACCCAATGGGAAAAAACCCTCCCCTAAAAGAGATGAAAAAATAGATACAAAGAACTCTCATAAAAGTATGTGAAGGACAAAGCTCCATGTGACGAAAAAGTCCCCCCCATATGAGAGAAGAAGAGAAGCTAGGAAGCCCCCCCTCAATGTAGATTCTGCACCAATTATAGAAGCTCGATGTATGAAGAAACTTCTCCATGAAAATTGAACAACATTCCTCCCCTTAGGAAGAAACAAAACCAAAGGTGTATCCATGAAGTCTCCCCAATCATGAAGGGAAGATGTATGAAGAAAACTCATGATGAAAGGAATCTTTGAAAACTGCTCAAGTGTCACCATGTCGATGCTGAAAGATACCCCCTCCAAAGGTGGTAAACTATGCCACATTGCTGAAAAAGGCACTCCAAGATCTAGTGGAGATGGATGTAAAACATGTCCCAAAGACTCACATGTCTCCTCAAAAAATAAAGAGACCTCCTCGAACTGTTGTACACAAGTATCCACAATCATGTCAACCTCGAAAGAATGATCATGTAGAGAATGAACAAGAGGGTCAGAGTGTTCCCTCGCAACAATCGAAGAAGGATCACCTTCATCAAAGAGAAAATGAATGTCATCAATGATGTCTCCCAAATCTTCCATGCAGGATTCCACAAACAAACCTACAATGTCTGTCAAGTAATCATCCCATGAATCTGAAGCTGGAAGACAATGAATATCTTGCCGCACTAAATCACATGAAGGCAAAATTGTTGCACTATTCGCATCATCAGGTGCAATAGGTGATGTGATATCAATATGAGGAGATGAAATACAAGACTCAAGAACGGGGTCACATGTGAGAATCCCCATGTTCAAGTGTCCAAAGTTCTCCTCAAAAACTGAACCGTCACAAGAAGTGTGATTATCATGTGTAGAATCATCAAATGTGAAATCATCATCATCAACAAAATCTAAAAAGGAGTATAACCGAGATGCATGGTCAACCACCCTAGTCACAATCATAGCTCTAGTCTCCAAGTCTCGAATGAAAACTGACTCAGGTGTGAACTCCACAACTCTCTTAGTTGCGCCATGTGTGATTTGATAGATAGAAAGGAGATTGTTTGTCAAGTGGGGTACACACAACACACAATTGAAGGAGTTATCCCCAATGTCAATAGATCCTTTCCCAATCACATCCATGTATGTATGATTGCCCATCAAAATCTGCAGCAAGGTGCAAGGCTCAAATGTAGAGAACATAGACTGTGAAGATGCCATATGATGAGAAGCCCCTAAATCAAGAAGCCATCTCTCTGAATCATGGCTGATAGTAGCACAAAGAGCTTTTCCTTTTCTTGTCCCAAAAGAGTGAGTCTTCGCACTTGTAGAAGCCATGAATGCTGGCCCTTTTCCTTTTGAATGTGAGGAAGTGGAAGTTGATGAATCATCCTTCTTGTAGACATTAGGCAAATCAATGTTATGCTTTTTGATGATATGTGTAAGCTCATCAATCTTTTTAAAATGGCAACGATGCTCCTCATGACCAACCTTTTTACAATAGGCACAAGTAGGTCTCTCCCTCTTTGGTGAATTATCCCTCTTGGAAGAGGATGTATGTCCTTGTTGTGGAGAGGATAATGCTTTGTCCTTAGGCTTTGATTGCCATTTTTTCTTGTTTTAGTTGTCCTTTCCTTGATTTCCTTTGTTCCCTTGATTTGCCACTAATGCTTGAGACTTAGAAGCCTTAAGAATGCCCATGCTTATCAACTTAGTTTGTTCCATCATCAACATTTCATTGAAAGCATCAAATGTAGGCATTGTGTAGCTTGAACCCATTGTCATCCTATGGGTTTGGAAACTAGAAACAAATACTGTATATTCTTGTGGAAGCTTTCCTATCAAGTTGAATATCAATTGAGTATCCTTCTTATCAATGCCACAATCTTTGAGTTGTGCCCTCAACTCATTTGCCTTAGTGACATAATCTTGTATAGTATCAAAGTTCTTGGGATCTAACATGCTGAGATCACTATCAATCTGATATCCCATAATCTCATCAACTTGACCATACAAGTCTTGAAACTTTTGCCAAACATCCTTGATTAGAGTACACTTCTCAATATGAAAAATGAGATCCTTTGATACATACTTTCTTAAGGTACCAATTTCCATGATATTTTTAGTGAGCCAATCCAAGTGACCAATTGGATCAACCTTAGGATCAGCAGGAGCAACAATAGTTCCATCAATGTAATGAGTTAGTCCTTTTTCCATAAGTTTACTCCATGCATCAATTTTCCAAGTAGCATAATTATGAGGAGTTAAGAGAGGAAACTTAGACGAACCCATAGTAGCAAAAATGAAGGAACACAAGAGCACAAAAGCACAAGAGACACCATCCCAAATTCACTCAATCAAAGTACCCCCCAAAATAATGATTTTGGCACTTTATATGTAGTGCATGTACAATAGGCCACTTGCAAAACAAGGCAAAGTGGACTTCTAATTTCAATTTACAACTTCTTAAAATGAGATCTAAGAGACTTCAACAAATACTGCTAGTGATCTAAACTAAGATCCAAGGAAAATACAAGTACCAAATATGCCAAAAATGGCCAAATACTGAAAGTACTATTTCTACTTAAAATCACTACAAACAGATAGTAGATTATGAAAGTAGATGAAAAATATGCACTTTAAAAAAAAACGACACTTGAAAAGGAGTCCATATGAGCCCAAATGAAGCCTCCAAAGTTATAAAAAATGGGATTTCATGATTTTTGAAAAACCTGTATCCAAAAATTAGAAAAATTCTACACCACTATATAGATCATGAAATTCTACCCCAAAACAAAAAAAGTTTCTCAAAAAAATGAGTCTGGATGAGTGCAATATCGCTATTTGAAAAATCCCTACAAAATTATAATTTCTAGAAAATTTCCGCCACAGCATCAAACTTCAAATGCCTCTAGATTTGGCCTCCGAAGTCCAATTTGGATGAAACAAAAGGCAAAACTAACTTTCTTGGACCTCCTCAATCCAATGATAACCTTATATTTGACCCACCAAGCTTCAATAAAAACCTATAATAGAAAGATCCAAAATGCAAACCCCAAATAGCATCAAATTTCTCTCAATTAGCAAACCAATGACACTCTAATGGCTCTAATACCATGTGATATTTTGCCAAGATCAAGAGGAAATGGAAAGCACAAATAAGAGAGAATAAAATAGATGATAGAAATAAACTATATTCTATCAAGATGAAAAATATGATCAACTCGATCATTAAGCATTCATACAATGAATATAAGCCTGCTTATATAGGCAAGGCTATATGGATATGTGAGCACACAAACATGACATGTGGCTCAATAAGAAACAAGGGTAGGTAGGAAATAGGTGTGGGTAGGTAGGAGAAATAATATAATAGTCCACATGAGGTGGATCACCCACTGAATGTGGAGTGTAACAACAAGATCAACACCATAAAAGGTGGAATTTCTCCTACACACACTATCCCAATGTGGCACAAACACCCAAGTGTCTCATACCCAAACTACTATGAAATGCATTTCCTAAGTAAACTTAAGTAAGGTGTAATAATATCCAAGTTGAATAATTATTTACACCAACAAAACTGAATCTTATAAGTATTTTCCTTCTTAGTCTCTACCAGTTTCTCCTTCTTAGCTTCTGCTAGTTTGTCTTTCTTTGCAGCTTTCTCCTTTCAATCTCTTGTTTTCACACCAGTGGAGGTTCTAGTTGGAGTACTTTATGCCCCTACCTATTGTGCAACATGTTTAGCTCTTGCCTCAACAATTTGATCCTTAGTGAATCCTTGTTTCTCAGCAAATGCCTCAACTTCTTTCCTTACCTTCATAGTAATAACCAGTTTATTAAGTTATGAATGCACCTGTAAGAATTTTTCTTTATAGGTGCCAACTCATTCAACAATTGTGTCTACTGGTTAGGATAGAAAATGATTAGCATAGCTTATCAAAAGATCTTTGTCCACTTTGTATCCCATGGGCATCACCCAAGTTGTCCTGGGATTAGATGCCTCCATCATGCATGTATCAGTGTTTACCATAAAACAAATTGTATTCTCATACTGGTTGACAACCTCTACTAGTATTCTTTCCCTTGCATGTATTTTCTTGTAAAAATATTTGAAGTATCCCCATGCAATTTTACCAAAATCATTACCAAGAATTGGTATGCTATTCTTCATCTGCATCAATGCTTGAGTGTCATCTATCCAGTTCACATCACTGATACCGGGGAAACAATTTTGAAAATAGAAAAATAAAACAAGAATTAGCTGTCCAAATTTAAACTTTAATCTTTTATCCTTCTTGATGGAATCAAGATTCAACATCAGTTGAATCCTCAATGCCTCAAATAAATCATAATCAACATCCTCCTTTATCATCTGGTATGCGGTGTGAAGGACAGCAGAAAGGATACTATTCATCCTTCTAGAGTAAGAATATTTAATTGTCAGATCAATGATATTGTTTATTGTCATAGCTCTTCCATTCCATTTTGAACCTGTGAAATTAGCTACATCATCCTTTAGAATGAATCTTAAAACTAGAACCTCACTGGTGGTACAAAATCTGGTGACTGCATGAATAACTTCTTTTGAGATTTTATGTGGTCCGTTGAGCCACATAAATTGGTTGTGAATCCTGCTAAGAAAATATCTAGCAAGTTCATCATCAAAGTCATCAATAGCGTTAAGGGCATGGTGAAACCCTTTCTCGGTAACCCTCTTGAACTGTTCCTTCAACACACCATTCTTATCACACAACACTCTATATTGATAAAAAATCATAAAAATACCAAGATCCTCTAGTTTGCAATGATAAAAAGATCAAACATCCTCCACATGCAATACACCATAAGGAACTCTGGATAAAGCTCCAGCGAGATCAATTTCCTTAGATTTAAATAGGTGCCTTTTGAATTCAGGTCGAGGTCTATTGGTAACATCTACCAAATGTGGGGTGTCCATTCTCAAAGATTTAGGTAGATAACAAGATAAATACCTTTCAACGCTTCCACACTAGGGTACCAAACACTGAGAATGTTCTCTCACCGATTACAGATCACAAATCACACCAAATCACTTGTCAATCTGTTCAAATGTTGCATACACAAGCTCTGCTCTTCTCTATTTGCTCTCTATGTGCTCACAAGAATGCATTGTGACAAATGATATTTAAAAAGTTTCTTTTATTTACCCATTATCTACCGCATTATTTGCTTTTCCTGATAAAACCTTAAAACTTGTTTTAACATACTACCGGTTGCCAAAATTATAACATTTCTACCAGTTATGATACAAAATCACTTCATAACATCAAAAAGTATCAAAATGTGTAGATCTAACTTACCACACTTCATTCAGGGGTTTTTGAAAAGATTTAACAATAATCTCTCCCCAAGTTGTATAAACAATTTAGTTTATCGATGAAGGGTTCTCCACTTTAGGTGAAGAATGGGACTCTTCCAATGGTTTCTCATTGCTCTATTTCTTCCAAATTTTGTTCATTTCAACTCTAGTTCCTCAATGCTAACTTTTTCCTTTCCTTTCCAGTCAGCAAATTGATTTACAGGTTGATTTATCTTTTCTCTACAAACTTTTGCAAGGTGTCCTGGTTGGTGACAATGAAAGAAATTCCTTCTAGATTCTCTCCAATGTCCTTCATTTCCTCTTCCAGTCGTCCTTTTTCAATTCATAGCCACATTTCTAAAGTTATGATAGATTTTTCAAATCACATTCATCCTCTTTTCCATCTCATAGGGGCTAGACCAGTTAACATAGGGTCTCTGCAAAGTAGGGTTTCTTCGATCATTAAAATTCCTTCTCCAATCACCACCAGATCTCTAATTCATGTGAGGTGTTGGATTATTAGCTCCATACCCGCATTCAATAGATCTATGCCCATACATATTGCATGTGAAAAAATATCCATTAAAGTTTCTAGGCACATATCTTTGATGAGTACTAAATTTATAACCAGTATCAGCATTAGATTTGCTTCTACAAACATTAGCAGTATGTCTTGGCTTAAGACAATTGAAACAAATAGGCTTATAGGATTTCTTGTCGGTGGATTTCTAAATCTTAGATGTAGATTTACCTTTTTGCATGTTGTCCTTAGTACCAGAAGACTCACCTCTCTCAAATGTAGTATAATCCAATCCAGTTGTGTCACCTTTCATCCTTTGTAATTGAATCTGTTCATCAAGCATGGTAGAACTTTTGTTAAACTTAGCATGTTTTTCATTAGCATCAGCACGCTCTTTAGTAAGATCTTCATTCTGCTTCATAAGAGTCTCTCTAAGAGACATTTCCATATCAAGATCTACCTTTATTTCTTCTTTTTCTTCTTTTTCCTCATGCCAATGAGCATACAGGGTACCAAATTCTTGATTCAGTTTAAAGATCTCATGTTCTTTCTCTTTGATCTTGTCTTCTTCTGTCCTCCTTGCTTCAAGTTCTTGACTCATTCTAATGGTTAGCGCTTCTATCTCGCTCCTCAAGTTATCCTTCTCATCATTTTGTTTCTCCACTTAATCAACCAATGCATTTGTGTTTTATTCATCACAAGAACTGCTCTTAGAAATTTCCAATAGTTGTTGAGTTAGCTCTCTTCTCTTAGCAAGTGAGGCTTTATACTTGCCTTTCAATGTTTCAAGGGCTTCTTGAGTTTCTGCAAGTCTTTTATACATTTCTCTATAGCTCATTCATTTCCCCATGTCTGCCTTAGGGATCCTTCCCAGACGGTTAAGCATCAAGGAAGTTAGGCTCTGATACCAATTGATAAACTTATAAGGTACTAAGAGGGTCAATGTAAACAAAAACAATATAGATCCGATTACATCTCTTAACAACTTTATAATCAATAGGCATGGAATGAAAACAATCACATAAGCAAACACCATATAAAACATGCCAACCATAATACAAGAGATTTATACGTGGAAACCCAAGTGACAGGATTTGGGAATAACCCATGCGACACTGACGATCCTGACCGATTCCCAAGGAAAGTTTCCTCACGAAACAAGATCTTGGACTACGCCTCACCAATACACTGATGCAGAATGCACTCAGAACAGATCAGTCCCAATGCAAAATAAGACAAAACAAAACACGGACCAAAATATGGGTGGGGTGAGTTGGCCAGATTCCTTTATTATATGCAAAAGATACAATACAAGGATAGGATGTTGTATTGAAGAATAAAGATCACCCCCAAATAGATCGACCCTTGTCAAAATAAACTTGGAAAATATCGGATTACAATGGATCCCCTAGCTCATGAGAAAGTAGCCTTGCAGACCCAAGAAGTAGCAGGAGAACCAAGTTCGCTCCTCTTCTTTAAGTCTCGCCACCAAACTACTTCGCTCCTCGAATGCTTCCTTGATTGGAAATGTATGATTGTATTTTCTGATGTTTGAATGAATGAGCACAACCTCCTTATATAGAGGATAGCCTTGGAACCAAATCCACATAGGTCAAGTCCTATCTAACCTAACCGCTAGGACCCAAATGCCCTAATTCGGATAAATTATGAAGTCGGCCTAGATAGGTCCGAACCCATCGGCTAACTGCCTAGACCCAAAGAAATCTGCTCTAGTGGTTATGTCAGCTTTGACCCCAAAAGTGTGCAAACTCCGATGTGGAACTTAGAATAAACCCCACCACAGGACCTATTCATTTGACCTTGATTGACTTCCCTATGTAATGCCCCTACCCTAGTCGGACTTGTAAAATCCATTTGACCTTGATTGACTTCCTATGTGGCATCCTTGAATGGTAGGTTAATCATGATGCAATGTGTAGTTTAGATAATATAAATAATTGTGCATACTTATTATTGTGCTTTTGCATCGATTCTTGTGTAAATGTAATTGTTCCTAACCCTTGTGATAAATCTTGAGCTAACGCCTTCATTGAATATGTATATGTATATGTATGCTTGCATAATTCATGGGTGCAGAAGATTGCAGGTACGACACCGCCTAAGGCGAGGTTCATCTCCTTTGGGGTTTGCAGGTTTGAGTAAACCTTCTCCATCCTTAGAATTCAGATTTGGGGGTCATAAAACTCTTGTCTTGCCTTAGCCATGGTCAGGTGAGCATCGCGAGTGTGGTTCGTGGGTCTCTCTTTTCATTGGATTGCGTGTCATGTGATTTGGTGGACTTCCTCGATTTGCATGCCTTGCACAGAGTAAGTGGAGTTTGTTATCCCAAATATTCAATTCAATTTAATGTGTGGATGTGCGCATTTGTAATTTAGAAATTTAAAATAGGTAGTTTTCTTTTATACGATTAATCATTAATTTAAAGAGATTGCTTTAATTATTATTGTAGCAAGCTTAAGGTATTTAACTTGGATTAATGTGCTCATTTACGCATATGTAGTTGAGAAATTAGAATAAATAAGACTCTTGCATTAGATTAGTCATTTATTTAAAAATGTCGCTTTATTATGTTATAGCGAGTCAATTTAATAGTTAAATTTAATAATAATGAATTTAATGAGCTATGCATTTTAGAAAGGAAAGATTTAAAGTCATTTGAGAAATAGAAATAAATTAATCATTTTCGCATGTTGGAAGAGAAAGGGTAAATTTTATTATTTAAACAGGAAATTATTCTTTTCACTTGCAAATTGATATAGTATAAAGGATTGATTTTTGAGATTTAAATTAATTTAAATATCTCACCCTTGTTAACAGTTCAAAATATAAATGTAGGCCTAAATTGATATTTAGAGAGATGAAAATTAGAATTAAATAAGAAATAGAAGCATGTAAATTTTAATTAGAATAAAACAAGTTAGATTTGTTGAGTAGTGGAAAATAATGATTTCCACTTTCATGTTCCTTTTATTTTAAAAAATAAATAAATAAATGCTTAAATTCGAAATTGAAAATTAGGGCAAAAATAGGGTTTCTCATTTAAGCTAGTTTTGAAATGTTTTTGGGGCTTCTTCTTTCTAGAGAGCTTTTTGGGGGAAAGAAAAAAAATGGAGATGGAAATTTTGGGAAAAATGGGAGATTTGCTTTGGGTTGCAGGTGGAGCTCTTCATCAAAACTCTTCCCGGAATGCATTTGGAGGTAGGATTTCAATCTACCCTTTTATTTATTGTTGGATCAAAAAAAAAATGGTGATTGAATGCTCTCCATGAAATGCTGGAAAAAGGAATGATAATACCCAGGAATGTTTAAAGATTTAGTTTCAGTTTATGAATAGCTTGGTTGTTCTTGGATTTCAAGATTTGTCATGGCTTCTTGGACATCTTAGAAGAAGAAAATCTTCCCCATACTTTGCTTAAACATTCTGAAAAAAAGGGGAAAAAAGAGAAACTGGTAAAAAAAAAACCCCTTTTATTCTTACTGTAAATACAAAAGAATAGATCAAACTGTTATTTTCATTATTTCTTTAGCCATGTGTTATTATTAAAAAAAAAACTAAAAAAAATATGTGTTTTGGGTTAGGGTTTGGTGGGCGAAGGAGCCGAAGCTTGGCTCGTGCTGCCGCCCCCTCCCCCATTCTTCCCCCACGCCGAAGTTTGCAGTCTCCCTGTGACCACATTGTGGGCCGCAGGGTGCGACCACAGTGTGGGCCGCAAGGACTACGACCACACTGTGGGCCGCAAGCTGCGACCACAGTGTGGGCTGCAGGGATTGCGACCACATTGACCACAGTGTGGGCCACAGGGACTGCGACCACAATGTGGGCCGCAAGCTGCGTCCATAGTGTGGGCTGCAGAACCTGCATCCACAGTGTGGGTCGCAGGTCCTGCATCATAGTTTAGGGTTTGGCCGCCCGCTATTCCTCTTCATTTTTTTTTTTTTTAAAATGTATTCTTTACTATTTAGTATTACTTAGTATTTTAGGAATAGTTAAAACTCGAATTTCGGATTTTCATTGTATACAAAATTAATTAAAAAAAAAGATGCTTGTTAATATAAAAATTACTTTGAGTAATATTTTGTATTATAAGAATGAGATGAGATTTTTATTTTAGTAAATAATGTGTTTTTTTTAAAACAGAAACAAAAAAGAGATAAATGTATATATTAAAATATATGCTAATATAGGTGACATCTATTTAGCAAATATTATTAATGACATATATAGATTTTTGGGCTTTAATATAGCAATGATTGGCGTGGTAATTTTAAATCGAATAATAATTGATCATATGATAATGAGTAAATTGAATGGGGGGGGTAATAGTCTTTAATTTTTAAATGTATGCAATAGAGGCTTAATTTAGCTTGGAAAAGATTTTTTTTCATCTCTCCATTCACTTCTAATATATTTTTCTCTTGTAGTAAGAGGGTTGTTTTTGTATCATTAAAAAGGGGTTAGATTATTGTTGTGAAACTAACATGTCATTAGTGTTTATCTAAGATTTAATTTGTTTGTCTAGATGCGTAAGTCGACTTGGGAAAATGTTGTAATTACCGTTAACACTAGAGTATGGCCTATTATTATTTTAGTGATCGATGCATCTGTTATAGTAGCACGTCTTGCCAGGTTTGTTTTGAATCCTGTCATCTAGTTATTTGTGTTGGTCATAGCCGGATTACGCCCCTAGTCAGAGTATCGTCAGTCATTAGAACCTGTATTTGCTTTGAAGTGTTTCAGTTGGATCCACTTTAGAAGGGATCATTATGTAAATTCCGATTGAGGTGTCTGTTGTATATTGATTTTATTCGCCTAAGTGGCAAGGATGTAAAAGACTTATAGATCATGTATTTCCTAACGATATAATACCAAAGGGGTCTTGCAGTTGAGCAAACCCGGAGATGTAGCCCTTAGGGGTGAACTCCGAGATCATATCTGTGTTATGCGATGTTTTAGTTTCCTTTATTTCATGCTTTAAGTTATCATGTATGGTGGATATCTTGTATAAGTGTATGGTGAGAATTTAATGAATTTAAATCTAGGTGCATAAAATTATCCATCTTGACAAATGTAGTAAATCAGGTTCATGAAAGATTGTAAATGAGATTATGGAAAAGTATTTTGAAAATGTGAATTAAAAGTGGTATTAGTGAAGAGAATCTTGCGGGGCTACATCATTGGATTAACCTGTTATTAAGCATGTAAATTGAGCAAATGAGTATGGGAAACAAAGTTAGAATTAAGGTTATAATTTCTAGGTTGAAATCTAAAGGATGAACGTCATATAGCTATTTACTTTTATCTTCTTAAATGAGTAATGCCATGTTAATTATGTTCCACTACATTGGATGAATTTGTTTAGTTATTTCACGTTTTAATCTTAACAATAATCCTTACCAAAATTAACTTGGAAATTGGGTTAACTCAACTATTGATCCATCATTATAACCCTATTAAAAGAATCTCTTATGGTCGCTAAAAGTGAACTAAAATGGGAAGTAATTGTATAGTTGTTTATAACTAAATCTTAGTAAATGTACCTTTTCATATTAACTTCATTTAACCAAAAAGAGTGATATGCAATAAGATAATTGTATTTTAATCCTAATGGAAGAACGTCAATATGAACTTATATTCTAATCTTGAAATGATGAACATCATCTTGCTAACTATATTTTAATTTAAAGGATTCTCTCATGTGTCCTAATACATTTTCACTTTAATGAATTTAGCCATCTATTAGCATTATTAAAATTTCAATGAATTCTATGGCTACTCACATTTTGTCTTTCATAAAAGAACTACAACTTATTAGTTGGCTATGCATGAGACCAAATGAAGGGACCTCACTCTATTAATTGTAGTTTAATCCTTAATGAATGTATCTCATCTTATTAACCATACTTTTAATAATCAAGAAAAAAAAACATCAAATGTGGGTGGTTATCATAAAACCCAAATGAATGAACTTTTTTATAGTTATCACATTGAACCTTAAGGGAGGCCTCTTAAATTAAATAAGTGTCAATGTGCATTGAGTAAATAATCTCACAATGGCTCCTAACCACCCAAAGTAAATGAACACTTCCTAAGATATAAGAGGTCAAATCATTGAACATATGTATAATCAAGTCTTATGCATTATCTCGTAATTAAGTTACCTAGCTTAATGGATCAATTGACGCGTGTTGAGTTGGGAGTAAGGTTATGTAATCGCGTTGGGAAACTCCTTAGGATCGCTAGCCTTCCGCTGTGTTATCTAAGTTTGTGATAACTCTAATGTATCTTAATGTTGTGTCTAATTATTACTACTCGTAGTATTATTATAAAAAGAAATAAAAAAATATTTACACTCTATTCGAGTGTTTTTAACTTAAACCCTTTGGGGTTTCCTGGCAGGGCATTACACATGGTATCAGAGCCCATGTTACAACACTGGGATCTCTGGTTTCGCTTGTACCCTTAGTTGGTGTGTGTGTGTCTACATTATGTTGTATGCTTGTCCACCTTGATGTGAGGGTGTGATTTAACAAACCCTACTTGTGTGTAACGGGTGCGTTCACACCTTGTTTTCACCTTATTGATGTGGGTGCTTTGGAAATAATTATAGGTGTTTTGTCTGCTTATTGAGGTCTTGGTCTATGATTTCTCTTACTTTGAAAGGGAGTTGTATGTACCTTCTTTTTTGATTTATTTTACTCTTTTGACTAGTCCATCTGGGTCGGTTGTTAATATCTTGAATCTAAAAGTACGGTATGTGCTTGTTTATGGTATTGATCGATTTTAATGATTGTCCACTTGAAAGACTAGTATGGCAAATGTTAATGCTTATTACGTAGTACATTGAGTGATTATGACTTGTCTCATTCTCTCTCTCTAGTAAATTAAAAGGAATTGATATGTGTAGTTATCTCTTATTTAATTTTTCTCATTGCAAGAGAAAGGATGATATTTCTTGAGCCCTTGTGTGAGCCTCATAACATTTTTGTGTTTTAGATTGTGAAAGGGATTGGTTTGGGAGTTAATTTTTGGTTAATGATATAAAATGGTATGCTTGCTTTAAAGGGTTCTCCGTGTGCTTGGTAGGAGTAATATAATCAAATTCCATCTTAAGTAAGGTGCATTAAAATGCGCATAGTTGATTTTGTGAAAATTGCTTGATGTGAAAGGAATACCAAAAGAGGACATGCTGTAGTAGCTTCAGGAGTGTATTAATGTGCTCCTTGAAAGATTGTTTTATGTGCTTATTCAACTAGTGTGATTTAGGACCTATTAAGTGATGCACCATTTAACTTGCTTTGGATATGGGTAATTGTCTTATTATGTTTCAAAAAGAGTAAATGAAAGACTTGTTAATTTGTATGCATCAAATGTGTAATATCTAGTAGAAAGCTCTTCATTTACCTTCTTGTCGTATTATGAATTTTCAATGTTAGATTTGATGTGTTATTGTATCGTATTGTATCACGAATAGTGGTTGTTCTCAAGAAGACTTGTATTACAAGAGAAAATTTGAATTCTTGATCGAAAAACTAGAACATTATAGTGCAACAATAATGATTAGAAATGTCAAGTTAGGATGCTTTGGCACCTTTCTAAAAGATAGAGAAATGAAAACCTTGCAACTAAAATGATAGACCTATATCCGAGCAATATGGTGTGATCTTGAAATTCTTGTGTATTCGTAGGAAATAGTTGATTTTCCAACCCTCTTCCTCCTCTTGTTTAAAATATAGGAATTGTTGTTTTTGAAATACCATTTAGAATGCAGTGATTTGAAAGAAATTTTGTTACAACGCATATGAAATTGTATGTTTGCTTTGGCTTCTAATTGGAAGAGGAAAGTTTTTCGCCTTGGAAAAAGGAAAATTGCATAGTTAGTAATGTGAATGAAAATGCTTAGGGAAGGTTGAGAAAGATATCAGAATGATGTAATTTCTTTGTGTAAGTTTGAATTGTTGAGAATTTCAAAATGTGTATCTAGAGTAAACTTTGTTTGGTGATTCATGTGTAAAGCATAATTAAAACTTCCCTTAAGTATATGTTAGCATAATGTAAAGTACTCCCCATTAATGTGACTAAACCAAAAATGGTGCTATTCTGTGTGTGTTGTGAGAAAACCCGTACTTGTTTTGTGTGCCCATGGGATGGTGAAGTAATCAACCATGGGGAATATGTTTGCTTGTGAGTATGGGAAACCATACCTATCTATGTGATGTTGCTTATTTGTTTCCTTACTGAGTGCCAACCCACGGGTTGTTGATAAGTCAGTATGTGAAGGGGTAGTAGTAGAAGTCACCATTCCTTGAATAGTATGAATAGAATACGAGTAATGTCGACGCGAAGTGACTTTAGCTTCCCTATTTTGAGGAAAAGTATGGTTTTGTAATGAACTGTAACATAGGTGTACTCTATACTTCCCCTTGTGATGAACCAATTTACGAGGTTCATGTGTGCCAGCCTAATTCCTATCCTTTATTTTGAGCATATAGATGACAGTTTTTGAGCATATTGATGGATTTTATTGGAGCATTTGTTGCCTTGTCTTCATGAGAGGCATATTATTTTCTTACATAAGTTGCCAACTGACTAGTGTTGGTAGGCTTGTGGGTAGACCTTAGCCATGTATACCTCTGGCTTACGGCGAGTATCCTGAGAGGAACATCGCTATGCGGAGTGTGACCAGCATGTGCCTTATCCGTGGGGTACACTACTATGCGAGATACGTCCATTGTGTGCTTTGTCCACTTGGAGTATTGCCATGTCGTGCTGAGACACGATGCAGGATGTAGTAGACATTTCCATGCGGCCTACCGCTAGGTATAGGGTAGAGCCATGCCACGTGACGACGTGATGCAGGGTGATGTTGAGGTGCACACTGCCATGCCATGTGTATGTGTGACTTGGCCACACCACATGATGAGCTACTAGGATAGCTAGACGATTTTTCCTTCCTTCCTCGTTGGTGGCTAGCTACTAGTCACGTAGTGATGTAATGTGCAATTATGATTTTCTTTTAATTATTTATTTATTTCTTTGTGGGCCAACAATTTATTTTACTTTGACCTTGACAGTTTAGCCACAATCTTGCAATCTTGATTTTACTTGATTTGATGTTGCAAATCCGGAAATTATTTTCTTGTCTTATTGTTGGAATTGACAATTATTATCTTTATTCTTTTGTACTTTGGTGGCTAAACCGGTTTATACTTGTTGTTTTCGTATGCTGGTCTTGTGTTGCAATGTGAATTCCTCTCCAAGAATGTAGGAGACGGTCTTGGATGAGTGTATACGAGGAAGTAGACACAGGGAACCTTGAGGATGGAGGTATGTGAGGCTGTGAAACAGCTAGGATCCACTACCTACCTATGAGTGGTGACTATCTCTTGGAGGCTAAACACCTTACACAACAAGGGATATTCACGAGGGACTTGTATGGAAGGTAGCACCGCTATGGTGTACCCTAGCACCATCAAGCCCTCAAGTGAGATGTTGGACATTTGTTGATCATGTATTTATTCTGAGAGCAGGCATAGAGAGGTCGATCATATATGTTACCTTTGACCGAGCATTAGACATGCTCACATGTGGCCTATTGTGTTGTGCAAACCAGTCTTGTGGATGGATATTATGTGTAATCATGGATTAAATGGAATTAACTTGTCACTATGTTATGGGGCATAGTCATTGGAAGGGTTCTTGTATGTCTGAAAAGTGTAAACAATTGAGTTCTTGCATTGCTCTTATTTGACGGAAGTTAACTTGGTGGTAGAAATTGATATGTGAAGCTAGTTCTATGCGATAAAGTTTTGTGAAAGAGATGAATTGGTGAAAGAAATGGACCTTGAGAGCATATTTTCTTGTCATGTTTGATAAAAGAGTATGTTAACTGTGCTTATATATCTTAATTGCTTTAAATTTGGTGTAATAAAAAAGGGAAAAATTCTCGTTTCTCTACTATGATTGTGTGTAAATTCTAGAATATTTTAAGATGTGAATAATGTTAGATGCCTTCTATTAATGGATGATGACACTTGTAGAGGATTTATGAATAATGTTCTAAAATTATGACAAAATAGTTGGTTGTGCAAATTGATGATTTGTAAATTGAGTTTAAGGGCTAGTAAGTGTTGCAGGACTTCCATTTAGCTTTGCGACTTCCAAGAGTAAGTCGGAGCCTAGGGGGGGAGAATTTAATGCCCCTACCCTAGTCGGACTTGTAAAATCCGTTTGACCTTGATTGACATCCTATGTGGAATTCTTGAATGGTAGGTTAATCGTGATGCAATGTGTAGTTTAGATAATATAAATAATTGTGCATACTTATTATTGTGCTTTTGCATCGATTCTTGTGTAAATGTAATTGTTCCTAACCCTTGTGATAAATCTTGAGCTAACGCCTTCATTGAATATGTATATGTATATGTATGCTTGCATGATTCATGGGTGCAGAAGATTGCAGGTACGACACCACCTAAGGCGAGGTTCATCTCCTTCGGGGTTCGCAGGTTTGAGTAAACCTTCTCCATCCTTAGAATTCAGATTTGGGGGTCATAAAACTCTTGTCTTGCCTTAGCCATGGTCAGGTGAGCATCGCGAGTGTGGTTCGTGGGTCTCTCTTTTCATTGGATTGCGTGTCATGTGATTTGGTGGACTTCCTCGATTTGCATGCCTTGCGCGGGGTAAGTGGAGTTTGTTATCCCAATTATTCAATTCAATTTAATGTGTGGATGTGCGCATTTGTAATTTAGAAATTTAAAATAGGTAGTTTTCTTTTATACGATTAATCGTTAATTTAAAGAGATTGCTTTAATTATTATTGTAGCAAGCTTAAGGTATTTAACTTGGATTAATGTGCTCATTTACGCATATGTAGTTGAGAAATTAGAATAAATAAGACTCTTGCATTAGATTAGTCATTTATTTAAAAATGTCGCTTTATTATGTTATAGCGAGTCAATTTAATAGTTAAATTTAATAATAATGAATTTAATGAGCTATGCGTTTTAGAAAGGAAAGATTTAAAGTCATTTGAGAAATAGAAATAAATTAATCATTTTCGCATGTTGGAAGAGAAAGGGTAAATTTTATTATTTAAAAAGGAAATTATTCTTTTCACCTGCAAATTGATATAGTATAAAGGATTGATTTTTGAGATTTAAATTAATTTAAATATCTCACCCTTGTTAACAGTTCAAAATATAAATGTAGGCCTAAATTGATATTTAGAGAGATGAAAATTAGAATTAAATAAGAAATAGAAGCATGTAAATTTTAATTAGAATAAAACAAGTTAGATTTGTTGAGTAGTGGAAAATAATGATTTCCACTTTCATGTTCCTTTTATTTTAAAAAAATAAAAAATAAATGCTTAAATTTGAAATTGAAAATTAGGGCAAAAATAGGGTTTCTCATTTAAGCTAGTTTTGAAATGTTTTTGGGGCTTCTTCTTTCTAGAGAGCTTTTTGGGGGAAAGAAAAAAAATGGAGACGGAAATTTTGGGAAAAATGGGAGATTTGCTTTGGGTTGCAGGTGGAGCTCTTCATCAAAACTCTTCCTAGAATGTGTTTGGAGGTAGGATTCCAATCTACCCTTTTATTTATTGTTGGATCAAAAAAAAAATGGTGATTGAATGCTCTCCATGAAATGCTGGAAAAAGGAATGATAATACCCAGGAATATTTAAAGATTTAGTTTCAGTTTATGAATAGCTTGGTTGTTCTTGGATTTCAAGATTTGTCATGGCTTCTTGGACATCTTAGAAGGAGAAAATCTTCCCCATACTTTGCTTAAACATTCTGAAAAAAAGGGGAAAAAAGAGAAACTGGTAAAAAAAAAACCCCTTTTATTCTGACTATAAATACAAAAAAATAGATCAAACTGTTATTTTCATTATTTCTTTAGCCATGTGTTATTATTAAAAAAAAAACTAAAAAAAATATGTGTTTTGGGTTAGGGTTTGGTGGGCAGAGGAGCCGAAGCTCGGCTCATGCCGCCGCCCCCTCCCCCATTCTTCCCCCACGCCGAAGTTTGCAGTCTCCCTGCGACCACATTGTCGGCCGCAAGCTGCGACCACAGTGTGGGCCGCAGGCTGCGACCACAGCGTGGGCCGCAGGGACTGCAACCACATTGTGGGCCGTAGGCTGCGACCACAGTGTGGGCCGCAGGGACTGCGACCACAGTGTGGGCCGCAGGGACTGCGACCACAATGTGGGTCACAGGCTGCGTCCACAATGTGGGCCGCAGAACCTACATTGTGGGTCGCAGGTCCTGCGTCATAGTTTAGGGTTTGGCCGCCCGCTATTCCTCTTCATTTTTTTTTTTAAAAAAAATGTATTCTTTACTATTTAGTATTACCTAGTATTTTAGGAATAGTTAAAACTCGAATTTCGGATTTTCATTGTATACAAAATTAATTAAAAAAAAAGATGCTTGTTAATATAAAAATTACTTTGAGTAATATTTTGTATTATAAGAATGAGATGAGATTTTTATTTTAGTAAATAATGTGTTTTTTTTTAAAAAGAAAAAAAAAAGAGATAAATGTATATATTAAAATATATGCTAATATAGGTGACATCTATTTAGCAAATATTATTAATGACATATATAGATTTTTGGGCTTTAATATAGCAATGATTGGTGTGGTAATTTTAAATCGAATAATAATTGATCATATGATAATGAGTAAATTGAATTGGGGGGGTAATAGTCTTTAATTTTTAAATGTATGCAATAGAGGCTTAATTTAGCTCGGAAAAGATTTTTTTTCATCTCTCCATTCACTTCTAATATATTTTTCTCTTGTAGTAAGAGGGTTGTTTTTGTATCATTAAAAAGGGGTTAGATTATTGTTGTGAAACTAACATGTCATTAGTGTTTATCTAAGATTTAATTTGTTTGTCTAGATGCGTAAGTCGACTTGGGAAAATGTTGTAATTACCGTTAACACTAGAGTATGGCCTATTATTATTTTAGTGATCGATGCATCTGTTATAGTAGCACGTCTTGCCAGGTTTGTTTTGAATCCTGTCATCTAGTTATTTGTGTTGGTCATAGCCGGATTACGCCCCTAGTCAGAGTATCGTCAGTCATTAGAACCTGTATTTGCTTTGAAGTGTTTCAGTTGGATCCACTTTAGAAGGGATCATTATGTAAATTCCGAAAGAGGTGTCTGTTGTATATTGATTTTATTCGCCTAAGTGGCAAGGATGTAAAAGACTTATAGATCATGTATTTCCTAATGATATAATACCAAAGGGGTCTTGCAGTTGAGCAAACCCAGAGATGTAGCCCTTAGGGGTGAACTCCGAGATCATATCTGTGTTATGCGATGTTTTAGTTTCCTTTATTTCATGCTTTAAGTTATCATGTATGGTGGATATCTTGTATAAGTGTATGGTGAGAATTTAATGAATTTAAATCTAGGTGCATAAAATTATCCATCTTGACAAATGTAGTAAATCAGGTTCATGAAAGATTGTAAATGAGATTATGGAAAAGTATTTTGAAAATGTGAATTAAAAGTGGTATTAGTGAAGAGAATCTTGCGGGGCTACATCATTGGATTAACCTGTTATTAAGCATGTAAATTGAGCAAATGAGTATAGGAAACAAAGTTAGAATTAAGGTTATAATTTCTAAGGTGAAATCTAAAGGATGAACGTCATATAGCTATTTACTTTTATCTTCTTAAATGAGTAATGCCACGTTAATTATGTTCCACTACATTGGATGAATTTGTTTAGTTATTTCACGTTTTAATCTTAACAATAATCCTTACCAAAATTAACTTGGAAATTGGGTTAACTCAACTATTGATCCATCATTATAACCCTATTAAAAGAATCTCTTATGGTCGCTAAAAGTGAACTAAAATGGGAAGTAATTGTATAGTTGTTTATAACTAAATCTTAGTAAATGTACCTTTTCATATTAACTTCATTTAACCAAAAAGAGTGATATGCAATAAGATAATTGTATTTTAATCCTAATGGAAGAACGTCACTATGAACTTATATTCTAATCTTGAAATGATGAATATCATCTTGCTAACTATATTTTAATTTAAAGGATGCTCTCATGTGTCCTAATACATTTTCACCTTAATGAATTTAGTCATCTATTAGCATTATTAAAACTTCAATGAATTCTATGGCTACTCACATTTTGTCTTTCATAAAAGAACTACAACTTATTAGTTGGCTATGCATGAGACCAAATGAAGGGACCTCACTCTATTAATTGTAGTTTAATCCTTAATGAATGTATCTCATCTTATTAACCATACTTTTAATAATCAAGAAAAAAAAACATCAAATGTGGGTGGTTATCTTAAAACCCAAATGAATGAACTTTTTTATACTTATCACATTGAACCTTAAGGGAGGCCTCTTAAATTAAATAAGTGTCAATGTGCATTGAGTAAATAATCTCACAATGGCTCCTAACCACCCAAAGTAAATTAACACTTCCTAAGATATAAGAGGTCAAATCATTGAACATATGTATAATCAAGTCTTATGCATTATCTCGTAATTAAGTTACCTAGCTTATTGGATCAATTGATGTGTGTTGAGTTGGGAGTAAGGTTATGTAATCGCGTTGGGAAAATCCTTAGGATCACTAGCCTTCCGCTGTGTTATCTAAGTTTGTGATAACTCTAATGTATCTTAATGTTGTGTCTAATTATTACTACTCGTAGTATTATTATAAAAAGAAATAAAAATATATTTACACTCTATTTGAGTGTTTTTAACTTAAACCCTTTGGGGTTTCCTGGCGAGGCATTATAGCATCGACCCCAGAAGTGTGCAAAATTTGATGCGAAACTTAGAATAAACCCCAACATGGGACCTATTCATTAGTTTCTCAAAACAATGCAGGTCGGCCTGACTCGACCAAAGTGTAGACCCGTTACATCCTCCCCCACCAAACTAGTGGTTGTGCCCTTGATACTAGTGCAAGCCTGCTCTGCACCCGAGAGGAACCATTACTGAATGCCTAACTCTATGAAGAGGAACTCCCTCTATGACGCCTCTCAGATGCCTAAACTGAATGGTCACATTTTAGGTGCTAGAAGGGGAATTGTCTTCCTGTGGACCTCCAATCCATCTCACCATAGGCACCCCATTTCTACCCAGGCTCTCAACCTTCCAAAGACTTAGAGAAAGTGTGTTGTCACTAAAATCAGGTTTAACTAACAATGGCCTAAATAAATCATTCATCAAAGTCTTGAATTTAGCAGGTGCATTAGTCAGTCCAAAAGGCATGACTAAGAATTCATAACTTCCATACTTGGTTGTTATAGCAGTCTTCTCTTCGTCGCCTAGTGCAATTCAAATCTGATAGTAGCTATGTCTCAAGGTCATCTTACTAAACACTCTTTCATCCACTAAGTGGTCAAAGCTATCTGCTATGAGGGGTAGTGGGTACTTGTTGATTTTTAGCTTGTTCAACACCCTATAGTCAACACACAACCTCAGTGTCCCTTCCTTCTTGCACTGAAACAAAACTAGAGCTGCATAAGGAGATCTGGATGGACACAAGTAACACACCTCAACAAGTTTGGCCAACTAATTCCTTAGCTTGGCAATCTCAAGTCCTAAGAGTTGATAAGGAGCCTTGGCAGGCAGTCTTGCTCCAGCTTCTAGCTCGATCCTGTGATCTACATATCTTTGTGGTGGAAAAATAGCAAGAATCTTGTTAGACATGACATCCGCGTACTCCCACAAAACATCTTGGATGGCTAAGGCATTAGAGCTCATGGAGGACTCCCCTTCATCCTAGCCTCCAAGAAATGTAGCTAATAATAGTTCATCCTAATCGCCCTTACAAACCTGCTTCGTAGTCAATGCTTTGAGTACCCAGTTTGATTCCTTTCACTTCACCGTGGGGATCATACAAGGTTTTCTTGGATCAAGTATCAAGACATAGCCCATGTATGGCACCACTTTTGTTGCAGCAGTCCTTAGGAACTCCTATCCAAGGATGAGATCAAACTCATTCATCTCGATGGGAACCATGTCTACAGTGCCCTGTCGAGATCCAATTTGGAAGACCTCCTTCTGGATCTTGCCACTTACTTTTTGTGTCATTGCTTTCACCACCTTGAAGTGTGATGTCATAGGCTCCATCTTCAAGACAATCTTCTTGGCTCATCTGGTTGATATTTAATTGTGAGTCACCCCTGAATCAACCATCGCCATTACTTTCCTTCCGCCGAAGAATGCCTCAACATAGAAAAGCTCATGCTTGTCGGAAACATTTCTTTTTGTGGAATTGTCCATCAAATTGAGTAGTTGCAAAGTGCTCATCTCAAGCATCTTCTTCTCCTCGACCAATAATGCACATATCCTACTCTGCCCTGGATAGCTTCACGCCCAGTTATCATCTTTCCCATAGATGAAACAACCCTGATCATGATCTTTCTTCTTTTCAATAGGGGCCTGATCCTTCTTTTTGAAGTTGTTTCCTTCATAAGGCTTCTGAGCTTTCTTACTCTTATAATCATCATTCTAGTTCGAAGGAGCACCTCCATTCTTGTCATTGCGATGAAATTGCCTCTTGTAGTTCTCAGATCAAGCACCTCCAAATCCTTTGGCTGGGTCACCTCTGTAGTCAAGTAGTCCATCTGCAACAGTGATAGCCTTAGCAAGAGTCTACACCTTTTGATGGTTCAATTTGTCTTTCACCCATGATTGCAAGCCTTTGGTAAAAAGGAACGGTTTCTTGAAATCATTCAACTTTAAGCACTCCAGATCTAGCACCTAGAACACCTTCACATACTCATGGATTGTTCCTGTATGCTTCAACTCATCGAAGCAAGATCAGATGATCCAATCTAAGTTCCCTGACCTGAACTAATTGTGCAGGGCTACCTTCAGTTCCGCCCAAGACTTAATCGATCTCATAGGTTTACCAGTACATTCATCCACCTGATGAGTCCACCACAAAAGATTCACACTCCTAGTCAAGCAAGTTGCAATCTCCTTGATCTGGGCCTCATTAGATACTTTCAGTACGCATGAAAAATATGCTTCCAAATCCTAGAAGAAGCTGTCCATTTCCTTGTCATTGCGATCACCATCATAGACACCAATTCGAGTCATCTTAGAAGCTTGTCAACCTCCTTGAAACAATGAATGATAAATCTGATGACCCTCTCTAAGGAAATGTACTTCTTCCTTCAAAGTATCAACCTAATCAGTCAGCTTAGACCACTCTTCTATCTAGGGCTCTTCCAACCTTTCCTCCATGTTTGATTGCTCCAGCACCTCGATTCGAGTCTCATGGTCTTGCAGCCACTCTCTATGCTTCAGATCCTTCGATATCGAAGTTGCCTTAGCTACTCAACCTGCTTCTAGCAACAAATTCTTTGCCTTGAATGGGTTGTTTGCATCACCTATGTTTCTGCTCAGTCGCAGATCTGTTCACCCAGTCAAGAGTTAGACCAACTCTTCAATGCACTTTGATACCAACTATCAAGGGCTTTGGGAATAACCCATGCGACATAGATGATCTTGAACGATTTGCAAGAAAAGTTTCCTAGCGAAATACTATGCCTCATCAATTCACTAATCCAAAATGTGCTCAGAACATATCAGTCCCAATGCAAAATAAGACAGAACAAAACACAGACCAAGATATGGGTGGGGCGAGTTGCCTAGATTCCTTTATTATATGCAAAAGATATAATAAAAGGATAGGATGTTGCATTGAAGAATACAGATCACCCCCAGATAGATCGATGGTTGTCATAATAAACTTGACACAGATCGGATTAATGGAGCCCTTGGCTCATGAGAAAGTAGCCTTGTAGACCCAGGAAGAAGTAGGAGAACCAAGTTTTCTCCTCTTCTCTAAGTCTCACTGCCGAACTACTTCGCTCCTCAAATGCTTCCTTGATTCAGAATGTGTGATTGTATGTTTGAATGAATAAGTGCAGTCACCTTATATAGAGGATAGCCTCAGAACCAAATCTGCATAGGTCATCATATCTGACCTAACCGCTAGGATCCAAATCCCTAATTTAGATAAATTATGAAGTCGGCCTAGATAGGTCAAGACCCATCCGCTAACTGCCTAGACACAAATAAATCCGCTCCAACGGTTATGTCGGTGTCGGCCCCAAAAGTGTGCAAACTCTGATGTAGAACTTAGAATAAACCCCAACATGGGACCTATTTTTTCATTGCTCAAAGCAATGTAGGTCAGCCTAACTCAACCAAAGTGCAGACCGGTTATATCCTCCCCCACCAAATTAGTGGCAGCACCCTCAACACCAGTGCAAGCCTGCTCTGCACCTGGGAGGAACCATGACTAATTGCCTAACTCTATGAAGAGGAACTCCCTCTTTGAAGGAGCTAGGATTTGCCAACTTCCTCAAGTTGGATTACTTCCTCGCTTGGCACTAATTCTGCCAAGTGAACAAGTCTATCCCTTAGTGGCTCATAAGGCATAATCTCATGACCATCCCATGTCCAATGATCGACAGCTTGTCAACATCTCACCAAGATCTCAAAAGTCTTTCTGCATCTCTCCAAGTTGGACACATCTTAGTTGTCTCCTAGGTTCATCAATTATCCATAACAGATGGACCCGCACTAGTCCCAATTCTCCAAGATTCCGTCCTTACGTAGTTCATCATTGAACCCAATGAAATCTTGGAATGTATCAACACAGAGCTGAGTAGATCCATCTCCAAGTCACCTGAAAGTAGTGGAACTTGCATGAGGTTCTCGAGGCATGCTGGCTTGAACTGCACTATGCCACAAAGTCCCTGACTTGCCCTCATCTGCATCTTCAAGACGAGCATTTACAAAATGCATGTTATCGTCCTCAACTTCTTGCTCCACTATTCACTGGGTGTTCAACCTAAAACTAGCACCTACCTCACACTGAATCGAATCAACCACTTCTCTGCCCAAAATGATCATCACATCGTCCAAATAGACTGATTCATATTGCTCTATTAAGTCTAGAAAAGAGAGCCTAGACCTACACATAAACTCATGTGAAAGTAGCTTAGTTAACTTTGCAAGTCTGTAAAATATCATCTCAGATGCAATAGGTGGCTGATCCATCCATTCCCACCACCCAATGGCTTCTGAGCAGCTTCACAAAAGGGCTAAGGCATTTTAATGTCCTCTGGTCTAATTGTCATCGTTGTATCCAAGGATCATCAGATCTCTCAAAGAGATTGATTCAGTCCACTCCCATCTGTCAAAGATGTCTTCCTCCGTGAAGATGTCTACTAAGTCTAAAAGATGGTGTTCAATTCTAAAATCTATGTACAAGCATTCTAAGGCACCTCTCAGATGCCTAAACTAAATTGTAGCAGTGTAGGTTCTAGAAGGGGAATCGCCTTCCTGTGGACCTCCAATACATCTCGAAGTAAGCACCCCATTATTACCTAGGCTCTCAGCCTTCCAAAGACTTAGAGAAAGTGTGTTGTCATTGAAATCATATTCATCTGGAACTCCCACTTTTGTCAAGGGTAACACTGGCTCCTCAGTCAGCTTCTCCTTCAATTAATAAAATGCACTTTGTTTCTTCTCTCGCCATTTCCTAATTTTGTCCTTCTTTAGTAAATCAGTGAGGGGACTTGCGATCCTAGAATAGCCTCCAACAAAATTCATGTATTAGTTGGCCAGGCCAAGGAACTACCTCACCTCGTGAACATTACGAAGTGGCTCCCAATCTTGAATAGCTTGTAGCTTCTCTGGATCTGGGCGGATCTGATGACATCCAACAATATGGCCAAGGACCGATACTTCCTCTTGTGCAAATGCACACTTTTCCTTCTTCGCATAGAGTTCATGCATCTTGAGCAGTTTGAACACTTCCTTGAGGTGTTCTTTGTGCTCATCTAAATCTTGGTTGTACACAAGTATATCATTTAGATACACCACTACACACTTATCTAACAATGGCCTAAATACATCATTCATCAAAGTGTTGAATGTAGCAAGTGTATTAGTCAGTCTGAAATGCATGACTAAGAATTCATAACTTTCATACCCGATTGTTATAGCAGTCTTCTCCTCATCGCCTGGTGCAATTCAGATCTAATAATAGCCCCATCTCAAGTCCATCTTACTGAACACTCTTGCATCCACTAAGCAGTCAAAGTTATCTGTTGTGATGGGTACTGGGTACTTGTTCTTGATTGTTAGCTTGTTCAACACCCTATAGTTGACACACAGCCTCAGTGTCCCTTCCTTCTTGCGCTGAAACAAAACTAGAGCTGGATAAGGAGATCTAGATGGATGCAAGTAACCCACCTAAATGAGTTCTGCCAACTGTTTCCTTAGCTCAACCATCTTAGGTCCTGAGAGTCGATAAGGAGACTTATCAAGAGGTCTTGCTCTAGCTTCTAGCTCAATCTTGTGATCTACATATCTCTATGGTGGAAAAATAGTAGGAAGTTTGTCTGGCTTGACAACCGCATACTCCTGCAAAACCTCTTGGATGCCTAAGGTGTTGGATCTCATGGATGACTCCCCTTCATCCCAGCCTCCAAGAAATGCAGCTAAGAATAGTTCATCCTGGTCGCTCTTGCAAACCTGCTTCACACTCAATGCATTGAGTACCTAGTCTGATTCCTTGCACTTCACTGAGGGGATCAAACAAGGTCTACTTGAATCAAGTATCAAGACACAACCCATGTGCGGAACCACTGCTGCTACAGTAGTCCTTAGGAACTCCTATCCAAGGATGAGATCAAACTCATTCATCTCGATGGCAACCATGTCTACCACGCCCTGCCAAGATCCAATTCGGATGACCTCTTTCTGGATCTCGTAACTTACTTTTTGTGCAGGTGTTGTCACCACCTTAAAGTGTGATGTCATAGGTTCCTTCTTCAAGCCAAGCTTCTTGGCTCAACCAGATGATATGTAATTGTGGGTTGCCCCTGAATCGATCATAGTGAAGCTCATGCTTGTTGGCAACATTCCTTTCTATGGAATTGTGCATCGAGTTGAGGAGCTGCAAAGTGCTCATCCTGGGCATCTTCTTCTCCTCAACCAATAGTGCATTGATCTTACTCTGCGCCTAGTGATCGTCTTTCCCACAGATGAAAAAACTGGATCACAATCTTTCTTCTTTTCAATAGGGGCCTGATCCTTCTTTTTGAAGTTATTTCCTTCATTAGTCTTCTTAGCCTTCTTACTCTTCTAATCGTCATTATGGTTCAAAGGGGCACCTCCCATCTTGTTGTTGTGACAAAAATGCCTCTTGTAGTTCTCAGATGAGGCACCTCCAAAGCCTTTGGCTGGGTCGCCTCTCTAGTCAAGCAGTCCATCTACAATGGTGATAGCCTCAGCAAGATTCTACACCTTTTGACACCTCAATTTGTCTTACACCTAGGGTTGCAAGCCTCTGGTAAAAGGAACAATTTTTTTAAATCATTCAACTTTGAGCACTCCAGATCCAGTACCTGGAACACCTTCACATACTCACGGATTGTATACATAGATATATATACATATACATGTATATATATATATATATACATACACACACAAATATACATACATATATATATACATACATATACATATGTATATGTATATGTATATGTATGTACATATATGTAGTTGACAAAATATTTGAAACAAGATAGTTGCAGCAAGGGGGAGCATATGTGTGTGTGTATACATATATATGTATATGTATATGTATATGTATATGTATATACATATGTATATATATATATATACATATGTATGTATGTATATATATACATATATATATACATATGTATGTATGTATGTATGTATGTATGTATGTATGTATTTATATACATATGTATTTATCTATGTATGTATATATGTATGTATATATATACAAATGTATGTATGTATGTATGTATGTATATATATACATATGCATGCACATATGTATTTGCATGCATATGTATATATATGTATGCACATACATATGTATATATATACATATATATATATACATGTATATATATATATATATGTATATATATATACATGTATATATATGTATGTGTACGTATGTGTATATATACACATACATACACATACATACACATACATACATATATATACATACATATATAGACATGTATACACACACATATATATGTATATATGTATGTATATATACATGTGTATATATATGTATATGTATATGTATATATGTACATATATACATATGTATATGTATACATATATGTATATGTATATATGTACATATATGTATATATATATACATATGTATACATATATGTATATGTATGTATATACATATATATGTGTGTGTATGTATGTGTATATATATATATATGTATATCCTTTTACTGTAGATATTGACATCAATGCTAAAGGGGGAGTTTGTTGGATTTGGTATGTTTGTCATTGATATCAATAAATGTGCTTGCAAACAAAGGTATGTAGGGGACTGGATAAGTTTAAGACAATGATGATATGGGTTTGTTGTTCTTATTACAAGGTGGTAAAGAAAACACATGAATGCATGCTAATAGCACTTCATTTTGGCTTAGTTTTAATTTTAATAATCATTTGTGACAACTTGATGACAACTTGATCATAATATCTCATGGTGTAAGTTGTGGTTGTGTTTGAGATAATGGAGTGTATTGTGGTTATCTTTTTTTGGTTATCATCTTTGCATAGTATCAATGCTGAATCATTTGTAAAGCACACAATCATTTGTAAAGCACACAGGCATACAAACTAGTCTATGCATGTTGTTTTAAATCTACAATAACAATGTTATCTTCTGCACCTATCATGACAAAAATTTGAATCCACAATCAGTTTTTGATCCTGTTCATGGACTAAGGTGTTGAGGTTGGTAAATGGATGGTTGTCATGGACATCATATTTTTAAACTAATGTTTTTGTACAGATATATTGTAGATTCTATCTCCCATCATGTGGGCAATAGGAGAAACAAAGATACGTGATAGCAAAGTAATTGACAAAACTCAGTTGATATTATGGTAGATGTTTAGTGTCTTAACAAATAACAATCATTTGTTATCAAAATACATGAAGACCATTGTTATAGTCAAATTCTTATGCATAAGTTTCTATTTAACGAGTTCATGCTTTTTTTGGTAGACAGGTTTTGTAATTCTTTCTCCTAATACCAACAACAAAATAACATTTTTGAATATTATAGAAAAAAAAGAAGCCAAAAAATATGAGGATGGAATAAGGTGGATGTGTGTGTCTGAGATATGTAGAATGAAAAATGACAGTTTTAAAACGGAATAGAACTTGATTTATAAATTGTTGTTGAAGACATTGACAGTGAAAATCAGTGGAGTTAAAAGAGAATAAGAAGATGTTTAATCAATGAATACAATTAGAAGTGCAGTAATTTGTTTAAGCTATCATTGTCCATGATATTTCTGATTTGTTTTATATTTGATACAGTGAGGGTTTTGATAATAATAGTGTGTGATAGTTTAGCATTGTATATTCTTATAAGCTAACATTGTCCATGATATTTTTGATTTGTTTTATATTTGATATAGTGAGGGTTTTGATAATAATAGTGTGTGATAGTTTAGCATTATATATTCTTATTTTTGAATTGATTGTGCAGAAAATGGAAACAAAATAGTGATTACCAAAACATTTTGAAGACCAGTTTGCCATTGTAAAATTGTAGAACAAAGATCTGATTTCTGAGACAGTTCAATGTGAATTATTTGAAGAATGGTAGTACATAAAATTCCTTTGTATTGAAATAGAGTAACCCTCTAAATTTGTATTTTTTTGAGTTTTTTTTGTTTTTTGTAAGGGGTTGGTTCTCCTAGAGTCGGTGCTCTAAACTTTGTGAGTGAGGCCTAATATATTAAATTGTTCATAGTTACTTTTCACCCTTAGGGATTTTCCACTCAAAGATTGGTGTCATGGCATGGTGTTGAATTCGTGTTATTTTTTTTTCAATAAAAGTGGATTATTCCACTAAACTTTTCTATTAATATTTTTTATTTTTTACACAGGTTTCAAAGAGCATACCAAAGGAAAGTACCCTGAGAAGAAAACCTCCGGTCACAGCTCATAAAATAAGCCTATAGTATCTAACGGATCAATTTATACACCCCGCCCAAAATCACATACAAAATGCGGTCACAACACATATAATATCAGTTTTGCATAAAGCCCATATGACAATTTGCCAAAAAAACCCATCGGATAATTTTCAAATGTAGACTCGATAGTCGCTATCAATGGAAGAAGACAAAATTTTCCAAAGCCCTGTGCCAAATTCCATGAGCCAAAAACCTTCCTACCAAAAAAGAAAGTATGAAAAAACCTTTGGAAAAACACTATTATATCAAATACCATGACCTCGAACACTTCTCCAGACAACGAACATGAATACTTGAAATGAAAGGGGAAAGCGTGAATAATTATCATCATAAATTTTTACATCGACAATACTCAAGAAAATCATATGACTATTGCTGAAAACATTCCCATACCCTACAAGGAATTTCCTCAAAACCCACCTCTCACTGATTAGCATTGCTATCAATGGCTAAATTTGCTAAATAATCTGCAATCTTATTAACTTCTCTATAACAATGGGATACCAAGAAAGATTAAAACAATTCTAATTTTTGTAAAATGGGATCAAGTATATACTGCAAATTCCAACAATTTGATTTCTTTTTCATAACACATTGAATAATCACCATAGAATCACCTTCAATTATGAAGTCGTTAATACCCAAAGAGATTGCCATATCCAATCCAAAAGACAAAGCATGAAATTCCGCATAATTGTTAGTTTTAAAACCAATAGCATGACACTTAGCTCGAATAAAATTTGCATTGTGATGATAAATTACCATGCCTACCCCAGCCGGCCTAGGGTTACCACGAGAGGCCCCATCAAAATTCAGTTTAAAGTGCCCCTGCGGAGGAGGTTTCCATCTAGTAGAGCATCTCTTACCTATTGCATCATTCTTTTTTAAAATTGAACCATGAGAGGGTAAAACTGACAGTAGCTTCCAAACTCTAGTAACTCTACTATCCCAGTGCGAAAAAGAAGTAAGATTTTCCAAATTCTTATAAATAAATGACAAAGCAACCTCAGAGATTGAAGACTTAATTTTTAATAGAACCTCAGACACAGGAGACCTTATTTTTTTAAATATCTTGTTTTTTCTCTCTAACCAAACATTCCAAATCACAATAGATGGAGATATGATCAAAAGACATGCATAAAAAGATGAGGCAAACATAAAGGGCCAAGATCTAAAATGGGAAATGAGATCCTTACCAATAACAAAGGATATATTTAACTTCTCAAACAACCACTGCCAACATTCATAAGCATAATCACAATGTAGGAATAGGTGTGAAGAAGATTCCAAATTTTTGTTACAAAGAACACACGGGAAAATAACAATAATACCAAGCCAGTCTAGTCTCATACTTGTAAGGACTCTATCATGAACTGCCAACCAAGCAAAGGCACCAGCTTTGGGAAGACAAGTTGAATGCCGAAACAACTTATAAGGCCAAGAAGATAAATCTTTAGCAACCATAAGAGAGTTGTAACCATCTTTAACAGTGTACTTACTAGAAATATTCTTTGTCCAAATAAGTTCATCCTCAGAATCAGAAAGAAATACAATTCTATCCCCCAAAATCTTTTCAAAATCTAATTTCATGCTTTGATCAACATCTAAGAAATCAATCGACTTCCATCTAGCTAGCTTAAGGGGTCCACAAGTCACAATTTCAAAATAATCTGCTACTAAAACACCCCAAAGGGAGGAAAGAATAGTGATCAGAGGAGACCAATCCCTAATATTCACCAAAGGTGTGTGTCTCTTGAATGTTTCATTAAATTTTATTGATAATGCCTTATGGTTTGCTTACAATGCAAATATCATTGTGTTAATTTTTTATTGATTAAAGAGTCTATTTATTTCATTGATCACTGATTTATCCCCCCCTTCTTAGCAATCCTATTATTCCAAAAATGTGGCATACAAACTACAAATGTGAGAAAGCTATATCTAATGCGACAAGCTAGACAAGCATACAAAAATCAATAGTCATATGCCAAATGTTGAGTCTAGTGTGATATATAATGAATGTGAAACAATAATAAATATTGCGAAAAACATATAACGAATATGAAAATTCCAAACAATGCATGCGAAAATGATAAAATTGGATAATTTAGAAAAAAACAAGAAAAGGTTTGAAATTAGGTAAATATCAATATTTTTTTTTGAGATACTTACCATGCCTCCTATGCCAACTGGACACTCATATGACCTGAGTAACTTTGATAGGTGTCATCATAGTCTAATTCTTGTCATTGTGCTCAAGATACTAGCAAAAATCTCTAAAAATGATCTAGATACTCTAAACTCAAGGAATACAAACGAGCCAAATGAACCTTGGAATTTCTATTTATAGGCCAAAATTAGGGTTTTTCCCTCCACAATGGCCATGCTCCCTGTCAACTTTGAATCATTTGTAGGTTAGTCAAATGAGCTCAACACTCCACGAAACTAGAAACTATCACTTATGAACATAACATCATTAAATTTGTCACAATTTCATAATTTTCTGATCAATTTTCCAAGGGGGCACAATTACACCCTAATATCATCTAGGCACACTAGGGTAGGAAAGTCCTTGAAAAAAATTCTTGGAAACAATATCGTTCTAACATTATCTCAAAGAGGGGAAAATATGAACACCTAAAAATGTCTCATCACTAACAAGCTAATTATCCATCTTTATTAATTAAATAGTTCTTTAGTTATTTAGTTAATCTAATGTTTATTCTTATGAACTAATTTAATCATCACATTTTCATCAGTACTAATTATTTTTAATTTTCATCTTAATCATTTGATCATTTAATCTCCTTCTCTTTATAGTAATTAAATAATTTTATTATTTAATTAATTTTGAATTAGTACCTTTAATAAAATAAAATTTATTATTTAATTACATTCAATTTCCTATAATTAGATAATTTCTTTAAATTATTTTGTTAACTAATTCATTCTTTCCAATATTTAAAAATTCAAAAATCCCCAAATTATAATTTCATTAAAATGCAAATCAAATTTGAATTTCAAGTCAATTTCCTATAGCACATGTCAAAATCCCAAAATCCTAAATGGCATTGACTTTTAGTCTAACTAGCAATCACCTTTTTCTGACTGGGCAATCAATTCAGTCATCTCCTCAAGTAACTCATCAATCAACTTTTTTGAACAGACTCATCAATCAGTTCATTGATCAGCCTATTCAGTTAACTTCCCAATCAACTTAGTTAAACCATTAATCAAATGATTTTAACTCTCAATCAATTTTGTCTCAACTGATATCAACCATTGATCAATTTTGTTCTCAAATGTATCTCAATCGTTCAATTTCTCCATTCAAAATCCATAAATTGAGCTTCAATCCTTCATTTTCAATAATCATGAACTTTTAATTCTTGTGTTATATTGTATGTTAACAAGTGTGACTCTAAGGGCAAGCATACCACAAGAAAGAGGAACAATGGAAGTGACTCGTGTCTCTACAATATGGGTTTTTTGATTGAATTTATTCCTAATCCTATTGTTTTAATTATATTATTTTATTGATATTATGGAATTCATTAATTAGATAGGATTTCATGATTTCCTTTTATTCTAATTAACAATGCTTAAATTTATCATAATACACCCAAATATGACTTAAAAAACAAAACTAAATGGATACAAAGGAACGAGGTAGGACTTACAAACCCAAAACTAAAGGATGGATCAACGAATTAGAGAAATATAGTCCAAAGAAGGAGAATCTAGAAGAATGAAGCATCCTATCATAAATCATCCTTCGATAGAAGATGTGTAGGTCAAGCAAACAAAGTAATTGTTCATGGAATTCTCCACAAAATTATAGAGCAATGGTCATTCCTTAGAAAACCCTAGATCCAAATGTGGATTATTTATGAAATGGATGGGAAGAGTTCACTAGGTGGACACAATCATCAACTGGTGGATATCATGGTTTGGAGGATGGGTAAGTGTTAAAGCTTTACTAAATGACTTTTATCTTGTTGATTGTATTAATAAATAACTAAAAAAAGAACTACTCTATGGGAAACCAATATTCTATGATGGTTTTTCCTTCTATAGAATAGATTGAGAACAAAATTTTAATCCAACAATCTATAAACCTAAATGATATCCAAAATGGGTAAAACTAAGGAATATACCCATAGAATATTAAAATTTAGGAGCCTTGGAAAAGACTAGGGAGGCAAATTGGATTCTTGTATAGGCATAGAGGAAGGTTTATTTCTTGGTAAGCTAGGATTAGAAGACAAAATTTTGGTAGATATGGATTATGATCTAAGATACTTAGATAATTTGGGGATAGTTACAACAAATGGAAAATGGAGTAAACAAAATGAAATTGATTTAAAAGAATATGGAGGGAGGTGTCTTCTAGGGTTAGGACTTACTACCAATTGCTCAAAATAGGAAGGGGAACATAACAAAGAAGAGACAAGGATTCCTAGCTCATAATGTAAAGGAAAAAACAAATTACTTGAGGAAACAATGCAAGAATAGGAAGCAAATCAGGAATGGGAAGAAGGGGAAATAAGGGAATCTATGTTAGGATCCCTGAAAATAGGAAAAGAAAACATAGATTTTCCTGAAGGGAGGATGTTGGAAAATAAAGATAGGGGCAAGGAAAAATAAACATCAAATGAGGAAGACTTGAATTTCCTTAAGAAAGAAACTAAAGCCTTACAAAAAGAGATTGATAGAATACTTGAAGCTATTAGACTTGAAAAACAAGGGAAAGGGGAAAGTTTGCACCTTTGCAGGGAGGAAGGGAAAATAGTATATCAAATCTATGCCTTGAGAAGGATTTGGATATTGCACAAGAAATGGGAGCTAAGATGGAAAATAATTCAAAGCAAGTATAGGCTAGGCTAGAAGAGATACCACATCGTGAGGAAGAAGGTGACTTAGAATTGAAAGCAATAAATGATATCTTGGGCACCTCTCATACCCCAAAGATAGAAACTGAATAAATGATAATAGGAAAACATGAATTCATCAAGAAAATTTTGGATATGGATGATATGGAAGAAGCGAATCAAGAAGCCTTATTTGGGAATGAGGATATTCAAGAAGGGGAGTAGGGGAAATAATAGAGAAAAGATATGGGACTTTTCCAAAATATGGAAAATAATGAAAAACCAGATTGTGGGAAATTGTCACCCAAAAGAAAGGGCAAAAAGTCCCTATCTGAATTGATATCAAAGGTTGGTGAATTAGGAGAACAAACCAAACTTACGACATTACTGAAACCGGGGAAAGGAAATACCCTTCCTTATGAGAAATGATGCTCCTCACATGGAATGTTATGATAGTTCTGTTAGCATTTGGCATTATAATAGACAATGGAAGATTGTTGGCATTTCAATAAGGATATTCAGAAGGTTGTTGATGATTATGGATATAACTGATTAAAGATGTTTACTGTCTTGATATTATTATTTTGTCATTGATGTCAAGAAATTGATTTTCTAATTCAGTGTGATGTTGCCATATCTTGAGAAGTATGATTTAAATAGTATAAAGATGTCGGTAAAAGACACGGGAAAGAATATGATGAATAAGGGGATGAATAAGGTATTCAATGGGCAACTATTACCGAGTCAGACAATGATGAGATCATGAAGTTTAGATTGTTTTAACATCATACATATGTTGTAAATTGTAAAGGTTAATACTATACTATGTTACCAACCAAGAAACCTAGTCGGTAAACCCTAAGGTTATCGCTATCGGTTAATAAAGGTGGAATGTCTACCAAGTGAAGTTTAGTATTCACCTAGTTGTTAACGAGTTGTAACCGAGCTATAACAGAATGCAATAAATGTTTACATGTGTTATTTAATGAAGGAAGTTGATGAGCTAGAACTAATTAAATGATTGGTGAGCTGTGCATGAAGTTTGTTAATTAATCAAAGGCAAAGGAAAGTCGACATGAAGATCTACAGCTCAGATTGAACTGCAATACCTTGGCACAAGTTCCAAGAAATGTATGCAAGTTCCAAGGCGGGGTAAAACATTTTCAGATAGAAAGATGCATTGAACCTGGACAAGATCAAAGATCTGATGGCTATGATTGATCATGGGAAATGTGATCAAGGAGATTAAGCGATTAGCTAATTGTTTATAAATAGGAAACTATTGATAAACAATGAATGTGGGCAAGTGTATGCACATGGATGCTACATAGTGATTACCGAGCACAGAAGCTTGAAGACCTGTTTGAATAATAGAATATAGAAGCCCAACAGATAGACAAGATTAGTTCTATGTCTAGATTGTATTGAACAAATAAGAATCCACTTTAGTATTTTAGATGTGAAGTTGCAGATAGATTTTTATTACTGTTATTTTGTGAAAGTGATAGAAAATCTCTTAACCGAGTGGACTTAACAGTCTTATTTATAAAACCTTCTAGCAAGGTGACATTCTGATTGAGTGTTTGAAATCCTTTACAAGGTCACTTCTAACAAGGTGAAGATCCTAACAGATCTGAGGGAAATCCCTTAACCCGGTCACATCTAGCAATTTGTTTGTAATCTTTAACAGGATTTTCTTTTAACTGAGCATACTCTAGAAGAGTATATTTCTTAGTGGGTCCGAAATCCCATAGTGGTTTTTCCCTGTTTGGGTTTCCACGTTAAATCTGGTGTTATGAGGTTTATGATGTTTATATGTTTTTGAGTTTTCATGTTTAACAATTTTGATTTCATTACTGAAGTATATGTTACCGAGGTTGAATCTGATGTATTTATGGATGATTAAGTTTGTATGATTCACCCCGCCCCCCTCTCATCTTGTTGGCTATTGGTTCTCTACTTACATTAAGTATCAGAACTATCAATTGGTATCAGAGCTTTGGACTCCGAAAGAAAAGTTTAAAGGCACTTGAGTTAAAGATCCAAAGATGTATAAGAGGGATGCACCGAAGCTGAACAAGTCAAGTTTCTCTACATGGCAGAAAAGGATGAAGCTGCATCTATGAGGAGTTGGAGAATATGTTGTATACTATCTAGAGAATGATTTTGTTACACCGAGCACCTATCCATTGACTATGGAAGAGATAAAGGCAAAGAAAGAACATAATCAAGCAATGATT
The DNA here is from genome assembly GCF_030272615.1 of Cryptomeria japonica. Taxonomy (NCBI): domain Eukaryota; kingdom Viridiplantae; phylum Streptophyta; class Pinopsida; order Cupressales; family Cupressaceae; genus Cryptomeria; species Cryptomeria japonica. The sequence goes on along the minus strand of NC_081415.1, from coordinate 7,537,886 downwards.
GAAATAACATCTGCATTGACCGATTCAGAGTTTATTGATCTAGAAGGTTGCAATGATGCAAAGGCAATGTGGGATAAGCTCATATCAGTGTATGGAGGAGGTGAACATGTTCAAAGAGAAAAAGTAGATAGTCTAAGAGGACAACTTGAATCTATGAGGATGAATGAAGGTGATAACATAACTCAGTATAGAACAAGACTAAAGGAGATTGTCAATCAAATCAAAGGAGCAGGTGGAACTATTGAAGAAAAGTATATAATAGGTAAGTTGTTAAGAACCCTTCTACCAGCTTATGCAATCCGAGTCTCTGCAATCAATGAATTGAGGTCTGTACCTAATATGCCAGTTTCTTTAGATGCTACTATTGGTAAGCTACATGCATTTGAATTAAGTAACTTTGATAACAGTGGATCTTCGGTAAATAAAGTTGAATCTGCATTTAGTTCTTTTCATCTTGATGAATCTAATGATTACAATGAAAGAAAGCATAAGTACTCTGAAGGAGATCACAGTGGAGCAAGTGAAAGATTTCTTAAGAACATGGAAGAAGTACACAAACTGTATGAGGAAATCAGAAAGCAAGAAGAGTTTGAAGAACTATTAGCTAAAAGGTTACCAAGAGGCAAAGGTAAGTATAAAGGAAAACTACCTTTGAAATGTTTCAATTGTGATAAGATATGACATATGGCTTCTAATTGTCCTGACAAAGATTCTACTAAAAAGAGAGATTACCGAGATGACAGACAGAAAGATAATCATTACAGAGGACACTGAGACTTTAGAAGAAGAGATAGAAATATATGTTTAATAGCTGATGAAGAATCCAATGATGATAAATTAGATGAGACTGATATAGAGGAAGTAGTTTATGTGGCTACCAAAGATGGATTAGATGAAGAAAGATATGAAGAAAAAGCCCTAATATCTCACATAAACACTAATGATTCTTGGATTATAGATAGTGGTTGCTCACATCATATGATAGGAGATAAACACAAGTTTGTTATATTAGAAGATTATGATGGAGGCTATGTCAGATTTGGTAATGATGCACCATGTCTGGTAAGATGTAAAGGATCTATAACACTTCTTGATAATGCAAGATGCAATGATGTTTATTGGGTTGAGGGTTTGAAATATAATTTGTTGAGTGTAGCACAACTAAATAACATAGGTTACTGAATAGAATTTTAGAAGGGAATTGTCAAAGTTCATGACAAGAATGTAAAGTTAGCCGCTACCGGAACACAAACAAAAGGTAATACATTTCACCTTGACTCAACTCGTAATAAGTGTTTCTTTGCAAAGATAGATGATACCTGGTTATGGCATAAAAGGTTTTGTCATGTAAATTTTGATAATCTGATCAAAATAAGCAAGAAGCACTGAGTAAGAGGTCTATCGAGTCTTGAAAAACCTGAGAATGCTATGTGCCGAGGATGCCAGATGGGTAAGATGACAAGATCAAGCTTTACAAGTAAGTCTTACACTTCTAAGGGAATTTTAGATCTAGTACACACTGATCTTTGTGGTCCTATGAAAGTTCAGAGTTATTATGGTGATAAATATTTCATATTATTTGTGGATAACTATTCAAGGATGATGTCAGTAATGTTTCTAAAAGAAAAATCAGAAGCTTTTCAAATGTTTAAATGGTATAAGGCAAGAGTTGAAAATGAAATAGGAAGACAACTAAAATGTCTTAGATCAGATAGAGGAGGAGAGTTCACATCTGATGAGTTCAACTTATTCTGCAATGATCATGGTATTTAAAGACAAGTCTCTGCACCGAGAACTCCACAATAGAATGGAATAGCTGAGAGAAGAAATAGATCTATTGTGGATTGTGCTAGAACACTGATGATTGAAAAGAAGGTACCACAAACATTTTGGAGAGAAGTAATAAGCACAATAGTTTACACCTTGAACCGAGTACAATTGAAGAAAGGTACTTTGAAGACACCATATGAAATCTGGTATGATAAGAAACCTAATGTAAGTTATTTTAAAATCTTTGGAAGTAGATGCTATGCTCATAAAGATGATAGAAATGGCAAATTTGATCAGAAAAGTGAAGAAGGAACATTTATAGGTTATTCTTCTAGAAGCAAAGCATTTAAATGTCTGATCAAATCATCTAACAAAATAGTAGAAAGTGCAAATGTGAAAACTGATGAATTTGCAGAAAGAAATGATGAAGGAAATTCCAAGGAACCAGAAGACTATGATGAATTTGTCTATGTTCAACCGAGAAGTCTTACCAAGAAGACTGTTGAAGAAAATGAAGAGAATATCCAGTTACTGAGTGATGAAGAAGATCATACAGAGCCCACCGAGCCTGTATTAGCCAAGTATGTCAGAAGACATCATGCACCAAGTCAGATTATAGGAGATAAGGATGAATCAGTGATGACAAGGAACAAACTGAGACATAACACATTTTGATATCTGAATTTGAACCAAGAATAGTAAAAGAGGCATTTAACAATGAAGATTGGATAAATGCTATGACAGAAAAGATTGATCAAATCAAGAAGAATGACACATGAACACTAATCCCAAGACCGAAGGACAAGAATGTAATCGGTACAAAGTGGATTTTTAGAAACAAGCTAAATGAAAAAGGAGAGGTCATTTGAAAAAAAGAAAGACTAGTTTGCAAAGGTTATGCTTAGGAAGAAGGAATTGATTATGGTGAAACTTTTGCACCTATTGCTAGACTTGAAGGAGTAAGAACATTGTTGACATATGCTGCTTTCAAAAACTTCAAGGTATATCAAATGGATGTCAAATCTGCATTTCTCAATGGAATATTAGAAGAAGAAGTTTTTATTGAACAACCTAAAGGATTTGTTGAAGACAATAATAAAGATCAGGTACGTAAATTGAACAAAGCTTTATATGGTTTGAAACAAGCACCTAGAGCATGGTATGAAAGATTGCACTCTTATTTGATTGAGATTGGTTTTATAACGACACTTTACCGATCCATGGTTGGAAAGCTACAATATGTTGTTCACAGCAGATCAGACATAGCACATGCAGTAGGTATAGTTGCAAGATTCTCTGTAGATCCTAAGGAAACACACATGACAGCAATCAAAAGAATTTTTAGATACTTGAAAGGCACTAAGGATTATGGTTTAGTATATTAGAAAGGAAATGATTTTGATTTAAAAGTTTATACTGATGCTGATTGGGTAGGCAACATTGATGACAAAAAAAGCACAAGTGGAGAAGCTTTCTTTTTAGGAGAAAGACTAGTGAGTTGGCTTACCAAGAAACAAGGATGTGTTTCACAGTCAACTGCAGCATTGAATTGTACCAACATTGCATGGATCAAGCAATTGTTGGAAGGTATAAATGAGAAAGTTACCGAGCCAGTAACTATATTCTGTGACAATACTTGTGCCATTAATATTTCAAAGAATCCTGTTATGCACTCTAAGACAAAGCACATCTCTATCAAATATCATTATCTTGGAGAAGAAGCTCAAGAGAAGAAAGTGGTGTTGGAATATGTTAGCACAAAGGAACAAATAGCAGATATCTTCACCAAGTCACTACCAAGGGACACTTTTGAATATCTTAGAAGTAAGTCAGGGGTCCTACCCCTATCTTCTACTCACTGACCGAGTTCGGTGAAAGCATCAATCTGATGACTCTATCAAATATCTTTTGGGAGTTGATGCTGATTTATACACTTTAGGATGTTTTCTAAAGGTGTACAGGAATTATTACAGGAAATTATACAAAGAACAAAAATGAAAGGCAAAATGCTCTGACCGAGACTCAGTTGATACACAACAACAGGAATTCACTTCATATAGGAAAAAATTATGTTCTAGTTCTTTACTTTTTGGCATTGTTGTCAAAGGGGGAGAAGATTACTACAAAGGGGAGAAGACTGAGAGAAGACTGGAGATTGGAAATAAAATTGAAGAAAACAGGAGAAGTCTAATGGAGAAATTCTAATGATAGCAAGAGAGCATTTCAGCATTTCAGAATCACAGCAATCTGAATCTTTTAAGGTCAAATCAATTGGTTTTTCCATCAATGCCAAAGGGGGAGATTATTAGCATTTGGCATTATAACAGACAATGGAAGCTTGTTGGCATTTCAATAAGGATATTGAGAAGGTTGTTGATGATTATGGATATAACTGATTAAAGATGTTTACTGTCTTGTTATTATTATTTTGTCATTGATGTCAAGAAATTGATTTTCTAATTCAGTATGATGTTGCCATATCTTGAGAAGTATGATTTAAAGAGTATAAAGATGTCGGTAAAAGACACAGGAAAGAATATGATGAATAAGGGGATGAATAAGGTATTCAATGCACAACTATTTCCGAGTTAGACAATGATGAGATCATGATGTTTAGATTGTTTTAACATCATACATATGTTGTAAATTGTAAAGGTTAATACTATACTATGTTACCAACCAAGAAACCTAGTCGATAAACCCTAAGGAACCTAGTCGGTAAACCCTAAGGTTATCGCTATCGGTTAATAAAGGTGGAATGTCTACCGAGTGAAGTTTAGTATTCATCAAGCTATTATCGAGTTGTAACCGAGCTATAATAGAATGCATTAAATGTTTACATGCGTTATTTAATGAAGGAAGCTGATGAGCTGGAACTGATTAAATGATTGGTGAGTCGTGCATGAAGTTTGTTAATTAATCTAAGGCAAAGGAAAGTCGGCATGAAGATCTACAACTCAGATTGAACCGCAATACCCTGACACAAGTTCCAAGAAATGTATGCAAGTTCCAAGGTGGGGTAAAACATTTTTAGATCGAAAGATGCATTGAACCTAGACAAGATGAAGATCTGATGGCTATGATTGATCATGGGAAATGTGATCAAGGAGATTAAGCGGTTAGCTAATTATTTATAAATAGGAAACTATTGATAAATAATGCATGCGGGAAAGTGTATGCACAGGGATGCTACATAGTGATTACCGAGCACGAAAGCTTGAAGACCTGTTTGAATAATAGAATATAGAAGCCCAGCAGATAGACAAGATTAGTTCTATGTCGAGATTGTATTGAACAAATAAGAATCTGCTTTAGCATTTTAGATGTGAAGTTGCAGATAGATTTTTATTACTGTTATTTTGTGAAAGTGACAGAAAATCTCTTAACCAAGTGGACTTAACAGTCTTATTTGTAAAGCCCTCTAGCAAGGTGACATTCTGATTGAGTGTTTGAAATCTATTTGAAATCCTTTAACAAGGTCACTTCTAACAAGGTGAAGATCCTAACAGATCTGAGGGAAATCCCTTAACCGGGTCACATCTAGCAATGTGTTTGTAATCTTTAACAGGATTTTCTTTTAACCGAGCATACTCTAGAAGAGTATATTTCTTAGTGGGTCTAAAATCCCATAGTTGTTTTTCCCTATTTGGGTTTCCACGTTAAATCTGGTGTTATGAGGTTTATGATGTTTATATGTTTTTGAGTTTGCATGTTTAACAGTTTTGGTTTCATTACTGAAGTATATGTTATCGAGGTTGAATCTGATGTTTTTATGGATGATTAAGTTTGTATGATTCACCCCCCCCTCTCATCTTGTTGGCTATTGGATCTATACTTACATTAAGTATCAGAACTATCAAGTTCTGATACTAAATGTTAGTACAGATGCCAAGCCAACAAGATGAGAGGGGGGGTGAGTCATACAAACTTAATCTTCCATAAAATCAACAGATTCAATCTCGGTAACCTTATTAGAAAAACTATAAAGCATGCAAACTTATAAACAGATAAGATCACAAAACATATAACACCAGATTTAACGTGGAAACCCAAACAGGGAAAAACGACTATGGGATTTTAGACCCACTAAGAAATATACTCTTCTAGAGTATGCTTAGATAAAAGCAAATCTTGTTAAAGATTACAAACACATTGCTAGATGTGACCCGGTTAAGGGATTTCCCTTAGATTTGTTAGGATCTTCACCTTGTTAGAACTGACCTTGTTAAAGGATTTCAAACACTCAATAAGAATGTCACCTTGGTAGAGGGTTTTACAAATAAGACTGTTAAGTTTACTTAGTTAAGAGATTTTCTGTCACTTTACAAAATAACAGTAATAAAATATATCTGCAACTTCACATCTAAAAATACTAAAGCAGATTCTTATTTTCTCAGTACAATCTAGTCATAGGACTTATCTTGTCCCTTTGCTGGGCTCAATACTCTATTATCAAAATAGGTCTTCAAGCTTTAGTGCTCGGTAATCACTATGTAGCATCCCTATGCTTACACTTGCCCACATACATTGTTTATCAATAGTTCCTTATTTATAAACAATTTGCCAATTGCTTAATGTTCTTGATCACATTTCCCATGATCAATCATAGCCATCAAATCTCTAATCTTGACTTGGTTCAATGTATCCTTCGATTTGAAAATGTTTTACCTCACCTTGGAACTTGCATACATTTCTTGGAACTTGTGCTAAGGTATTGTGGTTCAATCTAAGTTGTAGATCTTCCTACCGATCTTCCATTGCCATAGATTCTTAACAGACTTCATGCACGGCTTACCAATCATTTAATCAACTCCATCTCATCAGCTTTCTTCATTAAATAATTCTTTTATTCATTCAATGCATTTTGTTATTACTCAGTTGCAACTCGGTAAATACTAAACTTCACTCGGTAGACATTCTACCTTCATTAACCGATAGTGATAACCTTAGGGTTTACCGACTGGGTTCTTTTCTCGGTAACATAGTATAGTATTAACCTTACAAACAACAACATATGTAGGATATCAAAACAATCTAAACATCATGATCTCATCATTGTCTAACTTGGTAATAGTTGCCCATTGAATAACTTATTCCTCCCCTTATTCATCACATTATTTTTGTATCTTTTACCGACTTCTTAATTCTTCTCAAAACATACTTCTTAAGATATGGAAACATCATACTGAATTAGAAAATCAATTTCTTGACATCAGTGACAAAATAATAATATTAAGACGGTGATCATTCTTAATCAGTTATATCCATAGTCATCAACAGCCTTCTCAATATCCTTATTGAAATGCCAACAATGTCTCATTGTTTGTTATAATGCCAACAATCTCCCCCTTTGACATTGATGGAAAAACCAATTGATTTGACTTAAATGATTCGGATTCAAATTGCTGAAATTCTGAAATGCTCTCCCCCTATCATTAGTCTTCTCCCCCTTTGACAACAATGCCAAAAAATGAAAAGAACTAAAACATAATTTCTTCCACTGAGAAGTGAATTCCTTGCTTTTATGTATCTACTCAGTCTTGATCAGAGCATTTTGTCTTTAGTTCCTATTCCCTGTTATTGTTTCCTACAAACCTTTAGGAAAACCTCCTAAAGTGTGTAAATCAGCATCAACTCCTAAAAGATATTTTGTAGAGTCATCGAATTGATGCTCTCACCGAACTCGGTCAATGAATGGAAGATAGGGGTAGGACCCCTAACTAACTTCTGAGATACTCAAAAGTATCCCTTGGCAATGGTTTGGTGAAGATATCTGCTATTTGTTCCTTTGTGCTAACATACTCCAATACCACTTTCTTCTCTTGAACTTCTTCTCTAAGATAATGATATTTGATAGAGATGTGCTTTGTCTTAGAGTGCATAACAAGATTCTTTGAAATATTTATGGCACTAGTATTATCACAGTATATAGTTACTAGCTTGGTAACTTGCTCATTTATGCCTTCCAACAGTTGTTTGATCCATGTTATATTAGTGCAATTCAATGCTGCAGCAACATATTCAACTTCTGTCGTTGATTGTGAAACACATCCTTGTTTCTTGCTAAGCCAACTCACTAGTCTTTCTCCTAAATAGAAAGCTCCTCCACTTATGCTTTTCCTGTCATCAATGTTGCCTGCCCAATCAGCATTAGTATAAACTTTTAAATCAAAAACATTTCCTTTCTGATATACTAAGCCATAATCTTCAGTGCCTTTCAAGTATCTAAAAATTCTTTTGATTGCTTCCATGTGTGTTTCCTTGGGATCTGCAAAGAATCTTGCAACTATACCTACTACATGCGCTATATCTGGCCTATTGTGAGCAACATATTGCAACTTTCCAATCATAGATCGGTAAAGTGTCTCATCAACAGATGCAGATTCATCATTCTTTGATAGTTTACAGTTGGTAGTCATAGGAGTGCTTACTGGTTTTGAATCCTCCATTCCAAATTTCTTCAAGATTTCCTTTATGTACTTGGATTGGGTAATGAAAATCTCATCTTTCATTTGCAGTATCTATAAACCTATAAAATACTTTATCTCACCGATTAATGACATCTCAAATTCTTTGCTCATTTCATTTCCAAAGTTCTTGCATAGAGAGTCATTTCCACAAAAGATAATATCATCAACAAATATGGCTGAGATCAGTATTCCATTTTCATCATTCTTCGTGTACATGTTACTGTGTTCACTTGTTCTTATAAAACCAATTTTGATCAAATATGAGTGCAATATCTCATACCATGCTCTAGGTGCTTGTTTCAAACCATATAAAGCTTTGTTCAATTTACATACCTGATCATTATTCTTTCCTTCAACAAATCCTTTAGGTTGTTCAATAAAAACTTCTTCTTCTAATATACCATTTAGAAATGCAGATTTGACATCCATTTGATATACCTTGAAATTATTGTAAGCAGCATATGCTAACAATGTTCTTACTCCTTCAAGTCTTGCCATAGGTGCAAAAGTCTCACCATAATCAATTCCTTCTTCTTGAGCATAACCTTTGCAAACTAGTCTTGCTTTATTTCTAATGACCTCACCTTTTTCATTCAGCTTGTTTCTGAAAATCCACTTTGTACCAATTACATTTTTGTCCTTCGGTCTTGGGACCAATGTCCATGTGTCATTTTTCTTCATTTGATCAATCTCTTCTGTCATAGCCTTTATCCAATCTTCATTGTTAAATGCCTCTTTCACTATCCTCGGTTCAAATTCAAATATCAGACATGTGTTCTGTCTCAGTTTGTTCCTTGTCATCACTGGATCATTCTTATCTCCTATAATCTGACTTGATGCATGATTCCTTTTGACATACCTGGCTAATACAGGCTTGGTAGGCTCTGTATGATCTTCTTCATCACTCAGTAACTGGATATTCTCTTCATTTCCTTTAGCAGTCTTCTCGGTAGGACTTCTCGGTTGAACATAGACAAATCCTTCATAATCTTCTGGTTCTTTGGAGTTTCCTTCATCATTTCTTTCTGCAAATTATCAATTTTCACATTTGCACTTTCTACTATTTTGTTAGATGATTTGATCGGACATTTAAATGCTTTGCTTCTAGAAGAATAACTTAGAAATGTTCCTTCTTCACTTTTCTGATCAAACTTACCATTTCTGTCATCTTTGTGAACATAGCATCTACTTCCAAATATTTTGAAATAACTTACATTAGGTTTCTTGTCATACCAAATTTCATAAGGTGTCTTCAAAGTTCCTTTCTTCAATTGTACTCAGTTCAGGGTATAAACTGTTGTGCTTATTGCTTCTCTCCAAAATGTTTGTGTCACTTTCTTTTCAATCATCAAGGTTCTGGCACAATCCACAATAGATCTGTTTCTTCTCTCAGCCATCCCATTTTTCTATGGAGTTCCTGGTGCAGAGACTTGTCTTTTTATACCATGATCATTGCAGAATAAGTTAAACTCATCAGATGTGAACTCTCCTCCTCTATCTGATCTAAGACATTTCAGTTGTCTTCCTGTTTCATTTTCAACTCTTGCCTTGTACCATTTAAACATTTGAAAAGCTTCTATTTTTTCTTTTAAAAACATTATTGACATCATCCTTGAGTAATCATCCACAAATAATATGAAATACTTATCACCATAGTAACTCTGAACATTCATAGGACCACAAAGATCAGTATGCACAAGATCTAAAATTCCCTTAGAAGTGTAGGACGTACTTGTAAAGCTTGATCTTGTCATCTTTCCCATCTGGCATCCTTGGCATATAGCATTCTCAGGTTTTTCAAGACTCGGTAGACCTCTTACTCGGTGCTTCTTTCTTATTTTGATCAGATTATCAAAAATTACATGACAAAATCTTTTATGCCATAACCAGGTATCATCTATCTTTGCATATAGACACTTATTCTGAGTTGAGTCAAGTTGAAATGTGTTACCTTTTGTTTATGTCTCGGTAGTGGCCAACTTTCCATGTTTGTCATGAACTTTGACAATTCCTTTTTGAAATTCTATTTGGTAACCTGTGTTGTTTAGTTGTGCTACACTCAACAAATTGTATTTCAAACCTTCAACCCAATAAACATCATTACATTTTGCATTGTCAAGAAGTGTTATAGATCCTTTACCTCTTATCGGACATGGTGCATCATTACCAAATCTTCCATAGCCTCCATCATAATCTTCTAATATAACAAACTTGTGTTTATCACCTGTCATGTGATGTGAGCATCCACTATCTATGATCCAAGAATCATTAGTATTTACATGAGATATTAAAGCTTTTTCTTCATACCTTTCTTCATCTGATCCATCTTTAATAGCCACATAAACAACTTCCTCTCTATCAATTTCATATGATTTATCATCATTAGATTCCTCATCAGCAATTAAGCATGTCTTTTTATCTCTTCTTTTGAAGTCTCGGTGTCCTCTGTAATGATTATCTTTCTGTCTGTCATCTCAGTAATCTCTCTTTTCACTAGATTCTTTGTCAAGACAGTTAGAAGCCATATGTCCAATTCTATCATAGTTAAAACATTTCAAAGGCAACTTTCCTTTGTACTTACCTTTTCCTCTCTGTAGCCTTCTGGCTAAAAGTGCTTCAAACTCTTCTTGCTTTCTGATTTCCTCATAAAGTTTATGTACCTCCTCCATGTTTTTGTGAAATATTTCACTTGCTCCACTGTGATTCCCTTCAGAATACTTATACTTTCTATCATCGTAATCATCAGATTCATCAAGATGGAAAGAACTAAATGCAGACTCAACTTTATTTACCAAAGACCCACTATTATCAAAATTACTTAACTCAAATGCATGTAGCTTACTAATAGTAGCATCTAAAGAAACTGGCATATTGGGTACAGACCTCAATTCATTGATTGCAGAGACTCGGATTGCATAGGCTGGTAGAAGGGTTCTTAACAACTTACTTATTACATCCTTTTCTTCAATAGTTCCTCCTGCTCCTTTGATTTGATTGACAATCTCCTTCAGTCTTGTACTATATTGGGTTATGTTCTCACCTTCGTTCATCCTCATAGATTCAAGTTGTCCTCTTAGACTATCCACTTTTTCTCTTTGAACATGTTCATCTCCACCATACACAGATATGAGCTTATCCCACATTGCCTTTGCATCATTGTAGCTTTCTAGGTCATTAAACTCTGAGTCAGTCAATGCAGATGTTATTTCAATCATTGCTTGGATATGTTCTTGCTTTTCCTTTATCTCTTCCATTGTTAATGGATAGGTACTCGGTGTGATGAAATCATTCTCCAGATAATATACAACATATTCTCCAATTCCTAATAAGTGCAACTTCATCCTTTTCTGCCATGTAGAGAAACTTGACTTGTTCAGCTTCGGTGCATCCCTCTTATACATCTTTGGATCTTTGCCTCAAGTACCTTTAAACTTTTCTTCCCGAAGTCCAAAGCTTTGATACCAATTGATAGTTCTCATACTAAATGTTAGTACAGATGCCAAGCCAACAAGATGAGAGGGGGGGTGAATCATACAAACTTAATCTTCCATAAAATCAACAGATTCAACCTCGATAACCTTATCAGAAAAACTATAAAGCATGCAAACTGATAAACAGATAAGATCACAAAACATATAACACTAGATTTAACATGGAAACCCAAATAGGGAAAAACCACTGTGGGATTTCAAACCCACTAAGAAATATACTCTTCTAGAGTATGCTTGGTTAAAAGAAAATCTTGTTAAAGATTACAAACACATTGCTAGATGTGACGCAGTTAAGGGATTTCCCTCAGATCTGTTAGGATCTTCACCTTGTTAGAACTGACCTTGTTAAAGGATTTCAAACACTCAATAAGAATGTCACCCTGCTAGAGGGTTTTACAAATAAGACTGTTAAGTCCACTCGGTTAAGAGATTTTCTGTCACTTTACAAAATAACAGTAATAAAATATATCTGCAACTTCACATCTAAAAATGCTAAAGCAGATTCTTATTTGCTTAGTACAATCTAGTCATAGGACTTATCTTGTCCCTTTGCTGGGCTCAATACTCTATTATCAAGACAGGTCTTCAAGCTTCAGTGCTCGATAATGACTATGTAGCATGCCTGTGCTTATGTTTGCCCACATACATTGTTTATCAATAGTTCCTTATTTATAAACAATTTGCCAACCGCTTAATTTTCTTGATCACATTTCCCATGATCAATCATAGCCATCAGATCTTCAATCTTGACTAGGTTCAATGTATCCTTTGATTTGAAAATGTTTTACCTCGCCTTGGAATTTGCATACATTTCTTGGAACTTGTGCTAAGGTATTGCGGTTCAATCTAAGCTGTAGATCTTCCTGTCGATCTTCCATTGCCATAGATTCTTAACAGACTTCATGCACAACTTACCAATCATTTAATCAACTCCAGCTCATCAGCTTCCTTCATTAAATAATGCTTTTATTCATTCAATGCATTCTATTATTACTCAGTTGCAACTCGGTAAATACTAAACTTCACTCGGTAGACATTCTGCCTTCATTAACTGATAGCATTAACCTTAGGGTTTACCAACTAGGTTCCTTAGGGTTTATCGACTAGGTTCTTTGCTCGATAACATAGTATAGTATTAACCTTACAAACAACAACATATGTAGGATATGAAAACAATCTAAACATCATGATCTCATAATTGTCTAACTCAGTAATAGTTGCCCATTGAATAACTTATTCCTCCCCTTATTCATCACATTCTTTCTGTGTCTTTTATCGACTTCTTAATTCTTCTCAAAACATACTTCTTAAGATATGGAAACATCATACTGAATTAGAAAATCAATTTCTTGACATCAATGACAAAATAATAATATTAAGATAGTGATCATCCTTAATCAGATATATCCATAGTCATCAACAACCTTCTCAATATCCTTATTGAAATGCCAACAATCTCTCATTGTCTATTATAATGCCAACATGTTAGGGGCTTAAATTCCCTAAAAAATAATGTTTGGTCAAGCCTTGGATATCAGGACCAAAGGATGATATTATATTATTGTAAGAACAAAGTTGACTAATGATGAAATGCACTCATTCCACAAAACATGAGGTAGATGGAAACTAGAATGGATACAAGATGAAGGGGCCTCTGGTGGATTGTCCATCCTTTGGAAATTTGGTGGGATAGTTTTTAAAAAATTGTCATAGCGAGTGGATTGGAGGAAACATGGAAAATCTTGGTTGCAAATTTTAAATTTAAACTAATAAATGTGTAAGGATCGACTCCAAACAATAGAATAAGGAACTTTAGAGAGAACTGTATGTCTTTCTTGCTTCCTTCTTATCTCCACATACTTTAATTGATGGAGATTTTAATGTAATTTTACATCTATCATGTAAAAGAGGAGGTATTCAGAGAGCCAACCAATCACAACTAGACTTTATGGAATGGCTCAAGAGAATCAATATTATGAAAATTGAAATAGGGGAGGGAATATACACTTGGAATAATAGGAGGTTAGGATTTAGCCATATTGCAGAAAAAATGGATATATTTTTGTCCAAGGGGTCTATCAACCTTTCCATTTGGCCTCAAAACTTATGTTCTTCCTAACTCTGGCTCTGATCATTTTCCAATGCAATTATGTATTATGGAAGAGAAGAACTGATAGACTATCATTTCAAATTTTTTAAAAAGTGAATGAAATATAAAAAAAATCTTCCATTTGATAGAAAGGTGGTGGGGGAAGAGTAGTTTTGAAGCTCCAAATTATTTTGTTTCATAGCAAAATTAAAATTCAACAATAAAAATATTGGAAGATGGAACAGGAAAAAGTTTAAGGACATATTTGTTGAAAAGAAGAGATTGAAATGGAGATAGGAGCTTTAAACCTTCATGTGATAAAGGATGGGATGGATCAAGAGAAATAGTGTAAGGCAAAATAATTAGTGAGAAGACATGAAGACATCCTAGCCAAAGAAGAGATTTTCTGGAAACAAAAATCAAGGGAAACCTAGTTAGCAAAAGGAGACAAATATTTAGAATTCATTCATAATGCAACTAAGAAGAAAAGAAACTTAAATATAATTCGCATGTTTAAAAAAAAAGTTTGATCAATAATAGATAACCTTGAGGAGATTGCTAAACCTACTGTTACATACTTTCAGTCAATTCTAAACAATTGGGATAGATCGGATTAAACAAATCAACAAGACTTCTTCAATCATATACCAAATACTATGTCAAAACACCAAAACAAAATGCTAATGAGGAAGTTCACTAGAGAAGAGATAAAGGTTGCTCTAGACCAATTACATGTAGACAAGGCTCCAAGCCCAGATGGTTTTCCTATTGGCTTCATTTTGAAATGCTAGTACATATTTGGTGAAGACCTAGTGGAAGCACTAGAAGTATCAAGAAATTCAAGGATGTTTTTCAGATCAATAACACTTTCATATCTCTCATTTCCAAAAAAGAGAATGTGAAAATATTGGATTAATTTAGACCCATTTCACTTTGCAACATGGTGTATAAGATAATAGTCAAAACAATGACCAACAAATTCAAACAAATCCCCTTTCCATTATATTAGAATAAAAAAATGGATTTGTACCTAGTAGGTAAATCCTAGATGGAATGATTATTATGTAAGAAGCAATACATTCAATACAATCTAATAAATCACCAAGTATGCTAATTAAACTAGATATTAAAAAAAAACATATATGATAAGGTAGATTGGAGTTTTCTATGAAGTGTCTAGAGGCATTCAATTTTAGTAAACAGTGGATCAATTGGGTCTTTTACTATGTCTCCGGGTCAAATTTCTCTGTTCTTGTCAATGGATCTCTAGAAGGATGCTTTGAGATTTCATGGGAGTTGAGGCAACGGGATCCCTTATCTCTTTTCATGTTCATCATTATGGTAGAGGCTTTGGGAAGAAATTTTAGTGTGGCTCAAATCGAGGGGTTGATTGAAGGAATTAAAATAACTAATAGCTTACCAACAATTATGCATCAACAATTTATTTTTTATTAAGTGAAAAGTAGGTTTTGAAGGGGCCCCAAAACCCTTTATAGCAAAGTTATAAAAAAGATAAAACATATAAAGTCCAGATAGATAGAGAAAAACACAAAAAGAGGTAGCTGGAAAAGTCAAAAAGCAAACAAAAAATCTGAAAGAAATAGAAGAACAACAAAGAAACACCTAAGGGACAGTGTCGAGAAATAGTCCTAAGAATTTTTTTTTATAAGCTTCGCATATTCTTGCTCTAGTTGGATCATTGAGGCAACAACACTCTTAAGATCCTCCAACTCCTTGGCTTGCTGAGCCATCTTCCTCGTGCTTGCCCAAGTTCTTTTACCATGACCACTAGCCCCCCCCCTCAAGGGTTGGAACTTTATCCTCAATAATATCAATTATGTTCTTATCCTAGTGCATCTATTCTAGTTTGCTAATCATCACACTGAAGCTATCGATAGAGGCTCTTAGAATTTTTTGGCTTTGTTCTCCAATTTTCTTCACGGTATTCTCATGACTGAGAACCCTCGTATCCAATTCATTGAACCTAGCCTCCAAAACCTTAAATTGAGAGCCATACGCTCCAGTGATAGCCTCTGCATTGCTAATGGATTTTGTCAATTCATTCAGGTAGTTAGGCAGGGTACTGAGATTACCTGTCCCAATAGCTTCTAAAATATCCACTTTCCTGGAATATTCTACCTACTTGTTCTTAAAACTATCCATCTTTGAATAAATACATTCAATAACCTTATAAAACTCCATCATCACACTCTTCATGGTATGCAGCATGGTGATAGGAGAATTTTTTATGTCTTTGTTGAACTCTGGAGAGACAACAATATTATCCAGGGTTTCCACATCAACAACAATAGCATTATTATTGGGAGTTAGAGTATCTCTTTTCCTCACCATCTTCACTTACTCTTCAACATCACCAGTCTGTTTATTAGGGTCTAGAGGAGTAGAATGTACATTTAAGGTGCCTTCCCCCTTCTTTGGGTTGATATCAGTAATGACAAGACTCTGCTTATTTTTCTTCTTAGTTAGAGGGGTAACATAGTCACTTTCATTCTCCATCCCCTCATCATCCTCATCATCTTCTTCAAACCAGTTATCCTCCTCATGTATCTTACTCCTATTTCTTTTAACCCCTTTTCCAACTATCTTTTTTCCGTACCCAGAAGCCATATCATTAATCTTACCCTTACTAGACCCTTTAACATAGGTAACCCTATCACAGTCATCTTCCCACTCAGTATCAAACCCCTTGTCTTCACTATCATCTAAGTTCTCAGACTCATCTTCTGAGTTTGAAAGCTCTGTGATAGAATGCTACATAGAGGAGGCCTTGATATGGTTGTAGAAGAGAAAGATTAATGCTTCATGCATGGGAGGGTTACTATCTGAATTTTCACTAAAATCCTTTATGCTAGTGTTTAGGGAGTTAAACAGGTAGAAGGGTATAGACACCAAATATTTATAGTGAAAATGATTCAAGAGGACAAAGTGGTAATCATAGACATGAGAGTATCTATCATCTAGAGTAACATATTGCATAACGGCAAATAGAACCCATTTTCATACCTTCTTAATCACCTTCGGCGAGTAGGAGGTCTTGTTGCCAGATTTCACCAACTTGGTTTTCTTAGACTCTTCCTTCGGCAATCTCTTGATAGTAGCCTCTGTGAGATTTCTATCTCTGTAAAAAAAATTGCCTTCCATGGGCATTCCAATGACTTCCATGATCATCCCTTCATCAATTTCAACCTTTCTTCTACCTATGGTAATTTTTCCCTCCTTCCATTTTTTCTTGAAAATTCTAGTAATAGTAGGATTTTTCCCAAAAAATCGCTCCACATACCCTGTCATCTTAGCTGTCTCCAATATAGCCCACACTTTTGGCTTATTCTTCCATTCATCATAGGAGAGCGACTCAATTATTTTCCTATTACCTCCCATAGTGTCAAATGTTGAATTTCTCTCTTTCTTCACAATGCAGAACAGGGCAAAAATAGAGATCAAAGTGCAAAGAAAGGAATACTTAGAAATAGAAATAGGCACCCAAAAAGCATGTTGAGTCTTGTTTGCATTGAACGCCAGCTCAATCTTCGACCGCCACTCTTTCCGATTCATTATGGCAACTTTCATTGATAAGTTTGTTGTAATCATCCCTTATCACTCCCTTTTCCATGCACTCTGTCATAAATGAGGATGGCACGGACCTCATGAGGAAGATCCAGCTCACAACCCCATCTCATCATATGATCAGCACGAACAACCATACTAGCAACCCAATCAGCCATAGTATTGGTTTCTCTATAATAATGAGAGATAACACACTGCTCGAAAGACTTAATTATCTCCTTGGCTTCAGATATAATGTTCTTAATGGTCCATGATGGGGAGGATAGAACCTTTAGGCATTTAACAATGTTATTAGAATATCCCTCAAGCCAAACTTTATTAAATCCCAAAGATTTTGCAAGGATGAGGGCTTGATAAGCTGTCATGGCCTCGGCTAAGTGGTTGGTCTGGGATCCCATGGGGAGCATCACTGCCACAATACAATAGCATATTTCATTTCTTATCACTCTCCCACACCCAGTCAGCCCCAGGTTTCCCTTGGCCGCCCCATCAAAATTAGCTTTGATCAAACCAGCCGGAGGAAAATACCACTTACTACTTTCTCTCTTTTATTTTTGGTCACCCATGTCTATAGAAGCAGAAATATTTTAATTTTTGAATAGATCCAATTCATCCTTTCTCCTAAAAGAAGAGGCTTACCATCATCTTTCAAATTTTCCACAATGGCCCACTTAATTTTAGTAAAAACCACTTCATGAGAGGAGAAGGAATCTCTAAAAATTTTGTTGTTCCTTTCTTTCCAAATTTGCCAAACCACATGAGGCAAGATGAGGTCCCATATAATTTTGATAGATTTGTATAATGAAAGGCATCTCCAGCCAATGAAACACTCTTTAATAGAAGCAAGAAAGACCCAATTCAGATTTCATAGCTGTAAAATCTGCAACCAAATAGCATGAGAGAAGAGACTGTGGATAGCTATATGGTTAACATTCTTTAAGCCTCTTTTGCAAAGATTGTCAACAGTGAGGATTTTATTTTGTAGAAGGGTCCAAAAAATATATTGATCTTGGGAATGAGACCACGAATCTAAGGTTTAGACTAGCAAGGGGAAGGCTCAAGAGAATGGGACAACAAAAGAATGACAAAAGCCACTGAATAACTACCAAAAGAAGTACCTTCCCAAATGAGTCTATCTCCAAGAAAAGGGTCCACCAAAACACAATTAAGCAGAACCATGATAGGGTTGAGGGTGTTAGACACAATGTACCACTTAGAGGGGGTGAATCAATAGTTCTCAAACTTTTCCCTTTAACTATCCTATGTGAGTATATCGGTTAACTGATCTAACTGAATGTCGACTTACCAGATAGAAGGGAGACTAACACAAATGCACTCACACATAAAAAGGGGGCATCACATAACACCAACATATACGAGGAAAACCCAAGATGGGAAAAACCTTGGTGAGAAATGCTGCTGGAGTCTACTGCTCCAATCCAGTCTCACAATGAATCTCTGATTACAATGTTTAGGGTAATAACCCAAGGAGTACCAACCCCTGATTTAGGGAACCAACCCAAGGAGCACCAACCCCTGATTTAGGGTACCAACCCAAGGAGCTACAACCCCTACAGCGAGCTACAACTCAGTGATCTACAGTGAGTATATTCAAATACAAAAGTAATAATCTTGTTACAAATGGCTTTTGTAACTCTACTGCAAATCTCTCTCATGGATCTTCTATCTAGTTCACTGTCGGTACTTTGTTCACCCTCTCACTGCTATACCCTTACTCTTCGTTGCACTCTTTCCGGTTCTGCCTCTTCTCCTTCTCTATCAGTTCTGATCTCTGTCGGTTCTGCACTTTATCGATTATCTCTTCTCTCTGCTACACTATTCCTTTCCACCGGTACTACACTCTATTGGTTTTATGCCCAGGTCTTCACTACAATTTTCTGCACTTCTTCTCTGTTGGTATGGTCACTGTTAGTTCTCTCTTCTATCAAACTTAGGTGTCTGACTGTCAATTCTCTCCCTATTGTCGGTTGAACACTTCAACCCTGTTCTTCCTCACACTCAATCTCTTCTTCTTCTTCTTGGTGAGCACTTGATTGATTTCCTCTCACATGGAGCAACACTCTCTCATTCAACGGACGCCTTCAATTTTCTCTTGCATATTTATAAACTGGTTTTCCCACCAAATGCCAGTTCAAATTTTGGGCAGTTAGGGTTTCCTCATTGACCTCGAGGGAAATCAAATCCAATTAGTTCTCATTAGATCTGATCGCCTAGATTGATGAACTATAACTCATCAATCAATCCTGCCATTGTCGTCCCTTCCTGATCATGCCTTCTATTTTTGGTAATCTACATTTAACCTGTCGGTCGATCTCTTGGTTGATCCCCAAGAATGGTTTTGCATTTTCCTTCTCCAGCCTCAATCTGCTCAATCTGTCTGTGCCAGAACTTGGCTGTCCATATGACCTCGAGCTGCAAACCTCTACTACACATCTCATGAATCTCACAGTTGACATAAGTGTCGACCTGTCACCATCTACCTCGCCCCTTGACACTTCATTGACTTAACATGCCAACCTATGTATGCATGCCACTTCACCTCCACGTGGCCTCAATGTTGGCATCCACATCTACTAGATCATTTGTGTCAGTATGGACAGGATCACTGACAAACTCCATTGCCGGTTTACTAACCTTGCCAGTTTAACCCTCAACCGGTTTGTCATCAACCTTGCACCTTTCTTCTCTTCCGGTGGAACACTCAATCAATCAAAACTCTTTCTAACCTACCTTATGCACATCTTCATCAAATGGGAGTCTTCTACATTTGCTCCTTGTTGCATTATTGGTGGACTTACATACCAGTAAACACCTTGATGACATCATGCCATCAACCTTCAACTGTTTCCATCTGAGACATCTACATGTCAGTTGCATTCTCTAGCTACAACTACTCAACCTTGTCTTCTTCATCGTCAAACCAAACATCATCTCAACCAGTTTGTCAAAGTGACAAACCCATCACTCTTCATCTATCTCAAAAACTCATCATGTCTTCTCTATCAGTCTAGTGCATATCCTTGATTTCATGCACTTGAGGCATCTTAGTGTTTCATTTGTCCATCCGGTATGAGACTTCAACCACCCACCTTCAACACTTTTGTCTTATCTCACAAAACTATGATGAACACTTTGCATAATAGGAGATAAGCTCCACTTATCGGTGGTAGTGGATCCTTTCCTTCTGCATCCTGCAATGCACTCATGTGGCTTCCCTGCTTATGCAACATATCTTCAAACAAGCACATGTGATCCAGTGTGGGCACACTCACTGTCGATCATCTCTTCACATGGTGACTACATTTTTATCCAATGGGAGTCCTATTTTGCATCCACACAGTATACCAATGACCTATACATCCTTCTCCTCTAGTGTTGATGTGATTCTTGATAACATTCTGCCTCTTCATCACAATCAACAACCAAACATCTTGCTCATCCTGCTTGAACACTGGTCATAGGCTTTTCAATTGACAACAACTCACTGTCAACACATCACTTACCAGTTGACAACCTTTCCTTACCAGTGATAGATTGTACCAGTAACTTGTTCGTCTCAACCACACATGTCAAACACTAACTTGTCTACCAATGACTCCAATGGTCATTCTTCTAAATGACATTCTCTCCCTTACCTTACCGGTGATGTGCAACACAAGGTGATATCAAAGATATATAATCATGTATCCATCCATGATAGTGCTGCACATTCATCTCTTATACCAGTATCCATCCTATACCGATTCACATCAATGAAAACACAATGCCAACAAAGGGATGAGTCTATGGAACTCAGATTCACCCAGTGGTTATCCCTTCAATAATCAACCATCTTAGTACCAAATTTGGCCTTGCACACAGAGATAAAGGGAGAAAAACAAACCTTACTGGAGAGGGGGATCTCCATCAACCAAGTATCCTCCCATAAATTTACTTTTCTGCTAGTGCCAATTGTCCATCTTTTACCTATTCCTACAACCATTTTAGATTGAGCAACATTATTCCAAATTGCAGATCTAGAATGGGCTAGATAGGAGTTAAAAAAATATGTGAGAGATTTTTGAGGTTGCATGCATTTAGCTTTCTAGATTTAGTTCCATTCACTAGTTTTCCCAAACGATCTCCAGATTTGTTTGTCAAGAGGGCTTTATTAATGGTTTTAATCTTTCTCAGACCAAGACCACCCATTTTTTTAGGTCTACAAACTTTGTCCTAGGCTATCAAAGAAATGATTTTCCTCTCCTCAACCCTTGACCAGAGGAAGGACTTTTGAATCTTTTAAATAACATCAACAAACTTAGTTAGAATTCTAAACAGACTTAATGCATACACAGGTAAACTCTAGAGTGAGGATTTTAATAATTTGATCTTTCCCGCTTGACTCAAAAGGGCTCCTTTCCAGCCTGCTATTTTTTTGTGGAATATATCCACCAAGCTACTCCAAAATGTCTCAGGAGGATTTATACACAAGGGGAGACCCAAATAGATAGATGGGAGAAAATTGATTTGACATTCCAAAATTCTAGCAATTCTCCTTTGCCTATCTTCAGGAGTGTTGAGGAAGAAGAGGAAGCTTTTCATCTAGTTAATCAATTGTCCCGAGGCTTGGCAATAGTTATTTAGAGCTGATTTTAGGGTCCTGGCTTTCTTAATAGTTGATGCACCTATCAACACCATGTCATCAATAAATTTTTTATGGGAGCGAACTCTCTCAGCCGACAAAGGTCTGACACCTTTCAGTTGACCTTCAGAAACATGTTTGCTGATATATTTGCCTAGACTTCTACATCAACAATTTGTTGATGACACATTGTTGTTTGGAGTGGGGAAGAAAAAAGAAGCACAACATTTATCATATTATCCAATAATATGCAATAGCATCTGGGCTAGAGATTAGCCAAACCAAATCAGAGATCTTTTTTTCCAATATGGAACCTAGGAAAGAGGTAGAAATATTAAACATCTTGGGATAGACTATTGGAAAACTACCTTGCACTTAATTGTGCATTAGCAAATTATGGGACCCACTAAAAGAAAAAATGGAAAATGATTAACCTCATGGAAATGGAAATGGCTATCTTGGGCTGTGAGATTAGTCTTGCTGAAATCAATTATATCTACTTTACCTATATATTTATTGTCTTGCATCACACTTATTGCATGGGTTAATTCAAAACTGGTGCAGCTAATGAGAAAAATCTCTTGGCAAGGGTTGGAAGGAAAAAAGAAGATGGAAAGTATATCTTGGGATAAAATCTATAGGCCCAAAGATTCAAATGGGGTTGGACTCAAAAACCAAATTTTGTATAATAAGGCTCTAGGGGACAAATTGATATGGAGAATGTATAAGGAGCCACTTTTAAAATGGGTAAGACTTCTACACCACAAATACTTGGGGACTACAGATGCATGTGGGATATTTAAAATTGTCAATCCTCCTAAAGGGTCCATCATATGGAATTTTATGTTAAGTTGTAGATTAGTCATATGGGAGCATCTTTTTTGGGACATTATTGCTGGTAGATCAGCCTTATTTTGGGACAAGAAAATGTGGGGAGACAAAGTAAGGGATTACATTGAAATCAATGAGGAATCTCCATCAATAGGATGGAAATGGGAAATTTTGGAAAGTCTTCCCTTACCAAAACAAGATGTGCTTTAGCTAAAATATTTTTTTGTAGAGAGACTGATTGTATTTAGGAGGGGTCAACATAGATTGATGTGAATAGGTTCAAAAAAAAGGGAATACAATATAGGGGAAGGATATAGAGCTATTATAGAAAGTAAATAGATCCAAATAACAAAATTACTAGTTAATTTATGTTGTAGTAAGCAATGCTTGCCTAAAGATGGTATATTTATCTGTGTTGCTTTACAATGAAGAATAATCATGATAGAATGGTTTAAATTAATAGGATTTGAAGGACCGTCACAATGTGGCCTCTTTAAAAATGCAGAAAAAATAGTGGATCATTTATTACTTAATTGTCTATATTCCCAAACTTGTTGGAGATGACTCTACTGAAGACTTGGGTGGATAACGGCCCTCCCTAATAACATCACGAGCCTATTCACAAATTGGCCACAAGAAATCTAGATTAATATCTTTGGCAATCTCTAGTTGTGTAGCCTATTACTCATGTTATGAGAATTATGGAAGGAAATAAATCAAAGGATAATCCAAGACAAAGCATTAGATAGAGAAACATTGTTAAGACAAGTAGAGACTACAATTGTGGAAGTTGTCAATAGAAAGCATCCAAGGCTTTTAGCCAAAGGTATTTGCTTCACAGAATGGGATAACAAAATGAAGAAAAGTTGGAAGGGTCTAAAAATTCCTCCATTATTTGACAAGGGAGAGAATAAAAACAAGATTGAAAGGACATCTTATTCTTGGAGGGCTCCCAAAGTTAGATGGTTTAAACTAAACTTTGACATGGCTTCTCAAGGGAAATCCTAAAATATTAGGAGTTGGAGGCATAGTGCACCTCTGGGATGGCTCTATAGTGGCAAGGTTTGCTATTCCATTATTAGAATATACCAACAATATTACAAAATTCAAAAGTGTTGAATGAGGGATTATTGTTATGCAATACAAAATTTAAAAGTGTTGAATGAGGGATCATTGTTATGCAAGGATTTGGAGATTGATAGAATCGAAATTGAGGGTGACTTTTCTATAGTGATAAATTCTATCATAACCAGAAGCACGTCTAATGGGAGTTTAAGTTCTTTATTAGATAGAACTTTAGAAATTGTGGATTTTTTTTAAAGGCTTCAACATTAACCATATATACAGAGAATGGAATAGAGTGACAGACAAATTAGCAAACGTGGCTACTGACGGTCTTATGTTGAGCAGAACTAGCCCAATAGATTAATTGAAGTTAAGTTCCAGGGACATTTCCTAGACAAACAAATCTTCTTGTATGGCAATATTAGCAATTGAGGTGGATAATATTTGACTTCCAAAGTGGCAATCCAAGACAGCTTATCAATATCGAAATGGGACCATAAAAAGAATGTAGACATCTTTGACTGATATTATTATTGGTACTCAAATTAAGGAAGAGATCATTAATTCGTAAGGATTATGAATTCATAATTAATTATTGTCAGAGATCGATCAAATCATACAGGTTATTGAGCTGGTATAAATAGAAAGCCACTAAATGTAAAAAGAATAGTAAAGGCAGAAGTGTGCTTATCTAGTAGAAAAAATGAAAAAAGATAACAAGAGAAGGATTTAGTGGAAAAAGTATTCGATGGAATGAGGTAGGAATGATATGGAGGTAGGAAACATCATGGCGCATTAATTGGCCCCATATTCGAAAGATTTTGCCAAGATCACCATTCTTTCTAAATAAAAAGCATGAAGAAATGTTCACAAGCATTGTGATGGCGGTGTTAAGAGTGAATTGTTGTCGTTTATTTGTTAATCATGGAGTCACCGATTTTGCTTGATTACATGTAAGAGGCAAATGGCATTTATAGGAGAGATTATGGACAAGAGGGTACTAGCTCAGTGATGATGTATTCCCACCGTCACAAAATCAAACTGAACCACAAACTAATCCATAACAAAATTAAAAATCATAATTCTAACCTTGCACAAAATTGAACCCTAACTCTTAACCTATAATTTATCTTTAACATTGACAATTTGACTCTAAATCAACTTGTACCATAATCTTAACACTATACTAAATCAGACCCTAAACATAAACCAAATTTAACCCTAACTCTAATACTAACCCTAAACATGTCCAAATAGCAAACCCAATTCAATCCTAATCATTACTAGATTATATTTACTATTTTAACACCAAACCTAGATCTAATTTTATACCTAATAGAAACCATGCCACTGAAAATACTATTAAACTATAAAGCTAAACAAAATTACACCCTAACAGGCCACTAAATCAAATTGAACCATAACCCATATTGAGCCATACACCTAATTTTAATTAAACATTAGATAAAATTCAACCTTTACCCTAAATCTATACTCAAACTAAACTCTAACCCTATTTTTGCTACATTTTTGAGTTCCTATTAGACTTCAATTAACCTTACCAATCATCTGGGTTCAACTATAACTAGAGTTCAACTTAAGTTAGTGTTCAAAACAGGTCACAATAAAAATTTGATTATAGCTACTATTTTATTAGCATTAAAGTTATGGTAGAATTAGGATTATAATTTAGCAATTGCTATTGTTGTATTAGCTCTAAAGTTTTGATATTATTAAGTTTAGAATTTAATAATGGCTACATTTCAATTTTAATTTTGTTTAATCAAAGTTAAACTCAAATTTTTTAATATATTAAAATAATTTTATTAAAGTTAAAATATTTTAATTTCAATTGGAGTTGCCAATGCTAATAGCTTATATATATTGAATTATATATAAAGAAAGCTCAGAGATATTGAGACTTTCATTTTTTATTTCCATTTAAATATTATATCTTTATTAAATTAAAAAATGAAACCCTCAATATCTATCTCTAGGCTTTCTTTATATAGAACTCAATATATATCACTTAGTTTACCCACATCAATAACGTGTCATTATTGTACCCATTCTAGGTAATATAACATGATTTTGAGAATTGTGCATCTAGATTTATAGGCATCTTGCTATTGTAAAGAAGGCAATGCATATCTCCAACTTATTCTAAAATCTTTTACACCTTATATTTTACCTACACCAATGACGTGTCATTATTATACATATTCTAGGTAATATAACATGATTTTGAGAATTGTGCATCTAGATTTATATGCATCTTTGTTATTATAAAGAGGGAAATGCATACGTCCAATCCACCCTAAAATATTTTCCACATTATATTTTACCTACACGGATCACGTGTCATTATAATACACGTTCTCGGTAATATAACATGATTTTGAAGAATTTTGCATCTAGATTGATATACATCTCTGCTTTATTAAAGAAGGCGTTATATAGTTTCAATCTACCCTAAAGAACAGATTAGCCTACATCTAAGACGGTGCCGACATCTAAGACGGTGTTTTTTCTGAAAAGGCTAAGCATATGTTTCTACTAAGACTGATTAGCCCACATCTAAGACGGTGTTTTTTTCTGAAAAGGTTAAACATATGTTTCTACTAAGACTGATTAGCCGAGGATGTTTTTTCTGAAAAGGCTAAGCATATGTTTCTACTAAGACTGATTAGCCCACATCTAAGACGGTGTTTTTTTCTGAAAAGCTGCAACAAAACATTATTTCTTTGAAAGGTATTAAAGTTGAATGTTTTTTTTCTGAAGAGTTGTAGTGAAACATTATTGCTTTAAAAGGTAGTAAATTTGCAACCCTTGAAAAGTAGTTTTTAAAATATTGTTTCAATCATATGATTGTATTGAAACATTATTTGAAAGCTACTAAAGTTGAATGTTTTTTTCTGAAAGGTTGCAAGAAACCTTATTTCTTTGAAAGATACCAAATCTGCAAATCTTAAAGAAAATTATCTTTTAAATATTGTTTCATATAGATTTAGATTTAGATCATTCTCAGATTAGTATAACCCATCAATTTGATTATATCTAAAAATGATTTATAATGCTAAATTCACTGAATCTTTTGCCTATATGTCAATATGTTAAAACTCATCCCATTCATTATCAATTTTCCTTATATTTTATCCTTTCCTTTTGCATTGTCTGCATATATAAATTAGGGTTTTCTTATTTTCCTATAATAATAATAAATCATAGTTCACATATATGTTTTATTAATCATGCTTTCAATTTGGTTTACTAGATATTCTCAATGTCCTTTATATTTATTTTTAATATTATCTATTTTCAGATATAGGAGAGGGATTAGGCCCGATTTTATATGGGAATGGTTTGAACCCTTTTACAAATTGATACTTATATGAAAGATGATAGTGATATTTTGTTTAAAAATACTCTTATTGTAGATGAGATCTAATTTTCAACACAAGGGTTTCATGTTGGAAGTTGGTTTGGGGTTCCTTCTTAAACCTCTCTTTTTTGAAATTCTAACTCTTTTCTGGGATGGGGACCATTGTTCCTGTTGGTTATTTGTTTGTGAGATCCTTCTATTCCATTCCACATTATTGACTGTTATGTACAAGCATTTGAACCCTCCCCCAATTTACATAATTGCTTGTGAGATCTCTCTATTCCACATTGTTGACTGCTATGTACAAAAATTTGAACCCTCCCAATTTACTTAATCAGAACTATACTATTACATTTTAATTTTATTTTATAGAATAATAATTACAGTGATGAAAAGGAAGACATAATCTCAATATTTTATTTTTGTCTAGTCACTATACTATAGATTCTAATGTTAAATTCGTATCCATTTGCAGAATATTACAAGGATTCATGGATCTCAAAAACCTGCCGTCCAGTTTTTTGGCCTACAGTTTACCTTGGACTTACTAAGTATGTTCATAACTATATCTCTTTTTCATATATATGTCAGATAAAGGGCTAGTTTTAAGTAAGATTATGTGGGACTCAATGTAGGCATTTGTCCAAAGAGAATACGAACCGCAAGGTTAGTTTTATGAATTTATACTGTAATTAGTTATCTCTTGAACAGCTTTTTCTCTACAGATCAAAATGGTATCTAGTGTCTCTCAAAATCACCTTAAGTTTAGAAGGTTGCTTTTATATGTTGAATGCTTTGACAATAAATCGAGATTTCTTTCACGGGTAATATCATAATTAGATATTAGGTCTAGAAATAAGGTGTTTTATATATTATCTTTATCTATTTATTTTGTTTGAAGTTAAGTTCTTATATATATTATGTTTTTATTCTGATGAAAAACAGTCTATTAATATTGTCTACAATGAAAAAAAATTCAGATTGATAGAAGATATTTTAAGTTGATGGTATGTTATACTAGAAAACCATTCATTTGAAGTTTTTGAGAGGAAGTTTTACATAGATATCCATAGGGATGGGTGAGAAGAATGAGGCTCATTATGGAAAGAATCAAGTATTACAAGGTACTCATTTCATCAATCTCAATAATGAAATAGAAATTGTCTTTTTAAGTTATATATTTTGATTTATCTGTATTTTTTTTACCTATGAAACAAATACATGATATTTCCTTTTTTCTTGGCACCACATGATATGCAGGAAATCAAAGCATGGGTTCAATGGAGTCTGCTGATTCTTTTAGTCTGGAAGACTTCAGCAACAATACAGGTGTGAAATTACATCTTAAATACCATTTGTCTGATTCTATTAGAAATTTCTTGAATATGAATTTCAATGATTTTAAAGCTAAGTTTGATTCATATTTTGTTATAACTGATTTAAGATATAATCAATATTTTAAATTGTATTTTTATTTATTGTGATCTTTTAATTTATTAATATTAAATTATTTTATTATTATTTTCAAATATTAATAATTTTTAATTAAATATGTTTGATTTCTTAATTAATAGTACTTTTCACCTATATAACTTGGAGAAATATTCTAATAATATAATAATTCATTTTATTCTGTCCTTTCTTATTCCATTTCTATTCCAATTCTCCTTGGTGAAAACATTTCTACTCCAATTCTCCTTGGTGAAAAGAAGGTTTAGGATCTGCTCTTGCTCTTGTTTATTAACTTTGTTTTCTTTACATATCTATTGATAGAGATGTTGTGGAAGATAATTATTTTTTTGGACTACTTAAGTTTAGTTTATATGTTAGTGCTACTTATAATTTTAAGGAGGACAAACTTTAAGTCACAATCAGTGGTCAATAAATTACAGATTGTAATGAAAAAATTTATACTTTGCCATAACATGCAGAATTCCTTGAGAAAATATTGGCTGATAATGACTGGTTGAGATGTCATCTGGAAGCAACAGCAGGGCAGATTTGTCCCTTGGACAGTGGAGAAAATCCCAACTCAGCCCTCCTTACAAGTATAGACCTAAATCAGACAGCCACAAATACAAATACTTTGGAGGAAGATGAGCTCATCTTAACTAATGTTCTGTGCAGCAAAAGTACTTTAATGGACACTACTACTACAAGTATTGAACCTGCTGTACCTCAACCTGCACCTGCTACTAAACATGACTTGTCATCAGAACAGACTATTCAGTCAAAATCATGTGCAACCATTCCATCTGCGGGTAGCCATGGAACATCACAGAGAAGAAAACGTAGGAAGAGAAAAGAAATCGAAATTGTTGATCTAACAAAAGACACATCAACCACTCCACTCGGAAGAAGACCTTCAGTTTACCGTGGAGTAACCATGTATGTTCATATACAGTTATAAATATTGTATAACTAATAGATCCAAATCCAAGGCTACTTTTGAACATCATTCTGTGGGATTCAATGCAGATGCAAAAGTGGGAACTTTGAAGTCCATTTTTGGGACAGCACCTTCAGAAGACAGGGTCTCAATCGCAACGGTATACAAGGTCAGTTTTATGAGGTTTTTTGAAATGAAATTAATCATGCTTTAAGATGTCTGAACTTTATGCTTTACAGAGCTCCATGGCTCTACAAACAATTCAAAATCTATTATTAATAGAAGATTTCTAAGTTTGGAAACACGATTGCCTTCATTTTCAGGGCTTGCAATGAAACTCATAACAGTCTAGCTTAGAGTGTTAAAGTTTAAAAATTAGTTACCAAAGATTTGTTGGCTTTCCTTTATCTAAAACTATAGATGTAGTTTATGATTATATACTTACCAGACCAAAACTAGACACTAATTCTTTGTTTTATTGTTGTCACCCTTGAATTATTCATAATGATTGGGCGGCTCAGTATATCTTGGTAAGAAATTTTTTTTTTTAATATATGTTTTATGATATTTGAATTTATAGTCTGTTTAGATTTGTAATTGAATTGTTTTGTGATGCAACTGTAGGTACCTATGATGAGGAAGAGAATGCAGCAAGAGCTTATGATCTGGCAGTTCTCAAGTTTTGGAGTCCAACAGCTGCAACAAACTTTCCGGTATGACTTTACATTATTTTGGTTGTACATTTTAATTGTTGAGTTTTCAATCTATATGTTTCACAGAATATTTAGCTTGCTGTATAAGATCTGGATTTTGATCACAATAAATGCAGAGTGAAGTCTATGCTAGAGAGTTAGAAGAGATGAAAAATATGTCAAGGCTAGCGTGTATTAATCATTTGAGAAGGTAACTGAATTTCCTTGATTCTAGCTTAAAGATGGTGCTGTGTAGTTGGATGTTATCATAGTTTCATTGCTGTGTATTGGATACCATTAAAGATTACTCAAATGTGGATAAAATATATATAATAAATATTTACTGGAGTTGCAATAGATTTATGTTTATAAACTCAAACAGTACTTTATAACAGTTAGTCATAATCTTTCTTTTGCTTCATGGTTTTAATCAAACATGTTTATCTAATCAAAACAAGTTAATTATAAATTTTCAGGTTATGTACTGGCTTTTGTAAAAAATTCTACCATGGAGTAAAAAGGTTTGGATCTCATTTAATTTATGATCATAGAATATTATGGTTTGGATATCATTTGATTAATGATCATAGAATATTATGTAAAATACTGGTACTAGCTGAACTTGAAAGATCGATTGATATTTCAAGAAAAAAGAGTTGTCATGAATGGAAAAATGAACAGATGTAACTGTACTATGGCAGAAATGATCAAGATGGAAAGTGGCATGTTAGGATTGAAAGACTCAAAGGGAATAAGAGTTTTTATCTTGGAAGTTTTGGTGAGTGCAGCATTTTTTTAGAGTGTATTACAAGCTTTGTTTTGTTTAGGTAGTTTATTTGAAATCACTTTAAAATGCTAGTTCTATTAGGAATTAGTCTGATTTCAGACAAGTCACCTAAACAAGCAAAAGCTTAGAATGTATTGTTTAAACAAAAATAAAACTCTCTATTTATAATATAATATTTTCAGGTTTTTCTAAATAAAAACAGAATGCATTCAATAATCAAATCAGATGAAAGGGCTAATGAATATGTTTGAACTCAGACACAGAGGAAGAGGCAGCCGAAGCTTACGACATTGCTGCTATCAAACACAGAGGAGTCAATGCCTTTACACACTTTGAAAAAAGCAGATATGATGTGGAAAGAATCATGAACGATACACTGCCAATAGAAGAGAATTCAGAGGACAGGAAAGTAGAAAAAAGAAAAATGGAAGGACTGGGACAGCTCATGGACAAAGGGAAAAAAGCTCGTGTTGAAATGAAAGAAAGTGAATCTATAATTGGGAATATTATAAACCAGAATTCAGTGACAGACGAAGCGAGCTATGACAGTGCTGCTACTGTATTATCTAATGTTGATCATGAATGTGTTCTTCCAGGTAACCCAGTGACAACACATCAGCAACTGGACCACAATATACATTCATCTATCTCTACAGAGAACAACAATGGTGTTGTACACAATCTAATGGGCTTGAAACCTGCAGACAGTAATCGATATGCACCTATACTTGGACTGGACATGGACAACTCTTTTGTTTCATTGTACAGTGATAAACAGGAAGCATCAGTTTCTTTAAAGACAACAGGCATTGAAAACGTACCATCTGCAGGTACCTCCACAACTAGTACATTCTGCTTACCTCAAACTCAGAACTTGGATCCTGTTATAGTTGAGTATGAGAATGTAATGTCTGACAGGAACTTCATAAGACTGTTTCTTGAGGATTTAAATGATAAAGCTGATGAACAACCAGCCTCTGATGCTCCTAATCGATGTGCACCTACTCTTGGACTGGTGATGGACAACTCTTTTGTTCCATTAGACAGTGATAAACAGGAAGCATCAGTTTGTTTAAAGACATCAGGCTTTGAAAACGTAACATCTGCAGGTACCTCCACATCTAGCACTTTCTGCTTACCTCAAGCTCAGACCTTGGATCCTGGTACAGTTGGGTATGAGAATCTAATGCCTGACAGGAACTGCAAAAGACCATTTCTTGAGGATTTAAATGAAAAAGCTGATGAAGAACCAGCATGTGATGCTCCTACTATGTTCAATATTTGGAGTGATAAAAACAGGTAAGTGTCTAGCATATTAAATTGCACAATAGCTCCTCATACCACGCTATATGTTTTGCACAACCATGTGTGGCTTGGTTTAGGATTTTATATCATCTACATATTTAATACGGGAGTATGAGATTTTTGGTGAAATTTTCTAGGTTAGAAGTCAAGGATTAAGGGGTATCTAATTTTTCTTATGGCACCATTCCAGCCTCATCGTGACTCAATAAACTTATGATATACATGAGTTTGATTTAATTTTAATAGCTATATTATTACATTTACATTTAAAACTTTTATGGTGACTGCCTTGTTTAAAAATATATATTTAACTAACATTTATTTCAAAAAGTTATAATTATAAAATAATTATTAATTAAATGTCTTTCCAGTAAAAAATGATTTTTAAATAAATAAAATTTAAATAATATAATATTATTTTTTGTTTGTATTTTAATTGATATTGATATATCAAAAATCGTTTTAGTAAATGTTGTTTAACAAGTGTTGGACCAGCTTTGGAGTTAGCCTCTTGACTGCAATCTTCCCCTATTATTACTTTAGAATTTTTTTGAGATTTCTCAATAAATCCCTTGTGAAGGATGATATTTTGGATTCTGTTTTTGTTGAATTTATGATTCTAATTTCTACTCTGTGATTGGTTAAGTCTACTTAGGTGTGTTATTGTTGTTTTATGTGTTCTTGTTCCCTCCTCGTTGTTTAAAGCTCTGATTTAGGGAAATGAAAGAAACTTCCCTTGGAATTCATTTGCTCTAATGATGTAAACAAACTTGTTTTATGGATAGTTGTATAAAGAAGGATGAAAGGTCTTCCTAATACAAACTTGTTTTATGGATAGTTGTATAAAGAAGGATGAAAGATTTTCTTAATTCAAAGGTGTGTGGATTATAGTGTTAGATCTTAAACCATTTTATATCGCTGTATTTTGTTATGTATATTGCTACAACTTCATTTTTTATTACATTATTCTAAAATTGAAACTAAACAAAATAAAAAAAAATATTAAGAAATTTTAAGATTCAACATTGAATTTAATTTTAATTAAATTTATATATATATTGTGCTTTTAAATGATCATAAGAAGAAATCATAAAGTATTTTTGTATTCTCCAAACCCTAACTACATCTAAACACTGAGTCACATCATCACATCACTAAAGAATTCAAATTGGTTTTGGGCGAGCATTCAATTCATTTTTTATTAGTAATTACCAACTCAATGCAATGGAAAGAAGGGAAGGGAGGTTTTAAAAAAGAAAATGCATAAGAAAAGGAAAAATTAGTTGAAATTTTCAAGGAGTGACTTTCACACGGGGAGGGATGAAACGCAACAAAGGGAGAACATGGCGGAGAATGTACTAAAAATAGAAAGAGAAGAGTAGTGGGATGTGTGAAAGAACAATGAGGAAGGGTCTTTGGGAAGGGGTAAAAGAAGTCATCTTGTTTAATTTTCAATGCTTTCAGCATTAGACGGCTTATAGGGATGTAAGATAAGGAGAATTTTAAAAAAAAAGAAAAAAAAAGAAAGGATTAATTTGGACACATATGAAAGATAGAGAATATTTGGAAAACAAAGAGAGAAAATAAGAGAATTTTTAAAGGAAAGGACACACATGAGGGGTAAGGAAGACATGAAAAATGAGGTCAGGTCATTCTCTTTATTTATTTGTTTTTGTGTAATCTAAGGATTGAACTAACAAATAAAAAATAGAAAAAAGAATTCACAAAAAGACAAAATAGAGTGGTATAAAACACGAGAGAAAAGCACCTTGAAAAGTGTTGAGTTTAAGGATAGAAAGATGATTTTTATAAAAGAATGTTGAAGTTACCAAGAAAGGACACACATGAGGAGAAATGAAGATAGAGAAAAAGTAGGTCACCCTCTTTCAATGTATTTATTAATTTTTATGTGCAGTCAAAGGAAGAGAGAACCAACAAAGAAATAAGAGAAAAATGCATTTGACAAGAGACAAAATAGAGGGGGATAAAACACTTGGGAGATGAACGTCTTAAGTGTTGGGTGAAGGGATAGAAAAACAAGATTTTTTAGAAGAATGTTGTGATTTCCTTAGGGCCACCTTTAAAATTGCATTACCAATTTTGTCTCAAAGAGTCCTATAGCTCTAATAAAGAATGCATTATCTTTGAGCTAATTTTCCATTTACAAAATTAATAAATTTCTAATTATCTTATTAGAGTTAACTCCATCAAATTAATAAATTTATCATCAAAATACTTATCAAATGAGTTATCAAATTCATTATTATCCTCCCATAAATTAAAAATCATAAATTTACTTAGTAGTATTAGTTTACTCATCCCCCCATTCAAGTTAACTACAAAGCTAGTTAACTACTAATCATTGAAAAAATATCCACCATACATTTTCATCTTGTAAAAGTCAATAAATCTATTGTTTTATTTATCATTATGGTCATGAATATTTATTAAAAATAACTCAATTATTTTTATCATTCAAAAATTCTTGATGCTATCTTGTTGAGTCGAGAATCCACATACTATCAAAGCATTGAGCAAA
The DNA here is from genome assembly GCF_030272615.1 of Cryptomeria japonica. Taxonomy (NCBI): domain Eukaryota; kingdom Viridiplantae; phylum Streptophyta; class Pinopsida; order Cupressales; family Cupressaceae; genus Cryptomeria; species Cryptomeria japonica. The sequence continues at coordinate 7,502,849 of NC_081415.1, read as the reverse complement.
TCTTTTTTGCATTCAATCTAAAGTTTCCAATTAAGTTTGAAGTTAAATTTATTTTTTTTCTTATTATTATTTTATGTTTTCAATTTTCATTGCAGGAGTGTTTGAAAAGTAAGATAACTCTAAGAGGAACAATAATAAAGGTTATAGTAGAAAAATTTATAGAGAGTTGTGATGGAGTATTAGAAGGCATAAGGAGAGTACAAGAGATAATATAATTTATTAGAGAAGACAAAAGAAGGGACCATGCATATGTGGGAGATTAGAGAATAGTAGGGGGACATGAAAATGAATATGCTAGTGAAGAAATGGATGTAGACAAGAGGAAACTAATTAGGTCCACCTATAAGATTAAGAGAAGAAAAATGTGCAGTTATTAGGATTCTCATGGAATTCACACCTATAAGAGCTAATTTATTGGTTGATAGTTACAATGAAGAATTTTGTGTATGATGGAATATACTACTCTAAAATTGAAGGTGGCACAAACCAAGATAATAGGTCATGTTACAATATGGTGGAAAGGAAAAAGAATTGTGAGAGAAAATCATTAAATGGGATAGGGAAATGACAAGAATTAAAGGTAATTTTTACTAGTTGAATAAAGAAATTTTAAAATTTGTGGCAATGAGAGTTAAGTGTCAAAATTCATAATGAATTTTTTTGTGATGCTTCAATTAGATTAGATAACCATCAATTGGATAATGAACAGTTTTCCAACAATCAATAACCTAAAGTTGAATATCTAGGATGAAGTGAAGTATGGGAAAACTATGAAGAGTTGAATGGACCTACTAATATGTATTAAAATGGATGGGAGGGGATTTTTTAGAATGTAACAATGCTTTCGTAGAGGATAATGTATATTTTTCAATAAAAGAGAACAACTAAAGAGTCGTAAAGGAGAAGCGTAAGTAGTTGAATTGAAATAAAACCATGATAGAGAAATCAACACTTTTTTAGAGTCTATAAAATACTTATGAAGAGGATGAATGTTCCATTTAATAGAAGGATATGGATTTCATCAAGAATTATTGAGAACATATAATAAATATGGAGAAGTGGGTTATAGAGTACTTGAATGCTTACAAATGTATTAAGATAGTATTAGAATAAATGAGCCATAATATCATGTTAGTGAAGAAAAGAAATCGAGTGTTGTTTCACCCAAGCATATAGAAAAACTAGAGCATGCAAACCGTACTATAATTAATATTAGTTCATTGGAGATACAAAAGATGGATGATAGGCCCATTCAATTGAGGAGTATATTTAAGGTTGTAAAAATTGTATGGAGTGAACAAGGTTATAATTGGATCAAAAGAATTAATAATTTAGTTTTGGACTATAGCTCAAATAAACTATCTTGACTACTTGAGGATAATCAAGTGTTGGTTGATGAGTAATTTTTCCTAAATTTTTGGATAGGAACTTATAAAGATGAAGTGTGGTGTGATATTATTCCAATGGATGTGGATGATCCATTAGTAATAGGCTACAAACCTACGACACCTAATAAATCCAAGCGGCCCCAAGAAAATTTTACAAGGTACATTTGAGACATTTATTTGAAGGTACAACCCTCATTTGAAGGTATTCATTCACTCGAAGGTAATATACATGTAGCCTTCTAGTGTATGTTAAAATCAAAATATTATAAGGAATAAAATAATACCTTCACTTAGCTCGTTCATGGACCTAGGCTATTGGGAAAACAAATGTTAATTTAAATTGTAAGTGGATTCTACTAGAAGGGTGGATCAAGGCCAATTTTGATGGAGCATAAAAAATAAACCTAGGAAATTCTGGTGCAGGGGTGGTGTTCTTAGATTGGAAGGACAATATTGTAGCTTGGGGTGCCAAATGTTTGGAGAGAGGCATGAACAATGTAGCTGAGGTGCAAGCAACACTTTTGGCAATTGAGTGGGGACTAAAATTTGGTTTTAAGAACCTACACTTGGAAGGTGACTCATCCATCATAATCAATGCTATTATCAAAGGGGATACTTAGGCTTGGATGTTAAATAATTATGTTCAGAAGATCAAAGGTGATTTGAATTATTTTAATGATTTTAATGTCACTCATGTGTGGAGGGAAGGAAACACAGTAGCTGATGTGTTATCAAAATGGGCTTGTCATTTGATGTAGTACAAGAATATCAGCTAGAAGATATTCCTAATTTTTGTTGAAGGATGACATGGGTAAAGATATTGTGGAGATGTCAGCTCCAAGAATGGTGGATGGAGGATGCATTGGATGATGGACAAGGTAGTTGGCATGATTCAGAGGAGGAGTTAATGCCAAATCATGCAAACACAAGGGGAAAATACGCTCACACAGAGTACTGATGCATGTATATTTATGATCTTGGCTTTTGGCAACAATGTTGGATTTTGGGTTTTGGCAACATGCAAGATGCATTAATAGCTATAATGATTTATGTTCGCTCTTCTTTCACATTTTTATTTCATCTTCTCGCAATCACTGTAAGAGAGTTATAGAGAGTGAAGAGTATAGTTTCTAAGGGATGACACTGTAGCAGGGAAGTATGGAGGCTTTATTCACTTTCAAAATAGTGAAGAAAGTAGTACCATTTATGGGGAAGGTTTAGAACAAGTACATTCAAGGCCTCTTCCTTGTCAAGGATGAAAGATTGATAGAGGCAGTGAAGGTTATTTTGGGAGAAGACATTGTTCATATTAGGCACAAATATAGGACTAATATGGAAATATATTAATTAATTGTTTCTTGGGGTCTTGAATTTAAACACATTGTGGCAAAGGTTAAACATGTGTTGAATGAATTAATTGGAGAGGAATAATTGGGCAATTTGGACTCAATTTTTGAATGGGTTGTCCTGGTTGTTGGCATTGACATATCAGAAGGAATAGTAGAACATGTGAATCTCATTCCCTTTGTCTATTGGCCTGAGGATGACATGAAAGCAAGGTGCTGAGCTTTATCATGGAGAAGTCGATAGGCTTTCAAAGCCTTTGCAGGGTTAATGTGGGCAGAAGAAACCCTCAGAACAACACATGAAATTGCGAGGGTGGAGATGGGACAAGAATTGCAATCGAGGGTATGCATGGAGGAGGCAGTACAATTTCTATCCAGATTGAGAATTCTAGTTAGTATTGTTGTTTGCATTATCTCGTGTTTTTCAGTTTTTTTCAAAACTAGTGATAAACAACTTTGTATGTAATATTTTCTTATCTCTGTCATGTTGATAGTGTGCCCATGAAACTATTTCGAGATGTACGTTTTTATTTTTTTGTAGTTACTAGGTGATATAGGGTTTAGGGTTTACAGTTTACGGTTTAGGGTGAAGTTATTATTTTGTATTTTTGTTTTAAATTTATGATCTGGAAATAAGAGTTGTATTGTCATTTTGAAAGCTACAAAATAAAAGGCCTCCAATGACAATGATGGAAGAAAAGAATTAGAACACAAACCTTAGACACCTAACCACCATATCATCTCCCTAGACCTTCAAACGAATGTCACATGTCTTAGGTTGGTATATTATTCCTAGAAAAATAGTGTCTCAAACTTGCAAATTTACATCATGTTACAATATATACTATAAGTTTTTATTTGATTACAACTTGGTCCTAAATGTTCCCCAAAGCTTTGGATTGGATAGATATGCATACTAGTAAATTTTTGTTGTAAGATCATGTTTATATTTGAAGATAATAAAATTTTCATTTTTGAAAGTTGCAAACAAAATTTTTAGATTCGATTTTGAGGATTTTAGAGACTCCAAAATGGCTCAAATTTTTTTTTAACTAGCATATCAAGTTGTATCTTGATAGAGCACATTGTGAGATTTTTGGTGTTTCAAATGGTTCATCAATCACAAACCTAGTTCAAAAGTTATGGACTTCAAAAGTTGGGATTCCTAACATAGGAAATATAAATATACATTAGACACATAAACAAACTATAAAAGGAAGGTAGACATGTTGATGTATGTTTTGATAAATCATAGGGCATATAAGATTGGAGATAAGATGAGTTCCACTTTATTGGGTTGTTTTATCCCATAGTTTTGTAATACCATTGGATGTTTTCATTTATTGTATCTCCTATATATGAGGTGCATGAGATGGACGTTGGGTGTAAGAGTCTTAAAGCTATTGAATTACTTCTAAATCTTTGGTTGTTTATACTCCTGTGAAAGGCTTTCTCTATAAGTATATCGTAATCTTTTATTGATTTCTAAATAATATATTAGCTGGTAGCTTTTGGAGTGTGGCATTTTTCTCTTGAAAGAGTTTTCACCACATAAATCATTATTCTAGAGTTTTCACCTAAATAAATCATTATTTAGGTAAGACTTGTAAGGATCAATGAAAGCTTTTGCATTACCATCCTCTCAAGGTTAGTGTAGGAAGTTGTGTTGCTACTTAACTTCCCTACAATTATTACTTTGGTAGAGAAGTTTTTATTTATTTATTTATTTAGATGCTTTCAAATCCTAGTTCATATACTTAGTTTATATTCTTTTGGACCCCTTTTTATTGGTTTTAAACTATTCTAAGGAAATTTAAATTATTAGATCCTTTCTTGGGTTTATTTTTAAATCAATGAGTTTGATTTAGTTCATTTTCATGTGCATAGTTATATGGTCCTTAAAGTTTCTAATTGAAATTTAATCATATGTCCATGTTGGCCCTTTCTTAACTTTTCATTTATTAATAAAATTTTGTGCTAGCCCTTTCATATTTCAATATGATTTAATTAAATTTAACAATACCGTACTTACTTAATTTCATCATCTATATATTATCTAAACTCATGAATTGATCCTTATCCAAATGAGTTACTCTCAAAATTATTATTTCCCTTTTCATAACATCATGATGCATTAAACCACGAGATCTTACTTTGCATTGTCTCTTTACCAAAAAAATATATACTTCTAGTTCCACACTAGATCATTGTATCAATGTATTTTTGTTCAAGCTTCTAAATTACCCTCATTATGATAGTGCCTAATGCATTTATTTTAGGTTTCCCTATTTTCTTTAATCAATATCATTGTATGAAAGTAGGGTGCTTGTCATAAGAAGGATATCTTTATTGACCAATTCGTTCATGTAATTAAGGCATTTTATCTTGGTTAATTCTCTCCTAGATCCTAATTACAATTTACTTAAGATTACCTAGGGAATTGCACATGAGTAGTTGGAGCATCTCCACTTTAGGTGGGCTTATCATGTTATTATTTTATCACATCCACCTTTCATTGTTGTGCTTTTCCATTTTTAGTGGCTGATCCACCTTTTGTTGCATTAACATACTATCACCTATCCATCTTTTTGTGGCATTAACACAATATCACCTATTCACCTTTTGTGGTATTAACACACTATCACCTATCCATGTTTTGTAGCGTTAACACACTATCACTATCCACCTTTTGTAGGATGGTATCTTTTTCTCTACTTATCATGTCATTAGGCAACAACACTTGTCATTGTCTCATTTACTCACCTTGGCTATATAACTAAGGGGTCTCCAATATACATTTTACTAGTTCATTGCATAATTGATGGGAACACAATTTGTTCTTGTCTCTATTTTTCTCTCTTTCTATCGTAATATTCAATAGGCCTCTAGATCTTGGGTGGATATCTCCATAGACAATTCTTAGACAGTCTCCTAAAAGTATTTTCCATCTTGTTAGTCTTCATTTGTAGGTTCAAAAATTAAAGTGTTCATCCTTTTCTTGTAATGTACCAGGAAATTTTTTCTATGCAAATATTTTCTAAAGGATTCAATTGTTTATCTTAAATAATTAAAACCAAATCCATACAAACTATAAACTAGTTCTCCATTTAACTATTTGAAAAATAATAATAATGGAATGTGTGTCAATTTGGTAAAGTAAATGAACTATGATGGTGGAATACTTAATAATAATTCTTGGCAACAAAAGGACCAAATATAGAGGTGACTTAGGCTACCGCACATGGTTTGTACTATAAAAGTATACATCTAAGCCATCTTCTAGAGTAATATCCTAGCTTGTGAAGTGTAAATAATATCACTATATTTGATATTCAAAAGTAGTGTTATGTAGCAACAATATTTAAGTGATGAGTAGCGGTATAGAATGATAGAGTAAGATTTGGAGCATACTATGTACTTAGAGATTGATAATAAAATACAATGCTTTTTTTCTGCTCTAACTCTTTGTGTTATATATGTGTTTGTGAGTCCAAAGATGAAAGATTTAAGGATGAAATTTTGTTTGAGGAAGAGGGACAATGAAAGGCAATAGTATAAGTCCAAGGATGAAAGATTAAGGATTACATGATGGATAGACATAGCTTCGTAACCATCTTCCTCAAAAAGAAAGAACCAAATGAGAATCTAGTCTTAATGAGAGATAATTTGCTTTAGAGATTACTAAAGAATGAACTATAGATTCAGGAGCATCATTTCACATGAATGGGGATAGATATTTGTATATTGATTTTCATGAGGAGAAGAATTCAGATTAAGAAATTACTATTGGAGTTAAACTTCTTGTATTAAGATTAGGGAATATTAATATGACAAATGGATCTTTGAAAAAAGATTTATTGGTTGAAGAATTACAGGTGAATCTTATTTTAGTATTTAAAATACTAAAGCTGGATATGAGATTGATATCACTACTAATCAAGTTGTTGTGAGAGATAGAAAAGACCCATGAAATGTAATTGCTAATGTAAGAGTTGATCATAAAGGAGGTCTTTTTAGAGATTTTTGGTTTTTTGATGAGGAAGACACACACTCTCATGCTTTTATTGCTAAAACTAACTACATGTCAAAACTTTGGCATGATAAACTTGGACATATAAATCATAGAAATTTACAAGACATGTTTAAAAAGGATATGGTTCGATGACTAACAAATATTTCAACTCATAAAAGTGTACATGTGAAAGAAGCGTATTAGGTAAACACCATCGAGATTATTTTGAATTAGGAAAAGCATGGAGAGCTAATCATTTGATACAATGCATTCATAGTGATTTACGTGAACTGGGTTATCCATCACTTTCGGGTGCTAGGTACATTTTCACTTTTATTGATGATTATAGCAAGTGAGTATGGGTTTATTTTATTGAAAGGAAAAAATAAGTGTTTGAATTTTTTTAAAAGTTTAAGGCATTATTTGAAAACTGAAGAGAAAATAATTAAATTCTTAAGGTTACATAATAGGAGTGAATACTAGAATAGGAGTGAATACTAGAATCATGCATTTGAATAATTTTGTGCAAAACATGGTATTAAGATGAAGAAAACAATTATATATACCCCTCAATAGAATGGGGTCACCAAAAGAGTGAATACAAATCTTTTAGAAATGACTTGTTGTATGTTGCATAATAAATTTTGGAGTTTTGGTTGTTTCTTGTGCTGGTTATATTATGAATAGAATCCCAACCAAAGCCCTCACAAGTATCACCCTTGAAGAAGCATGGAGTGGTAGGAAAGGTCCTCACATTGGGTATTTTAAAATATTTGGGTGTATTGCTTAAGCACACATTCCAAATGAAAAAAGGAAAAAGGTAGAACCAAAGAGCCATAAGTGTTTATTTATGAGTTACAATGAAGAATCAAAAGCTTATAGGTTATATGGTTTTACAACCAAAAAAAATATATTTGTTATTAGAGATGTAAAGTTTTATGAACATTCACAACTTCTAGCCACTTCTTCTTATTTTATAACTAACACTCCCTATATCAGTGAGGATTAAGTATGCACTAATGAAACAACTAATACTTGTGATTAGCCATTTATTGTAGGTAGTCATGATTAATACGATAGCATTTCAGCTAGACAAAGACAAGGACTGTTGAAGAAATCTATAGTCAAGGCCCTAAGAACTGAGGAAGGAAAGGTAGCACTCTCATGGCCAAAGTATTATAGATACTTGACCCAAAATCATATGAAAAATCTAGAGGGAAGAAAGAATGGGAGAAAGTTATAAAAGAGGAATGTAAAGGATTGCTAAAGAGCAATGCTTGGGTGCTTTCGCCTCTTCCTAAAGGTAAAAATGTCATTGGTTACAAATAGATTTACAAAATAAAGTTTCAATCAGATAGTGCTATTGAAAATTCAAAGCTAGATTGGTTGCTAAAGGATTTAATTAAAAGGACATTGTTGACTATGAAGAAACCTTTACCAATGTCATTATATTGAATATAGTTAGAATTATTCTTTCTTTGACTTCAAGTCTTGGGTGGCATATTCACCAAATGAATATAACAAATGCTTTCTTAAATGGACATTTATATGAAGAAATATATATGGATTTACACCACGTTTTGTAGATCATGAAAATCCTAACCTTGTTTGCAGATTAGAGAAGTCACTTTATGGTCTAAACTAAGCACCACAAGCATGTAATGAGAAGATTGATAGGTACTTTCTACTTCATGAGTTTAAAAAGTGTAAATTTAATCCAAATCTTTATGTGAAGAAAGTCCAAGATGATATTATTGTTGTTGCATTTTATGTAGATGATTTACTTATTGTTAGACCAAATATCGGGTTAATCAATGATTTAAAATCTGGTTTTAAGAAGGCATTTCATATGAGTGATTTGGGAGAACTCAATTATTTTCTTGGTCTACAAGTTTGTAGACTCCATGATGGTTTATTCATGAGAAATCAATTATTTTCTAGAGAAATAGAATTTTCTACACAGAGAAACAACTAGAAGATGTCCAAGAAAAAGAACATTTCAGTTTTAGAATTCTCTAGAATTCTAGAAGTTTCTTAGCTCAACTATAAATATGAAGTTGTTCATTGCAAACATCAATGCAATATAATATGGTAGTATGTTGTTAGATTGAATATAATAAAAGATAAATTATTCAGTCATTTCTTTCTGATCTAGTGCTCAGTTTTGTTCAGTTTCATACGGCCAGCCTTAAACCACACACTAAACATCATATTACGTCTAAAGAATGTCAGTCAACTCTGAGTGCTTAACACTTTTATGTGATTTAAGCCGTCCAATTTCATACTATTATTTCAGTTTATAATTATATTTTGAAGCTATTTTTATACATCACAGCACTCAAAGCAAATTCTTCTGCATTGATTCTTCAATACGATTCCCAATATCATATCTCCCAATCTCATATTTTCCTTTGGGAGTATTACCCTCACAGATATGGAAACTGAGAGACATTTTTCCTTCGGTAGGCTTGGCGTGAAGCAATACAGAATATTTACAGTCCGCAAAAACACTAAGCACGTTCGATTCAATCTCGCACAGCTTCCATCGACATGCATGACATATCCAGTCGTATAAATCAGCAAACTCCATATGAATATTGAATAGCAAAAGAGTGCAACTTCAAACGGTAGGATTTACCTACTGTCTCATAAGGATCTGGTTGGCTTTCCAGAATCGTTTCACATCTTTAATAAAAAAAAATTAAGTTACAAAGAATACGGGAAATCAATTAGTAAATATAAGAACATTCTCCTTAATTATAATAATAACAATATAAATGGTTGAAACTAAAACTATAATAGTCAATAATTTAAAGTAATCAATATAATTTCATGAAATATAAAAAGTTGATATATTTAATAATTTATAAATCAATCCAAAAAATAATAATTTACAAGTCAAATTGAATAGTAAGTCAGTTGATGTAATTCAATACCACATGTTTCAATAGACTAACTACCATTGAATCTTACATAGGATGTGGTTTACCATCACATCATCTATCTCTTGCTTTGTAGATCGCGTGGCAAGAGGGTTCTTCTCACTATTAAAACTCTTTGGAAAATGTCTTTTCGAGATTCCTGAGACCAATGTTTAGGATAGCAATATAAGCAATTCAATGGACATAGACTAATTAAAATAATTTTTAAGTCAATCTAAAAATAATAATTTATAAGTTAAATTGAATAGTAAGTCCATGTGACTCAATATCATATGTTTTCCATAGACTAACTAGTATTGAATTGTACATTGGATGTGGTTTACTGTCACATCATTTATATCTTGCTCCATAATTTGTAAGTGGCCGAGAGGGTGGTTCTCATTATTAATGTTCTTTGGAAAATGACTTTTTCAAATTGCTAAAACCAATGTTTAAGATAGAAATATTGTAGTGTCCCTTCTAGACTTGAATTTTGTTTTGCATACTGATAGACTTACTTAGACTTTATGAGGGTCATTTGGATGATTTTTTCTGACTCTTATGTTATTTTGATGGTATCTGTGGTACTAGCACCTTATGTGGATTCATGGTAATTGTGATGACTCTTTATGATTGGATACTTTTATGATTGATGATGCGAGAGACATATTATATGATATTTGATTCTTATGTATGTTGATTTGATATCTCCTAGATGGATGGATTTATATGACTCATTGATTCAAATATGATTATTGCTTATATGGATTATGAGATTGATGATGATACTAACCCTATTTCATGATGATGATTTTATGGGTTGTTTTGATATTATATTGCGTGATTGTCTTCGTGAGTAGAGACGATGCCATATCACTCATTGTGAGCGGGATATGTCATTGCGATTCTCTTTCACTTGTCTATTTATTGTGAGGTATATGTATTGTATATGTGGGTTAGTGGAGGATCATGGGGGCCAAAAAGTGGTGATGTGAAAAATAGCCTTCTCCACTCGCCTAAAAATTCGAAATTCCATGTTGACTTTTTGCTTGGCCTGGGTGTCAGTACACCTTGACATGGTAAACACTTATGCAAATCGAATATCGGATAAAATCGGATATCCATTTTTATTTGTAATTTTAAATTAAAAAATAAATTATATAATATATAATGTAATATAATAATATATTATATATTACATATTATATAATATATAATATATTATTATATTATATTATATATTATATAATACATAATATATAATATAATATTAGATTATAAAATATTATATTATATTATATAATATAATATTATATTATATTATATAATATAATATTATATTATATTATTATATAATATATTATATAATGTATTATTATATTATATATTATATTATTATATTATCTAATATATTATTATATTATATATTATATTATTATATTATATAATATAATATTATAAAATATATATAATGTAATAATATATTATATAATTATATAATTATATAATATATATATATATATATATATATATATATATATATATATATATATATATATATATATATATATATATATATATATATATGATCGGTAAGGGCCGAGGCCAAGAATTTTATTGATTATTTTGAAATTTACATTACTCCACTCGTGCGGGTGTCGGTAGGAAAGAGTGGAGGCGAGAAAACCTCCGGCCTTGTCCGGGACCATAGTCCAACTAGTCCTGACTTAATACAAAAAATTCTAAATTTTAATACAAACACCACCTTGGGCCAAGGTGATTAGGAGGGGGTGTTTCTATTTTACCCCTCCCTTACAAGCCCTAATTTACAAATTTTAGGTTTTGAATTTCAGAAATCATTCATCCCTTAACTTCCACCTACATGGCTTTGAAGATGTTCTTTGATTGTAAATACTATCCCTTAATTGCTCGAAAAATACCTGTTTGGCCTGCATGGTTAGTAATTTAAACACTAGGCAGATATGTTAGTATCGATCAATCCTTTATCATACATGAAATTTTAACTGTCCATCTAGAGAGATACTTTAGTAAATTATTTTGTGAAACGTATCCTCATAGAATATACATAAGAGATGTAAAACTTAAAACTAAGTGATTAACCACGGCTCCATCAAATAAGGGGTCTCCAACTTACCGACTCTTGTTAATGCTCCTGGATGTGCTCCTTAAGAAGGATGAGATCCAGGATACAATAACAAAAGTAGGTAAGTGGGATTCAGTCAGTCTCTCTTCCCTTTCCCTGTCATTTCTAGCAGAGAGGATGACGGAGTATGATTATTCCCTACAGGATATAAATTTATGTTCAAACCCCGAGTTCTGCATGTTAGCTCCCTTTAAACAATAGTCTTAATATATGATAGGCTAGTGGCACTAGAAATACTCTCATAGATATGCATTCTAAAATATATATCATCAGTGTGAGTGAATACAAGTAAATGCATACGTTCAAGTGCTTTACTAATGTCTAAAGTAAATATACAATTTACTGGGTATGCAGAACAAAATGCTACAATATGACTACATATACATTTGTCTTAAAGATTTGATACACACTACTATTTTACCTCATTCATTGTTAACTATAGGTAAAATCTTGTTTTACTAGATTTGGTAAACAGCTTTAAAATGCCAGTATAATCAAACATTTAGTGTAGAAAATATCTCCTGCAAAAGTGACCCTGATCTATTATCCAGAGTGATACCCTATTAAGACTAAAGATAAGAACATAAGAATGCGATGTGGGAGAGGAGTGAAGTAAGCATCAAAAACTGCATATTTAGAGAAGGCAAGAACATAAAATTTTCCTCACTTAATGTAAATATAGTTATATAGGTTGACGCTTATGAATAATCTTCCAAGATAACCGAGAGTATACATACATATATATATATATACATATATATATATACATATATATATATACATATATATATACATATATATATACATATATATATATATGTATCTATATATGTATATATATACATATACATATATATATATGTATATGCATATATATACATATACATATATATATATATGTATATGTATATATATATTTTTATATATATATACATATACATATGTTTATATATATATATATGTATATATATATAAATATATATATATATATATGTATATATATATATATGTATATATATATATATATATATATATGATTTTATGACTATATAAGTGTATAAATATGAGTGTATATATATATATATATATATATATATATATATGAAAATATGTATGAATTTTTAAAATTTCTGAGTATGTATCTATAGAATGAGATTGTGCTAATGAGGGCCATAGGATGACTACTGGAAACTGAGACTACCAATACATGTATCAAAGCAAAAAACCCTTATAAATGCAGCCTCAAAGCATAATTGACACTTCCCCCCTTTAACCTAGAAACATAAGAAAAACTCAGGAAAGTATATTTCTTATAGAAAAAACAGAGATTGAAAGATCCATATTATGCCTTTATATAATCACCTTCTATATATTTCTTATGGATGAATAGCTTCATGTCTTCGTAAATCAAAAAATAGCAACAGGAAAAAACCATCTCAAGTCTAAATGGAAAAGTTTTGAAAGATCATCTATGCAGCATTCCTTTTCAAAAAGGATAAAAGGGTTGTTAAGCATATTGCCTCTAAGTATTCTATAACTACTTAAAACAAAAAGATTATTTCTGATAACGTGACCTCATCCTTGAAGAATGCCAATCCAGGGGCCTTCATCCTTTCTTGCTCAACTTGTGGGGGGGCAAGGCCCAAAGCCCTCTAGTGCATCTGCTGAGAGGGCAACAGGGGAACGAGGGAGAGGCATATGATCAGGGACGATCGTGATATTTTCCGCCTCTAGATAATTCTGCAACCACTTCTCTCATGGGGGTTTCTTAACTTGGAGAATCTAAGAGAGAAATAGGAAATTCCTACTTCTAATAGGGCACAGAGCTTCGAAAGCCACCGAGTCTTCAATTACCAGAATAGGGGAGCAAGGGACCGGGTTATTTTTCCTGATAAGAACATCATAGTCCTGTGGTTTGGGAGCTGTAAGTTCTTCATCTATATTAACCATAACCCATTCCAATTCACCAAGAATGTCTTTAATGAAGACCTTCTTACATAATTTTGCCACCATGTCCCTATCCCTCTCAAAATGCATTTCCAGGGCTAGAAACATTGTAGCAATATCCGAGTTTGCTCTGGTTCAATCCTCGTTCATAATGAAATCCCTCCCAAGAAATTTTATTACTGCTTCAGAGATCAAAGGGTTCTATTGGAAAAGAATACCTCTTGGCCTTTCATCCTTAATCTCACCAACGAAGGCCATCTGACATTTTAGCCCCAAAAGCCTGAGCATCATATCCATTGTTGCTTAGCAGGAAGAAACTTAGCATTCCAAAATAGGACTCGCACTCTTAAAGCTACATAATGAGCAACTACTAAAGAGTAAATACCAAACATGGAGTGTAAATTTCAAGGCGTAAGCTCATTAATATTAACCCTACAGCCATCAAGCATAGGGTACCTCAACTGTCCCATCACTACCAAGACATAAACTCTACTTCGCAATGAGCCATCAAAAGGCCTTGATCGAGAAAGGAAGCTGACGTGTAATGTCCAACAATAATGTTTCATACAGCAACTGAAGCTCTCCAACTATAGGGGTTTGGACAATGGAGAAAATAGCAATAGATACTTAGAAAGGCTCAAGTCTCAGAGGAAGGCCTTCTTTACATTAATAATATTAGCTTTATATCCATGCCGCATATACTTAGATGAGATATGAAATCATGTTTATAAACCTAAACTTATTTAATGTATGGATTAGTCTTCTTCTAATCCTCAAGCTTATCTAGACATGACATCGTGGCAATAAAGCTACATTTAGGTATAGCCCAATAAGAAAGGAAAATGATGCCAATTAAATCACAAAGTATCTGTATGATTTAGAGCCTATCTAAGTGAGGTCAAAGGAGAAATTCCTAGAGGATTAAATAAATAATTGAATATTTAAACAATGGCTCTAAAAGTAAGTGGTTTGGAGGATTTGAGCAATTAGAGATGACTCTAAATCTAAAGATAGACTTGTTGGGATCCGAACCTATCTAAACGTAAATATGCTTGAAAAATATATGTTTATATATATAAGTCTATATCTTAATAAATATGTATATATATATAAAACTATACATGAATATATATTTATATATATATATATATATATGTAAATATACATATATAAATATATCTATCTCAAGGATATATGTGTGTGTGTGTGTGTGTGTGTGTGTGTGTATCTGAAGAAATATATGTGTGGATGTATGTAGATACATACATTCACGCATGCATACATCCATACATACATACATACATATATATATATGTGTGTGTGTGTGTGTGTGTGTGTGTGTGTGTGTGTGTATTTATGTATGAATGTGTGTATGTGTTTGTATCTATGTGTATATACATACACACATATATATCTATACATGTATATATATACTATATATATGCATACATCCATATATATATACTCGAGAAAGTTTGAGTTCGCCCCGAATCTCCTTATAGATCTGAATATGGATATGTAAACTATCTAGATATGCCTAGATATATATATATAAGATTAATGATTATCTGAACTGCAAGGTTCAAGGGATGGTTTGGGTATGGAGCTAAACCGAGGTAACTAAGTTCCAAACACGCAAGATGTAAGAAAACTATGAAGACAGATCTTGTCTTAGGTTGGCATAGACAGGAGCTTGATGCCATCAGCCCCCAAGTTGGCTAGCCCATCTGCCCTTTTATTACCTTCCCTATAGATATGATTAACTGTAAACCTATCAAGATCTTTGCATAGGTCTATAGCCTTGGATAGCAAGGTATTAAGTTTCCAATTGGGAATGCTTCCTTTTCTTAGAGCATTGACAACTAAAGCTGAATCTCCCTCAATATCTAAGCATTTAGCTTCAAGTTTCCTGCATAAAAGCAAGCCTTCCACCAGGGCCATCAATTCCGCCCAGTTGTTTGTGTTGATGCCAGCCAAAGAGGCAAGGGATACTATTTTCTTGCCATCCCCGTTATGGACAACACATCCTATCCCAACTTGCCCTGGGTTGCCCCAGGCAGGCCCATCAAAGTTTAACTTCAGCCACCCTTCACCAGGGGGCTGCCATCTACATGTTGCTCTAAATCGGAGGCTGGCCGAAGGGCCTTCTCCTACAAAGGGAGGAAACAACAAGCCCTTCCATCATTTTTTTATCCTTTCATCCCAATAAGATATAGAAGCATTTTTTAGTGAACCTGAGGTGAGTCTATTGTTCACAAGCTTAGTGACAACTGACTCTATCTTATTGATGATTCTTAGGGCATCTAGTTTTTCATTCTTAAAGATGCACCTATTTCTTTCTTTTCAGAGTTCCCACATTATGGATGATGGGAGAGCTCTCCATAAACCTTTAAAGAGACATCCACACCTAAGGAGAGGCCAAGCCATGAGCATCCCTAAGATGGTATAGGGAAAGGTTGCAGACCATTCAAGTTTATTGGTGAACCAGATCCAACATTGATGAGCAAAGGGATAGTTAAGGAGTATATGATTGGTGTCCTCCTCCTCTGCTTCGCATAGAGGACATCTACTAGGACCCTCATATCCCATATGCTTAAATTTGTCCATAGTGAGGGGTTTGCTTTGGATTGCTAGCCAGGAAAAAATACCTGCCTTAGGCAAATAATTTCTATCCGAGCAAAGATGCAATGGAATTTCTACCTTAGGTCTTAAAACTGCTTTGGATATGTGAGAGTACCCATCCTTGGAATTGTATTCTCCTTTTAAGGAACCCTCCCATACGAACTTGTCCTCATCATGACTTAAGACAAAGTTCCTAGAATTAAGAATTGACAAAAGTTTATGCTTGTCCCTCTCCGAGATGGCTTCATCATCCCTTTCGATCCACTGCCAACCAGCCCCTTCCTTTGAAGGGGAGAGATAACTATTTAGCAGGGGGCCTCTATGTGATTCAAGAAGGGCCCAGGTAATCTGAAAGTCATGGATGTTTTCAATGGCTTTATACCCTCCCCAAGAATCTGACCAGAAGAGGGCTTTGTCCCCAGACCCCAGGTTCCAGGTTAGCCTATCAGAGATAATCTTCCTACAATCAAGCATAAAATTCCAAAGGAAGGAACCTTTGGGAGGGTTGGGCTCTCTAAAGATTTGGGTTGGATCATCTCCATTAAGGTACTTGAGGTTAAGTAATCTTGCCCATTTGAGGTGAGGAAATTTGAATAATCTCCAGACCAGCTTTGCCCCCAAAGCTCTACCTTGATCTCGTAAGTTTTTGATGCCAATACCACCAACCTCTTTGGGTGTACATATCTTGTCCCAAGAAATGAGTGATATTTTGTGGTTGCTATTAGTTCCTTGCCAAAAGAAAGTTCTAAGATGCTTATTGATCTCAGCAAGTTTGGAAGAAGACAACCGTTAGAGGGAAAGCTGGAAAATGGGCATAGCTGATAAGACCGATCTAACCAAGGTAGCCCTGCCAGTCGAAGAGAGCCATTTCCCTTTCCAAGTGCTAATTCTAGACTTGATCTTGTCCACTAAGTTGTCCCATAAATTAGAGGGTCTCCTACCTCTATCAAGGGGAATGCCTAGATACTTGCAAGGAAGGGATCCTATACTAATTTCCAGGACATTGCAGATTTCTTTTCCTAAAAGGGGGTCTATGTTGAACAAAAAGACTACAGACTTAGCTAGATTAACCCTGTGTCACCTTGCCCAAAAAGCATTGTGTCATCAACAAATTGCTGGTGGGTGAAAGGGGGGAAGCCACTGGTGATGGGAATACCTTGGATTTTCCCCTTCTCTTTGGCCATCAAAATAGATCTGCTTAGGGCTTTAGCCATAATAATGAAAAGGAAGGGGGACATAGGATCACCTTGCCTGAGCCCCCTCGAACTACTAAAGAAACCTTCTAGGGAGCCATTAACCAGAACCAAGAATCTAGGGGTAAATATGCATTCAAAGATAAGATTGATCCAGGTATTGGAAAAGCCAAAGGCCTCTAAGCATTTGCAGAGGAAGCGCCAATCAACTTTATCATAAGCTTTACTTATGTCCAATTTTATTAGTATGCTTGGTGATTTGTTAAGTTGAACCGAATGAATGGCTTCTTGGGAAATAATCACCCCATCATAGATTGATCTATCCATTACGAAGCTAGTTTGTTCCTCGCTAATAATTAAGGGGAGGAGAATTTGGAGTCTAGCTACTAAGGTTTTAGTTAAGAGTTTATACAGAGTGTTGCAGAGAGCAATTGGTCTGAAGTCATTGAAGCTCTCCAAGTTTTCTTCTTTTATAATGAGGGCAAGGAAGGTATTGTTGACTTCTTTAAGAATCTTGCCCAAATTCCTTACCCCCTCCAAGGCCTCTGTAATTTCTGTTCCCATAAAACCCCAACATTTTTGAAAAAAGCTAGTAGGGAAGCCATCCAGGCCTGGAGCTTTATCTGGATTCATCTTGAAGAGGGCAAATTTAACCTCCTCCACTGAGAATTTGTTTAAAAGGGTTTGGTTGTGGTCATTGGTAATGAGTTTCAGGAGATTCTTAATGATATTGAGTTGACCCTTAAGGTCGGAGCCTTCGAGATTGTTTAAGATATTCTCATAGAACTTAACTGCCTCATACGCAACCTTATCTAGTTCAGACAGAATGGATCCTTGGCTATTCATGATCTTAGAAATTTGGTTGACCCCTCTCCTTTGCTTGGTGCTATTGTGGAAGAACTTGGTGTTCCCGTCCCCATCATTCAACCATGTCTCTCTGGATTTTTGTTTCCAGAAGATCTCTTCGTAAGAAAGTATCTTTTCATACTCTAAGAGTAGGGCCTTTTCCTTAAGGAAAAGATGCTCATCCATCCCCTTCTCAAGTACCTCAGTGTTAACCATATTGAGATCATTCTTTATTAGGGTTTTTTTGTCAAATATGTTACTAAAATTGGTCCTATTCCACTCTAAGAGCTTCCTTTTTATAAGCTTTAATTTACTAGCAACAATAAACATCTTCGAACCTGAGAAAATGGAGCTACTCCACCATTTCTCAAGTAAGTTTAGAAAGGTGTCATCTCTAAACCACATATTCTCAAATTTGAAGGGGCATTTTTTAGGGGCATTGTCAGATGATAAGTTTAATTGGAGTGGGAAATGGTCCAATCTTGATAAAGGGAGAGGCTCTGCCTTCAGGGAGCAATTTAGCTTTGAGAGCCCTCCATAGATAAAGAACCTATCAAGTTTCTCTGCTATATTACAAAAACCAGATCTTCTATTGTTCCAGGTAAAGGCATTCACTGCCGTCTGGATTTCCAGCAGGGAATTCCTATTGATCCAGAGATTGAAATCTACAGCTAAAGGAGGAAGCTTGCTACTTCCTCCTCTCTTATCTGATGCCTTAGTGATGGCATTGAAATCTCCACCAATGATACTTAGGTCATTCGGGAAGCTTTTAAGAAAGGACTCAAGTTCCTTCTACACCTTCACCTTATCCTTATTCTGGATGGGGCCATATATGCTAATTAGTTTGAATCTAAGGTTATTTTTGTAGCTTACTACATCTCCTCCTATCCAATTCTACTGAATCTCTAATGGTGTGAATGAAAGGGTTCTAGAATCCTAGATGATAGCTAAGCCCCCTGAGGCACCTGAGGCCGGGGAATGTTTTAGTTGTCTAACCCCTAGTTTTTGCTCAAAGAGGGAAATCTCAGATGCATTCATTTTTGTTTCTTGAATTAAAATTAAGTCAAGTTTAGAATCAGAGATACAATGCTTTAAGATGCGTTGTTTGTTAGGGGCATTCAATCCCCTAGCATTCCATGTTATGATTTTCATGGCTCTATGGGGAGGAACTTCCCCTCCCCTACATTAAAAGGAGTAGATATTTTGGATTGACCTCTAGCTTCTCCATCCTTCATTCTTAATTTGGCAAGGGATCTCCTGCCCCTTCTTTTACTGAATTTAGCACAATCTAGAGAGTCTTTGCTTTTAACAGAACAGAGAATGCCTAGGGTATTAGGTTGCTGATTTTCCAAGTTCTCTGATGCTATAAAGAGTTCATCTATTTCTAAGTTAACTCTAGTAATATTTACTAGATTATTAACGAGGAGATCCCTTTGTCTTTCCAATTCCTCATCATCACAGATTTCATCAGCCAATTGAACCATAAGGTTGTTTACTACTTCTTCCCCTATAAAATTGGCAATGATGTCCACTTCCTTAGACACTCGGTCACTCTTAGATACTACAGTTGTAATAGGGTCAACCCATGGCGAAGAAGGGCAAGCTTCATCCCCTAGAGGGGTATTCAGATTTGAGACTGGGGAGAATTGTTGATACTACCAAGAAGCCTTCTCTAGATCTTGGGGAGGATTATCCTTTTCTTCTGATAGCAATGGGATGATGAGATTCCATAGAGGGGAAGTTTTTGAGGAGTTCTCTCTCTCTAGTGGGGTAAGAGAGCATGATGGAAACATATTTGTCATACTGGGCTATTCTTTCTGGGGGAGCCACTCACAAATTTCCCCCTCTTCCAAGTTTCTATCCCTGACAAAAGGGTCACCTATAGGGGGGATAACAAAGGGCAATGGTTGGGGCGGAGAACATAGGGTCTTAACTGGGGATCTCTGATGACACAAAACCGTGGCAGGGTGATTAGTGCTAGTATTATTAAAACCATCAATGGAGAAACCTCCTCCATGCTCAAATCTAATTGGAGCAATTCTCAACTCGGAGATTGATTTAGGGAAGGCGTTTTTAAAAGGAATCTTCCTTGGTCTTTCAATTTTGAAAGGACCATTGTAGAAGGGAATTCAAGGGATAAACATAGATTATCATAACACAGTGTTATTGGTTCGATGGTTTTAATGTTCATATCCATGTTAACAATCAAAAGATGGTTAAAGAAGCTTAAGGCTGATTTTTTAACTTCTACAAATATAATATATTAATATATTATTATATAATACGTATTATATAATATTATAATATATTATATAATATATTATTATATTATTATATTATATAATATAATGTTATTTTAAATTAATTTAAGTATAAAATTTGGATATCTGATTTTCTGAGACAATATAATTGGACTGTGACAGCCCGTGAGTTATTTTTAACCCATGGGTTATGCGATTTTTGGGAATCCAATATCTAGTTGGATCTAATATCCGGTTTTTTGACCCAAATTTGCTAAAAGGTATACATTAAAAGGTAGGATTTTTATTGTTTTCAATCATTTTCATTCAATTTTTGTATTTTTTTTATGTTTAATTATTTTTTCATTGAAAATATGATTTTTTTCATGAAAACTAGGTTTTTTTAAATCAAATACAAAATTGTTTAAATTTGTTTACTAAATTCAATTATTTAAATTCAATTAGGTTAAAAATGGGGCATAATAGTGAAAACATTGATCAACCACAACCGCAACAACCAAAACCTCCTTTGCTAAACCCCCCCTCAATTCAGGATTTAATTGCACAAAATTTGAGCCAATTGAAGGGGATTGCAGATGTATATCATAGGATCCCTCGCCTGAACCCAATGTTTGATCCCCTCACATCGATCATAAAGAGTATGGAAACCATCACTAAGGAGCACAATGTTTCTTTTTGTGGCAAGATTCTATGAGGGAACAATATGCAGATGGCTTATCCTATAAGGAGATCAAGGATCTCGAGATATCCAAAGCCGCTATCGCCACATTGTTTGTGAATCCCCGCACTGGTCAACCTGTAGACCCCCCCAAAAAAATACTATCATGGTGCACAAATGATGAAAATGGTGCACAAATGATGGTGTCTCACAATAAAATGGTTAGTGGATGATTAATATTCAATAAAACCAAAAACCATTTAAATGAGATATCAAGAAAGATTAAACAAGAACATCATGAAAATAAGACAACATAAATGGAATATATTCATGAAGCTCCCATTGCAAGTAACTCTTCCTTGTCCTCCTTGCCTCCACGAACTTTGCTAGCTCCAAAGTTTGACTAATGGAGAGTTGGAGAGAGATGGAGTGAATGTGGATTGCTCTCCTTGTGCTCAACAAGATAGGTTGGATCAATATTTGGATTGGATTGTGATAGATAGATGAGGATTTGGATTATAAGAGGATGAGAGAAGAAATAGGCAGCATGACAATGCATGAGAAGTGGATTATTTGTGAGGAGAATAGGCTCCAATTTATAGATTGGAGAAGGCCAATGGAGGGCCAAGATTGATTTGATCATGAAGGGTTGAGATTTATTTTAGATAGAAGGCATGGATCAAGGGTGCATTGGGAAAATAAACAAGAATATAAAATTCCTTGGGAAAAGGGGGGGAGAAATTTGAATTTCAAATATGATGAATTAAAAATTCCAAAATAAGGATGCATTGAGGGATTCAAAGAAATTTGAATTTCTTTGAGAGACTCAATGTTGATGTGACATGAGTGGGAATTAAAAATTGAGGGATAATGATAAGCATGATTATGAGAGATTCTAGAAGGATTAATTAGCTTGAGTGGGATTAGGAAAAGTGATTTGTAGGAATCACACGACTAGGTTAATTAATTAGAATTAATTAACTGAGTGGGTTTAGAGGAAATAATTATTGGAGGGGACTTTAGAATAATAAGGGAGTAATTAATTTATTTGATAAATTAATTATTGGACAATAGTGACAGAATTAATTAAATTAAATTAAATTGATTCTGAGAGGAATACGGATGACACAATTAAATTAACTAATTATGTTGATAGGCTTAAATTAATTAAATATTAATTTTAGGTGTCTACATTTTTCCCCTCTTTGATATAGCATCGTGAAATGATGTTATATCAAAGAAGAATAAAATTTAGTGGAAGAAAAGGATAAGGAATAGTAGCATGATGCCCCATTCATGAGATGATGAAGAATGATGAGGAGGAAGGATGATGAGGAAGCAGTGGTATGCCCCCTCGAGAGGACATGTGGGTTCAAAGAACACAGGTGTGCTCTTGAAAGGAATTAGAAGAATAAGTGATGAAAGGATGAAGATAATGAAAGAGGGAACTAGGATGGGTTGGAGTGATGTGAATGAAATGAGACAAAGAAATTATAAATGGATTGGATTTCTTGTCGAGTAAATATAGAGAGAAAACCTAGATTTGATATTTCCATGGATAGTCTACACCATTGATTATAAGAACCAGGATGATATGAAGATCCGAGGTATGGACTGACACTCAATCAAACAAGAATTTCTTGTACACAATCATGCAAGTGTTGATAAACACTAATGCAGGGTTGCCGGTTCATACAAGGAATACCTTCAAACACACCATGCCATGAAAACTATGCCCCATTATACATGAGCCAAGACATACCAAGATATAGGATGATCAAGGCAGTCCTAAACAAGTATAGTCCTGGGACACAAGATGAAAACAAAGTGAAAAGCTCAAGCATGCAAACAACATGCCCATGACCAATTTACATCTCTTGCCAAGAGTAGGACATGGATTTGGATAAACTGGCGGACTAGGGAAGGATGTATCCCGATGGGCAGGGTGATGGATTGATTGATGGATGACAAAAGACAAGTTGGATGCACGAGGTCTGCAGATGAGAGAATTTTCACTTGGATTTGATTAGTGTAGTATGGATGGGTGCTTGGATGAGGCACAAATCAGTGCAAGCTCAAGTAGATGGGGAAATCTCAGTTTGATGGATTGGATAGGATTAGAAGAAGGATAAATGATTAGATAGGATGAAAAGGGGGATGGATGATTGAATAGGATTGGATTGAGGATGGACTTATTGAATAAATTGGAAGAGATGGAGAATATGATTGGATAAGATAAGATTGGATTAGAAATTGGATTGGATCTGGTGGATTGGTGGATAGGATTTGATTGAATGGAACCAATGACAAGGGAGAACCAATGGGTTGGTAAGAGGATGGATGAATGGAAGGAGGGGGTTATTATTTAGATATGAGACACGTGGATGGAGTGGATGGGTATGTATAGGATATGGAGGGCTGGAGGGTAGGGTGATGGAGACCCAAGGACTATGCTGGAAAGGAGTGCAATGCCCCACACTAGAGGTAGTGGAATTAAGGATGCAATGAATGGTGGATAAAGATGTATGAGGTGGGAGGATAATGTGTAATGGATATGGATGGTAAAGGATTTAAGGCTTGTGTGCTCCAAAGCATGCATGCATGTACATTATTTTGGCTCTATATGGTCAAGATGAAAGATAGGAATGGATGATTCATTTTGATAGGATGAGGGATATGAGATGGAGGAAATGGATAGGATAGTCAAGATCAAAGATAGGAAAGGAGAATGGACTTAGATATGATGTAGATGGATGAGAGGATTATGTGGATGAAACTTGTCCCCAAGTGTAGAGTGCAAGGGGATGAGGGGATTACATATGATGCTTGTTTTCCAAGTTTTCATCATGGTACTTACCCAAGGCACCACAAGAAGTGGTTTTCACCATTGGATGAAATGATTTTTTTCTTTAATTTTTTTTTTCTGATTTTTTTTTGTATTTTTGGAATAGTTTGGATGGATAAGGATGAGGATGAGTAGATGTGTAAGATAGTGGATTCATGAAAGAGGAAGGGAGGACTCAAGCATCTAGTTCTGTATATGGTATTCCTTAGTATTGCTTTGAACTGAAGGTATGCTCATAGATGTTGATAACAAGAATCAGGGAGATGAAATGGATAGGGGATGAAAGATACGGATTTAGAAAGGATTGGACTAATGGAATGGGATTGCGAAAAGTGGATGGTGGATAATGGATGGGGTTTTGAAGAATTTATGGAAGATAAACATTGGCACACACCTTCAAGGGTGGTGGAGTAGTGGAGGAGAGTGTTTTGAATTAGATGAGGGATAGAGTGTGGATTTTGGGAAATGAAGACCCAAAATAGAAGAAGGGGATAATGGAGTTGGGATAGTATATTTTGGGACATAAGGACCCAAAATGGATTTCAAAGATGGAGGAGTGTTAGATGGAGGATTGGAAGACTTATGAATGGATGGAGCTTTTGGATTAGCAAGTTTGGATGCCAATTTTGATTTTGCTTTAGGATGCATTACTTCTTTGGGAATCCACATAGTTTTTGAATTTTTCTTTTGGGGCCTTTGTGGCTTTGTTTATTTTTCTTTCTTTTGGATCATATTTTTCTTTTGAGCATGTTGTTTTGAGGGGACATGTTGATCCTTTGATTTTTTTGGATTTTGAGCTCTACGCTTTTTAGATTGGGCATCCAAATTGCTTCCAATAGCAATGGGATGGGTCCATGAGGATGAATGCCTTAAGGATTTTATGGATGGTGGGATGATGGAAGGAGCATGTTGGGAGACATTCAATGATGTGTGCCTTTGTTGATCTTGCTTTACGATTATTTGAGGTGATAGGGTGGCAGATGGAGGGATGTAAAGACCCAAAATGAATGGAAGGAATGGAGGATTTAGCTTTGGAATATAGGGTCCCAAAATGGATGTGGATGATGGGGGATAATGAGATTTTGATTTGTATGAAGGAAATTTGGATTTAGGAGGAATAAAGGATGTACCAACATCTTGGGCATTACCTTGAGGACCCTTATTATTTTGGAAACGAGATGTGAGTCCATTTTGAGGGGAATGAGATGTGGAAGGAATATTAGGATCTTTAGATGGATTGAGATCATGACATGGAGATGAAGGGATACTTTGATCTTGACTAGGAGGGGTATCATGAGATGGAGTGGGAGGGGTGATTGGATCATGAGTTGGAAGAGGATCATGCGATGGAGGGAGAGGATTGGATAGAGGAATCATATGATCATGAGAGGAAGTAGAGGAGATGGGATCATTAGATGGAGTGGAGGGAGATGTATCATGAGATGGAGAGGATTCTATGCTAGCATGATTTGGAACAAGCTTTTGGCATGTTTGGAGTTGTGGGGATTGTGTGACAAAGGAAGATATGGAAGCTTTGATGTGAGTAGATGGGGAAGTCGGGGTATCATGAAGTGCAGAGGATTGGGATTTATTTTGAGGTGGAGGTGATTGGGGTGGATGGAGGAATTGAGGAGACTTGGCCACTTTGACTTGAGGTGAGGATTTTGTCTCCTTTGCTAGCATGTCTTGGATAAGATTATGGATGATTGATTTGGAGGATGTGGACAATATGGATTTTGGAGGATTAGGATTAGATGGAGGATTGGGATTGGATGGAAGATTGTGATTGGGATTGGGATTGGAATTGGATGGAGGATTAGGATAATGGATTGGGGAAGTTGGATTAATGATTGGAGGACTATGGAGTAAAGGATTTGGATGGGGAGTAGAGGTAATGAATGCATTGTAGAAGGACGGGGATTGGGATGTAGATGGGGGGGTAGATGGAGGTATACATATTGGATTAGAGGAGTATGTGGATGAGGGATAATATGGAGATATGGATGGGAAATAAGATGGATTTCCTAGCTATGCTTACCCAGAGCAGACACTTAGATGCTTGACCCCACTGGCTCCCCTCCATGACACTCACTTCTCCAAAGCAGCCAAACATCAATTCTCATGAAAACTCCTCATGGCGAACTTTGTGTCTTTACTAAGGGCTGTAAAAATATGGGGGGATTTGGAGGTCCATGATGAATAATAATGAATAGTTAATACCCAATAGGTACTGAGAGGGGGGAAGAATCAATATAGACAAAAATTTCTCTGACAACTTAAACTGCAAGGACTGCACTAGCTGGCAAACAGAATCACCAACCTAAACCAAGACAATACCGGTAAAACATAGTAAGACTGTAAAAGACTTAAAACAGTAGCACTTAGAAATTCTCACAACCTAGTATCTCATCTCAACTTCACCCATATGCTTAAGAAAGTAATACATAATAAATAAAATGGCCATTAGATCAACATACATTACCACTTAACAGAAAACACTAAATCATCACATGAAAAGGCATCACACATAACACACTGATTTTTCACATGGAAACCCAACTGGGAAAAACCATTGTGGGGATGAATAATCACAAGTTGGTCTTGAACTCTTTTGAAGTTCACTCTCTTAGGAGCCTAGTTCGGTTAAAGACTTTACAATAGGTTCTGCTAGGAACCGATCTTGCTAGGGATCACCTGGTTAAGGGATGGCTAAATACCTGGTCAGAGGTTAAAACCCTATTAAAGGTTACCTCACAAGAGGATTTGAAGAACTCAATGATTTTGAGTCACCCTGTTAATGGATTTATAAAAAGCCTGTTAAAGCTACCCAGTAAGGGAATTTTCCAACTGCTGAAATGGTTAGAAGTCAACAAGTAATACACTAATCTGATAACAACACTCAATGCCAAGACAGATCCACTTTGGTTCCTTTACGTCTGCAATCACACTCTGTAGGTCTCTATTCACTTCTCTGGTCTGGCAAGAATCAACTCACATACATTCATTTGCCAACAAATTCAAATGGAAATCATCATCGACCTTATAGATAACAATTAGGTCAGTGGCCAAAACCTAAAACCCTAAGCATCTAGGTTAACAATATAGTCGGTCCAATCCTGACCGTTTAATTACATTACATAGGGTAAAATAATCTTGAACAAATCTCAAGATATTCTACATCATCCATTCTTCACCACTTTTGGAAGTTGATAACCCATCACACACTCTTCACCATTTACTAAGATTTTGCACATTCTTGAGGTAAATAGAATCAATCTTCTCATACAAGATCCTCAAGGAAATCCTTCATGTGCACAAGGCTAATGTGGCAACGTGATCTAATCTTCATTTCAATGCTAACTCTTCACAGGATGTCGTCGATCGAATCGCACAGATTTGGAATGCATCAGCTAGAAACCCTGAAGGTGAGACTACCAACTGGTAGTCATGTCAAGTGAAACCCTGATACAAACTGTGCATATACTGGTTCACTTGCCAGTTTACATACATTCCGGTTCACACTTCATCATACCAGTTCACTTGCTAGTTTACCTTCTTCAACATACCGGTTCACACTTCATCATATTGACATCAATGACAACATACATTATCATCATGTCATCAAACTCTGCACATATGCCAACAATCTCCCCCTTTGGCATTGATGGCAATACACAAAGATATCTCTACATCTTCTTCCATATTATAAGTCTTCAATACTACAGATATCTTCTCTGCTTCACATCTTCTCCCCCTTTGACAACAATGCCAAAGTGGAGGCACAAGCTTCCATGTTTCACTATGCTACTCCCCTTGAGGAGTAGCATCTTTCAACACATCAATCCTAAAAAATATTTGACAATACAATACCTGACTGATGTGGAGTACATACCTTTAGTTTACCTCTTGAAGGGGTAGCACCCCTAATTCACCTCTTAAATAGGTAAATTTAGCCTTCGGTAGAGGCTTGGTGAATATATCTACTGGCTGCTCCTTACTGAAAACATGTTCCAATACAACCTCTTTGTTCTGAGCTTCCTCCCTCAAGAAATGATACTTGAGCTCAAAGTGCTTGGTTCTAGCATGCAATATAGGATTCTTGGAAATATTAATTGCACTTGTGTTATCACAAAATATACTCACCAGTTCAGATACAAGGACTTTGAAACCATTTAATACATGCTTCATCCATATTGTCTGAGTATAGTTCATAAATGCTACTACATATTCTGCTTCTGCTGTGGACTGAGAGATATAACTCTGCTTCTTGCTCATCCATGAAACTAGTCTACCACTGAGAAAGAATGCACCACCAGTTGTGCTCTTCTAGTCATCCACATTACTAGCCCAATCAGCATTGGTAAATACTTTGAGATTGAAATCATTACTATATGGATACCACAATCCATAATCTATAGTTCCCTTCAGATATCTAAGAATCCACTTGACTGCTACCAAGTGGGATTCTCTTGGACTTTTCTGAAAATGTGCAACAATGCCCACTACATGAGAAATGTCTGGTCTGTTGTGTACTACATAGTGCAATTTACCAATCATTGAATGGTATTCCTTCTCATTCACCAATACTACATCTTCTTTTGACAATTTACAACTAGTCATCATCGGTGTACCAACCGGTTTGCTGTCTTCCATGCCAAAGGTCTTCAACACCTCTTTGACATACTTGGACTAAGTGATAAAGATACCATCATTCATTTATTGAATCTATAGTCCAATGAAGAACTTAAACTCTCTAATTAGTGACATCTCAAACTCCTTCTTCATTTCATCTGCAAACACATGGCTCATCTTACCATCTCCACCAAAAATTATGTCATCAACAAACACTTCACAGATTGGAATCTGATCTCCTTCTGACTTCAGATAGATATTTCTATCTTCACTTGTTCTTTCAAATCCAATCTTCACAAGATGGGAGTGTAAATGTTCATACCATGCTCTAGGTGCTTGCTTCAATCCATACAAGGCTTTATGTAGCCTACACACCATCTCATTGTCTTCTGATAGGGAAAATCCATCCGGTTGCTCTATATACACT
The DNA here is from genome assembly GCF_030272615.1 of Cryptomeria japonica. Lineage (NCBI taxonomy): Eukaryota > Viridiplantae > Streptophyta > Pinopsida > Cupressales > Cupressaceae > Cryptomeria > Cryptomeria japonica. The sequence goes on along the minus strand of NC_081415.1, from coordinate 7,473,587 downwards.
TCTTCTTCAAGTATTCCATTCAGGAATACAGATTTTACATCCATATGATACACTTTGAATCCCTTGAAGGCTGCATATGTAAGTAGCATTTGAACTCCTTCCAATCTAGCTACTAGAGCAAAGGTTTCTCCATAGTCTTCTCCTTCCTCTTGAGCATATCCTTTACATACAAATATTCCTTTGTTTCTTGCCACTGTGCCATCTTCATTCAGCTTGTTCCTAAAGACCCATTTGGTGCCAATAATATTTTTGTGCTCAGGTCTAGGTACCAAAGACCATGTACCATTCTTTTCTATCTGGTCAAGTTCCTCTTCCATAGCCTTAATCTAGTCTTCATCTTTGTGTGCCTCTTTAAATGTTTTGGGCTCAAATTCAGAAATCATGCAAGAATTCTCTCTAACATTTCTTCTTATAAGTATTCCTGCATCCTTATCCCCTATGATTTTCTTTGGATCGTGATGAAGCTTTACATACCTAGGAATGATCTTAGCTAATTCCTCTTTCTTTTCCTCTTCATCCTCATCTTCATCTTCATCAACCGCAGCATTTACTGGTGTAGGAGCACTGTTACTTGTACTTGGTTGGGTGAATTCACAAAACTGGTTCCCACTTTTGCCAACGAAAGAATTTGGCGAAAGTGGGAATTTCGGATTTGAAAATGTTCGAGCGAAACATAAATGTTCGCTCGGACTACCCCTGGGAGTCCGAGCGAACCAATCGGTTCAGCAGGGTTCGAGCGAACAAGGTGGTTCGAGCGAACCCATTAAAATATCGATATTTAATGGGTTCGCTCGAACCCCCCGTTCGCTCGAACCCTTGGCAGTTAGGGTTTTTTTTAAAATTTTATAAATATCGAAAATGACAGTTAAAAGGTCATTGTTATATTTGACTTTTTCTGTCTGGTGGGGGTTAGATCGAACCAGTCGTCAGCATCACGTCATCGAGCATTGTCTGCAGCAGTTAGCATCTTTCTTATTTCAGTTTTCGACCCTTGTTATATCAGGTGCACAAAATAACCCTTTGTTTGGTTTAATAATGTCTTTTTTTATTAAATTTGTAAATAATTTATTTGTTAATTTAATTTTTTAATTAAATAATTATATATAGTTATTGGTTTTGAACATTTTAGAAAAATGTTTGATAATTTATTGTTTTTCATTATTTTAGAAAAATGTTTGATAATTTAATATTTTGATTGAAATGTGTAAATTTGTTTTTAAAATTACGTAATTGTATCTAGATGTATATTTTTTTCAACATTTTAAAAAATTGTTATGAAAAACATAGAAAACTACCCTGTAGTAAATCAGATCTTAGAAAAACATTAGCAAAAAAAGAAAAACGTTAAAAAAATTAATTTAAATAAACATTAGAAAATTTAGATACCAAATTTAAACAAATTAGACAAAATAAATTTCCTCTACAATGTGACCTATTTTCACATCCTATTACACGCACAACATGACCCCTTGAGACCACATATGACACTATACGTTCTCTTAGGAGGTCATAGAGGATCACATATAATATAATAGTGTACATGTATGACATTCCCTTTAGGATCACATCTAGTGTCCTAAGGGGTCATACGTGGTTCTAAGGTGTCACACGTGTTATAACACATGCGGGACCCCTTAGAATCGCATATGACCCCTTATAAAATTGTAGGGTGAATGACATACCCCTTAGTCCATCAAATAGTGTCTTAACACATACGTGACCCATTAAAATCGCATATGACCCTTTATAAAATCAATCTTAGTGTGAACGACATATCCCAAAACCCATCACATAGCGTCTTAAGGGGTCGTATGTGGTCCTAAGGGGTCATGCATGCTTTAACACATGCGTGACACCTTAGTAGGTCACATAGGACCCCTTATAACATCCTACTATACATATGACATTCCCCTTAGGATCACATAGTGTCATAAGGGGTCATATGTGGTTCTGAGGGGTCATGCATTTGTTATAACATATGCATGACCCCTTAGAACTGCATATGACCCCTTATAAAATCCTAGTGTGAACGACATACCCCTTAGTCCATCACATAGTGTCTTAAGGGGTCCTATGTTGTCCTAAGGGGTCACGCATGCATTAACACATGTGTGACCCCTTAGTAGGTCACATATGACCCCTTATAACATCCTACTGTACATATGACATTCCCCTTAGGATCATATAGTGTCCTAAGGGGTCATATGTGGTTAGACCCACATATGACCCCTTATAAAATCCTATAACCACATATGACCCCTTGTAAAATCCTAGTGTGAACGACATACCCTTTAGTTCATCACATAGCGTCTTAAGGGTCGTATGTGGTCCTAGGGGCCACGCATGCATTGACACATACCTGACCCCTTAGTAGGTCACATGTATGACCCCTAATAACATCCTACTGTACATATGACATTTCCTATGTGTCCTAAGGGGTTGAATATGTGGTCCTAAGGGCTCACGCATGCATTAACACATGCGTGACCCCTTATAGAATCCTAGTGTGAACGACATACCCCTTAGTCCATCACATACTATCTTAAGGGGTCGTATGTGGTCCTAAGGGGTCAACATGCATTAACACATGCGTGACCCCCTTATAACATCCTACTGTACATATGACATTCCCCTTAGGATCATATAGTGTCCTAAGGGGTCATATGTGGTTAGACCCACATATGACCCCTTATAAAATCCTATAACCACATATGACCCCTTATAAAATCCTAGTGTGAACGACATACCCCTTAGCCCATCACATAGCATCTTAAGGGGTCATATGTGGTCCTAAGGGGCCACGCATGCATTGACACATGCGTGACACCTTAGTAGGTCACATAGGACCCCTTATAACATCCTACTATACATATGACATTCCCCTTAGGATCACATAGTGTCATAAGGGGTCATATGTGGTTCTGAGGGGTCATGCATTTGTTATAACATATGCATGACCCCTTAGAACTGCATATGACCCCTTATAAAATCCTAGTGTGAACGACATACCCCTTAGTCCATCACATAGTGTCTTAAGGGGTCCTATGTTGTCCTAAGGGGTCACGCATGCATTAACACATGTGTGACCCCTTAGTAGGTCACATATGACCCCTTATAACATCCTACTGTACATATGACATTCCCCTTAGGATCATATAGTGTCCTAAGGGGTCATATGTGGTTAGACCCACATATGACCCCTTATAAAATCCTATAACCACATATGACCCCTTGTAAAATCCTAGTGTGAACGACATACCCTTTAGTTCATCACATAGCGTCTTAAGGGTCGTATGTGGTCCTAGGGGCCACGCATGCATTGACACATACCTGACCCCTTAGTAGGTCACATGTATGACCCCTAATAACATCCTACTGTACATATGACATTTCCTATGTGTCCTAAGGGGTTGAATATGTGGTCCTAAGGGCTCACGCATGCATTAACACATGCGTGACCCCTTATAGAATCCTAGTGTGAACGACATACCCCTTAGGCCATCACATACTATCTTAAGGGGTCGTATGTGGTCCTAAGGGGTCAACATGCATTAACACATGCGTGACCCCCTTATAACATCCTACTGTACATATGACATTCCCCTTAGGATCATATAGTGTCCTAAGGGGTCATATGTGGTTAGACCCACATATGACCCCTTATAAAATCCTATAACCACATATGACCCCTTATAAAATCCTAGTGTGAACGACATACCCCTTAGCCCATCACATAGCGTCTTAAGGGGTCATATGTGGTCCTAAGGGGCCACGCATGCATTGACACATGCGTGACACCTTATTAGGTCACATAGGACCCCTTATAACATCCTACTATACATATGGCATTCCCCTTAGGATCACATAGTGTCATAAGGGGTCATATGTGGTTCTGAGGGGTCATGCATTTGTTATAACATATGCATGACCCCTTAGAACTGCATATGACCCCTTATAAAATCCTAGTGTGAACGACATACCCCTTAGTCCATCACATAGTGTCTTAAGGGGTCCTATGTTGTCCTAAGGGGTCACGCATGCATTAACACATGTGTGACCCCTTAGTAGGTCACATATGACCCCTTATAACATCCTACTGTACATATGACATTCCCCTTAGGATCATATAGTGTCCTAAGGGGTCATATGTGGTTAGACCCACATATGACCCCTTATAAAATCCTATAACCACATATGACCCCTTGTAAAATCCTAGTGTGAACGACATACCCTTTAGTTCATCACATAGCGTCTTAAGGGTCGTATGTGGTCCTAGGGGCCACGCATGCATTGACACATACCTGACCCCTTAGTAGGTCACATGTATGACCCCTAATAACATCCTACTGTACATATGACATTTCCTATGTGTCCTAAGGGGTTGAATATGTGGTCCTAAGGGCTCACGCATGCATTAACACATGCGTGACCCCTTATAGAATCCTAGTGTGAACGACATACCCCTTAGTCCATCACATACTATCTTAAGGGGTCGTATGTGGTCCTAAGGGGTCAACATGCATTAACACATGCGCGACCCCCTTATAACATCCTACTGTACATATGACATTCCCCTTAGGATCATATAGTGTCCTAAGGGGTCATATGTGGTTTGACCCACATATGACCCCTTATAAAATCCTATAACCACATATGACCCCTTATAAAATCCTAGTGTGAACGACATACCCCTTAGCCCATCACATAGCGTCTTAAGGGGTCATATGTGGTCCTAAGGGGCCACGCATGCATTGACACATGCGTGACACCTTAGTAGGTCACATAGGACCCCTTATAACATCCTACTATACATATGAAATTTCCTATGTGTCCTAAGGGGTTGAATATGTGGTCCTAAGGGCTCACGCATGCATTAACACATGCGTGACCCTTTATAGAATCCTAGTGTGAACGACATACCCCTTAGTCCATCACATACTATCTTAAGGGGTCGTATGTGGTCCTAAGGGGTCAACATGCATTAACACATGCGTGACCCCTTATAACATCCTACTGTACATATGACATTCCCCTTAGGATCATATTGTAGTTAAATAGTTCACAACATGTACATGTCCTAATTCCATATTAAATATATCAATTTTACAAATGTACATATTATGTATTCTAATTTAAATATGCATTTTTTAATTAAATACAAATACAATTACATACAATTAAACACGTGCACATTTAAATACATCCTAATTTGATATAATGTATAAATAAACTTAAAAAAATATTTATCCTAAATAGTTTCAAAACAAGTTACTTGAGATCTAGAATTTATAGATTGAACTTTTACATTAAAATTCAATTCAAGTGGATTACTAAATTATGTATATATAGTTCATACCACATCAAGTGGTTCACAACGCTCTTCAATAACACTTAATATTTTGTCATGATCTTCACTATCTAGTCTCCACTTTTGAGTCCGCCCTCGATGTGGAACTGTTTGAAGAATTAGGCCAACAGCAATGACCAAGTGACTATACTGATATACCTTGTTATCAATTTGGTATTCAGTGAAATGAATCCCATGTTGAACAATTTTAACTTGTTTGAAATATGTCCCTTGCACTACAACTGATCCTGCATGTACATGTATATAAGAAACATGAGAAATTAAAAAAATTCACAGAAGCGATTTGTATGTATGTACATATTCAAATCAGAACTCAAACCTGTGGGAAATGACATTCCATCACTCATCTCAGATTTTGATAACTTCTTTCTCTCTTCTGTGCAACGCAATAAATAATAACTAACACCTTCTATATTTCCATCTTCTGCTATGACTGCAAAAATATCTCCTGCAATTTGACACAATTTAAATAAATTCTAAGTTATATGTCATTTTTAAGGAAATGTTTACATGTGTACGTCATGTACATACATACCTTTTTTAATCAATCCTGAAATATGATCGTAATCACCAGAAATCAAAGGAATGTCTTCAAAGTTTTCATCCTCATTTGAATCCTCGTATGTGTCAGAAACATCTAGTGGCACCATTTTCCATTCACTAACATATCCAAGCTCTTGGTTCTTGCAATCAACATAGTTTTCGAAAATGCATTCAGAACAAAAACATGAATAATCTCTAGTGTATAATGTCCATGGGCGATTATCTGTACTCATGACACAATGCAAAGATCTTGTCCTCTCCACACTCTTGCATCCATGCATTGATTTTCTATCCACATCTGTAAAATGTACATGTGTACAAGAATACATACATGTAGATCAAGTTGTTAAATTAAAAAAAAATAGAATAAAATACTAAAAGAGAACACGTACCGGTTATCTCCCAAAACACTCTATATGGAATGGGCTTATATGTTCTTGATGATGATTCCCTAGGATAATTAGGTTGTTCAAAGTGTTTCTTACACCATTCAACAACATCATGTGCATTTTCTATACGTTCTCCTGTGTACTTTATTTGATGCTTTCTTATAGCACGTTTGATACAAGCTCCTGCACCATCATGTTCACCCTTTCCATGACCACTCTCAAAAAAACTCCAAACATGTGGTATTTTGTCATTTCGATGATATCTACATAGTGCATAAAATGGCCTCGAAGATTTGAATTGTGCCGCACATCCATCAGACCAAACAAAATGTTTAACTATTGTTATGCCTCTATCTTTCAAATATTCAAAAAACTTCTTAAAGCAATGTTGTACAAAAAGTGTGTCATGCTCCTTATCATCACTGATATAGAAGTGGTACTCTTTCTTAATGACACGATTTTCAAATGTACTATCAACACCATCTAAATTCATCTGTGCATGTCGATAACACACATGCACGAAAATAGTGATTTGCTTTGAAAAATAATACTCTGATTGAATCTCTTTTTGATGCACAAAAGAGTAATTCTCTGCGAAGTCAACTACAGATAAAATAGTTCCAAGTGGGAAAGTGTCTCTTAATCTTTTAAATTGTTCTGCTTGCCACTTGGCAAAAAAACCATGGCATATGTATGGTTTTATCAACTTACGAAAATTTTCCATAAATGTTCCAATAGGTATTTCTTCTTCTACATAATCTAGTCTTGTAGATTCCTTTCCAAATTTTGTTTCAATTTTTTTGTACTTATAACTCTTGCAATTTACCATCTTCCTCATGTCAGTATCTTCATCTCTCAAAGGCAATTTAGCCAAGTCCCCGCATGTTCCACAAATTCCTCTTATGCAATTTATTTGACCGGTTGCATTATCATCTGATTTATCACATAAGATGGATGCTATAAATTGACTTGTTCGTTTAGGAGGAGCATTTTCATAACCATCATTATCTTCTCTAATCTTTCGAAACACCTGATAGTACAAGTCAAATTCGATGTGATAACGACAACAACAAGTTTCGAAAACTTTGTTTAACTTCACATAATATGGCCTTAACCGTTCAAACATGGTTTGTCCAATCTTTATATGAGGGTTTGTTTTAGTAAACAATACATACAATTCATGTTTTGTTGTGTCTAGCCAATGTTTTACATGGAGATCATAACGATCAGGACCAATCCTTTGCTTGATAACATCTCTACTATTTGATGAAGGGCGAGTATTATCATTCCAAAAACTTGTCACAAAGTTCCTAACAACATCTTCAATTCTATCAGAACGAGGAGCTCTACACATAATTGCCCAATTCCCTTCTGAGGTAGTATCATCCAAAATCTTTCTCCTTTTAACATATTTAGATATTGTCCTTCTACTAAAACCAAACTCAGATGACAGTGAAGAGATTTGTCTTTTTTGAGGCAATCTTTCATTTACTAAAGATGTCAACATCACTCTTCTTGAAATGGTCTTATCTAGTTTTCGAGATTTTTTACCAATGTTCACCAAACATTTCTTAACATTATCAACAATAGATTTTTGTAGCTGAGAATATTTCCTCTTTTGATTTGTTGTATCTATACCCAACAATTTCATTGGATCTATTAAGTCTTTATGAGTAAGTACAATTGATAACAATTGAGCTTTTTCTAGTGTAGTATCAAGATTGTTGAAATGCGACATTATTTCTTTTGCACTTTTATTCATTGACCTCCTTTTAGTATGTCTAGGTTCTTCACTGAGACGTTTCAACTCATCCACATCCATTTCAAGTAAATGATCTAAATTTTTATAAGAAATATTTCTCTTCACCTGTTTAGCTAGATCCACAATATGCTCATCCATATCAGTGGTAGGAGGTAAGGAGCCTGACCCCTCTCCTTCAAAGGTCTCCATTGGTTCAACTTGGACAATCTCCTCCCTATGTTCATCAACTATATTGTGTTCTTCAACAGGTTCATTTGCCCGTTCTGCACATAATTTAAGAGTTTGTGTAAGGTTCTTGAATTAATCAGAGATTATTCAATTAGGATTAAGAATAGGGGTGAATTTGGCTTAAAGCTTTACATGTTAAAATTAAAGCCCATTCAATTTGGTTTATTAAATTTAAATACTTTTTTAAGACCTTATTGTTATAACTCTAATTAAATTACTTGTTTAGGTTTAAAGTTCAATTTGTTCTCAGGTTAGGATTAAAGTTCAATCTCTAATTTTGAGCACTAATTTAACACATAAAATAAAATTTTGATAAATTAGAAATTCCAATTTTGAAAATTAAAAGTACAAATATTTTGATGCATGCATACGATAACTTAGGTGACCTCATATTAATTTGTTATGGACCATAATGTAAGTGGACTATAATTTGTCACATGTGAGTATATTTAAGACCTATTATTGCATAATAGACCTCCTAATCTGAAATGTTTTTGCATGTACGTGAAGTTGAATATAAATAGTTCACCTAAATTATTCAACATGTTTAATAGGAGAAAAATGCAATTACACAACAAGCAAGTTGATGGAAATTGAAATTTGCAAATACACATGTATTATCTCAAATTAATTATGTTTTCCAATTAAAACAAAATTATTTTTAATCCTATTAAAAATATTAGATAAAAAATATTGAATTCTAATTAATTGATACGTAATACATATTAAATTAAATATCTTCTTTGTTATAAATTTATGTCACATTTAAGAACTATAATCAATGTAATAGTCCTAATAGGCCTTATTATTAAAATCAATATGACCACATTTGAAAAAACATTTCACAAAATTAATATGCTTAACTACCCTTAAGACAAATATATTATGTGATATTAAAGGACCTATCACATGAAATTACTTGTACATGTAGATTAAATATTCAATATATATAATTTAGAACCTAAAAATTATGACATAATAGGTCTTATCTATTATAAATGAACTTAATTATATAGGAGAAAAATGCAATTACACAACAAGCAAGTTGATGGAAATTGAAATTTGCAAATACACATGTATTATCTCAAATTAATTATGTTTTCCAATTAAAACAAAATTATTTTTAATCCTATTAAAAATATTAGATAAAAAATATTGAATTCTAATTAATTGATACGTAATACATATTAAATTAAATAGAAATAAAATTAAAAATACATACTTGCATTATGATATCTTTGTCTTCTTTGTTCTCGATATCTTTCTTCCGTTTCGGGAGAATAATTCCTTGCAGTTTTATTTTGCCTTCTCTTCTTGTTCCCCATGCTTTTACAAAAAACCTTCAAATTATTCGCTTTCAAAATAATTTTCAAATATCTTCTCTCATCCAAAAGTGCGAATTATTTTAATCATTTGAGTGATAAAAAGCGAAAAAAAATTATAGATATTTAACGGGCCGACAGTTAAAAATTGTTGGGTTCGCTCGAACATGGCAGTTACCAAAAAATGCGTGCCGAAATTTAGCTCGGGGGTTCGAGCGAATGGGGGTTCGCTCGAACCCACTTTGGTTCAAGCGAACCCAATCCGATCGAACATGTGTTCGATCGAAACCCCAAAATTGGAAGTTTCTCCCAAAAAATTTCAGACTTCTGAAGAATTAATGACTTCGGAGCTCTGGTTCAGTACACGAATGAAATAATCTTCATAACCCAAAAACATTAGATGGTAGTACTCGAAACAAGCTTTCCAACGGATACAATTTTGTTATATTTTGAATTTATTATGTTCTTGATTTTTTAATTTTATTAAAAGTTGGTTTTTAAACGAACATGAACTTCTCTGTTCAACGCATTGGGAAAAATAAGAAACTAATTCAAAAAAATTTTGAAAAATATCTATGCCCTTGGTATTGATGTCTTCTTTCTAACAAAAAAAAAAAAATTGAATTTCGATTTATATAGAACAAGTTATGTGTTCAAACGTAAACCTATGTTTGAATTATGACTAGTCGGACTTCAAAACTTTATAAAATAAAAAATATTGAACATATCACTATAAAACCAAATGTATGCCCTGGATATTGATGTTACAAACCAAAATTCGAAAGAATTGAGTTTTTATCATTTATAGAAAAAAAGTTATGCGTTACGGAAGGCACATCACTCTTAAAAAATGTAGTTTGTTGTAAAAAACTACTTTTCGAGGGAGATGGAAATTTTTTTTAAAAATCTTTCAAAAAAAATTGAAAAAAATGTATATAGAATCTACAAACAAAATGCTAGAAATCACTAATTTACATCATCTTCAAATTTTTAATAGTTTAAAAGTTATAGTTCTCGGAAGTTGAAGATTATTTTAAAAATGTACATCTCAGTGTCAAAAGTGGCAAAAAAGTGGGAACCATTATTGTGAGTTCACCCGGTTGTTTTGCAACTAGTTCCCAAAAGGTTACACCCGGTTCATCAACCACTCACTTACTGTCTATTTCCTCAGGTTTCTTAGAGGTTTCATCAACTCTAATATTGATACTTTTAACAATTCTCTGAGTCCTATTTTTAAAACACTTGAGAGATTTTCTCTTGGTGGAATACCCTAGGAATATTCCCTCATCACATTTTGCATCAGACTTGCTCTAGTGTTCACTTCTCTTGATATAACACTTGCTACCAAATACTCTAAAGTAGCTTACTATTGGTGTCTTACCAGTCTAATACTCATAAGGAGTTTTATCCTTTCCTTTCTTGATGAGTACCCAGTTCATAGTGTAGACTGCAGTGCTCATCTCTTCTCTCCAAAAAGTGCGAGCAACCTTCCCTTGAATCAACATCATTTTGGCTACTTCAACTATAGTCTAGTTGTTCCTTTCTACTAGGCCATTCTGCTGTGGAGTTTGGGGGACAAACAGTTGCCTCTTGATGTCGTTCTCTTCACAGTACTTATTGAATTCATCAGAAGTGAACTCACCTCCTTGGTCGGTTCTAAGGCATTTAATCCTCTTACTGCTTTCCTTTTCGACTAGTGCTCTGAAGGCTTTAAATTTCCCAAAAGCTTCAAACTTGTCTTTCAAGAATGTGGCCCACATCATTCTTGAGCAATCATCAGTAAGAATCATAAAGTACCTATCTCCTTGAGCACTCCTAGTTTTTATAGGACCACACAAATCAGTATGCACAAGATCAAGTAAATTATCTATTGTGAAAGATTTACCTTTGAAGGTTGAGGAAGACATTTTCCCTAGTTGGCATTCTCTATACAAAAGATTCTTTCATTTGTTCAGCACAGACAATCCTCTAACTGCCTTGATCTTACTAGCCTTCGCAATATTATCAAAATTTACATGGCAGAGTCTCCTATGCCATATCCAACTATTATCAAACTTAGCCATTAGACATTGACTGATATTTATATTTAACTAAAATAAGTTACCTCTGGTCTGCATATCGGTGGCCATCAGTTCACCACTCTTTCCTTTTATTTTGCACACTCCATCTTTGAATTCCAGAGTGAGTCCTTTATCATTCAGCTGGGCACCACTCAAAAGGTTATGTTTGAGACCTTCTACCCAATACACATTATCAGCACTTCTTTTTCCATTTAGAGAGATGGACCCTTTGCCTTTTACCATACATGGTGCATCATTACCAAATCGGACTACACCTCCATTGTACTCTTCCAGAGATAAAAACTTTCTTCGGTCACCAGTCATGTGGTGAGAACATTCACTATCAATAATCCACTCATTAGAATTATCAAAGTGGGAGATAAGAGCTTTCTTGTCTGACACATCTTCCTTAACTGCTACAAACACTATGTCTTCACTTTCTTCATCTTCTGATTTGTCATCAGTGACACCTTCATCCACTGCAACAAGACAGTTTCTCCTATTTCCTCCTTTGAACTTTTTAAACTTCTCTGGGTTGTCCTTATTATCACTATTAGGACAATTGACAGCAATGCGTCCTATCCTAGTGCAAGAAAAGAATTTAAAAGGGAGCTTACCTCTGTATTTTCCAGTTCCCTTAGGAAGTCTCTTGGTGAGAAGAGCTTCAAACTCCATCAGGATCTCGTCATCATCCATAGCTCTACTTTGTCTAGGTTCATAGCTGGTACTAACTTCTTTTCCTTTTCTAGATGGTTCAACAGATGCTCTAAAGGTTGATTCGGTCTTCTGAACACTACCATCATAACTATTTAGCTCATATGTAGTCAACTTAGCAATGATGGAGTCTAGGGATACCTTTGTCTTGTCAATAGATCTCAACTCTTGAATAGCGGCAACCCTTATTGCATAGACCGATAACAAGGATCTTAAAACATTGCTAACAACAATAGGATCATCTATTGTACATCTTACACTCTTGATGTCTCCAACAATAGTTTTAATTCTTATCCCATATTGTTGAACGATCTCTCCTTCAACCATCCACATGTCTTCAAATTTTCCCCTAAGGCTCTCTTCCTTAGCTTGTTTCATATGCTCATCATCATCATAGATATTCTCCAGAGTATCCCATACATCTTTGGGATTCTCTTTATCCTAAACATCTATAAACTCAATATCAGATAGACTGCTAATAAGATCTTCCATGACTTGCCCATTCTCCTGAATCTCTCTTTTTTGATCATTGATGAGAGTACTAGTAGGGACAACATAAGTATTCTCAACATAGTTCCAATGTTGAGCACCCATGCTTTTAATGTAGATCTTCATTTTGTCCTTCCATATCTTACAGTTATCTTTGTTGAACTTAGGACCTTCCCTCTTCATCATTAGAATAGGATCTTTTCCTCAAGCGGTTAAGCTTATAGCACCAAGGACCTGGAGGATGCTCTAATACCAATTGATGAATAATGATGAATAGTAAATACCCAATAGGTATTGAGAGGGGGGAAGAACTAGTACAGACAAAAATATCTTTGACAACTTAAACTGCAAGGACTGCAATAACTAGAAAACAAAATCACCAACCTAAACCAAGACAATACAAGTAAAACACAGTAAGACTATAAAAGACTTAAACTGGTAGCACTTATAACTTCTCACAACCTAATATCTCATCTCAACTTCATCCAAATGCTTAAGAAAGTAATATATCAGAAATACAATGACCATTAGATCAAAATGCATTACCACTTAACAGAAAACACTAAATCATCACATGAAAAGGCATCACACATAACACACTGACTTTTCACATGGAAACCCAACTGGGAAAAACCACGATGGGGATGAATACCCACAAGTTGTTCTTGAACTCTTTTGAAGTTCGCTTTGTTAGGAGCCTAGTCCAGTTAAAGACTTAACAACAGGTTTTGCTAGGAACTTATCCTACTAGGGATCACTCGATTAAGGGATGGCTAAATACTTAGTTAGAGGTTAAAACCCTGTTAAAGGTTACCTCACAAGAGGATTTGAAGAACTCAATGATTTTGAGTCACCCTGTTAAAGGATTTACAAGAAGCCTATTAAAGTTACTCGGTAAAGGGATTTTCCAATAGCTGAAATGGTTAGAAGTCAACAGATAATACACTAATCTGATAAAAACACTCAATGCCAAGGCAGATCCACTTTGGTTCCTTTACATCTGCAATCACACTCTGTAGGTCTCCACTCACTTCTCTAGTCTAGAAAGAATCACCTCACATACATTCATTTGCCAGCAACTTCAAATGGAAATCATCATCGACCTTATAAATAACAATTAGGTCGGTGGCCAAAACCTAAAACCTTAAGCATCTAGGTTAACAATATAGTCGGTCCAATCCTGCATGTTTAATTACATTAAATAGAGTAAAATAATCTTGAAAAAATCTCAAGATATTCTGCATCGTCCGTTCTTCACCGCTTCTGGAAGATGATAACCCATCATGCGCTCTTCACTATTTACTAAGATTTTGCACATTCCTGAGGTAAATAGAATCAATCTTCTCATGCAAGATCCTCAAGGAAATCCTTCATGCACACAAGGCTGACATGGCAATGCAATCTAATCTTTATTTCAATGCTAACTCATTATAGGATGTCATCAGTCGAATCGCACAAATTTGGAATGCATCAGCCAAAAACCCTGAAGCTGAGACTACCAACCGTTAGTCATGTCAAGTGAAACCTTGATACAAACTTTGCATATACCGGTTCACTTGCCAATTTACAAACATACCGGTTCACACTTAATCATATTGACATCAATGACAACATTCAGAATCATCATGTCATCAAACTCTGCACATATGCCAATAGTCCAACCTTCTGCACCAATGACTAGAAGGTATTTGGCCACTATGCAAAAGGTGTTTAATATGTCTGTAGCATCCTAAAATTGTGACACTTGCAATTTTGACTGCATTTGGGTCTTCATAATGGCGGCGCAACGTTGAACCTGAATGGAGACCCCCAAACCTGTTTACGACATCAAAAACTGCATCTTTTCTGCACCTTGGCCTGATCCTCCTTGCACCCTGCTGTCCCGAGAGGTGGGACCATGGCGCCCAGCACCTTGGTCCCTAGCCCTATTTTGGGCCCGGTCTCTTGTTGGGCATCGGGTCTTCAAGTTTGCAATTTGGAAAATAATGTTCCTAGGTCGGCCTAAGGTCAGAAAAATCAGTCTCCTAACCCTAATTGACAAGTATATAAACTACATTTCCCCTCCCAGAGGAGGAAAAAGGAAAAACATATGTGTGCAAGAGGCGGAAGCGATAGGCAAACATTCAAACATTCAAACATTCAAGCATTCAAGCATTCCTTCAAGCAATTGAGCATTCTAAGTCTCCATTCAAGGCTAAGTGTTGCATTCAAGACAGGGATTCAACCATTGAAGAGGAGATCACCTACAACATACAACATACAACAACATTACACCTTCACATGTAAGAATACAAACATTCTTACAACAAGGTATCAGTACTTGATTACATTACAAACATTTACATTTACAACATTCTCATTTCTTGGTTAATTCCAAAACTAGGGTTTGACCTGAAGGCAAACCCCTAATCCCTAACCCCCCAATCATCCTCTCTTTTCTATGTGTAGGTTGCAGGTACGTGGCTGTAATTGAAGATCTGGAATCCTTGTGCAGAGACAAACAGATCCCCCTTCATTTTGTGGATTTTTCGGAGGACCGTGTGCACTCTGAGCGACATCGTCCCATCAACTTTCATTCAAACTTGCAGGACAGCATCGTCTTGACATTTTACTGCTAATTTCAGGTTCATAGCTTCATCCCGTGTGTCTATCTCCGTCTACAAGCAAATCTTTTCTACTTTTACATACACTCCTAGTTCAATCCTTCTATCTACATTCTTTACAAAAGAGGGTATCCTTGCTATCTCAACCCTTGAAACTCATTTAGAATTCAATCTTGCATTGTGTGGGATTGGATCTTGTGAGTTTCAACCCCTCTTTTGAATGTAAAGTCTCTCCTAAGTGAAAACCATCAATCCTAGTGACCTCCTTTCTCTCTCCTTGGAGCGGGGGGAACACCTAGGGTTCAATTTTCCACTTTACAATGTCTTCCTGTTAGGAGCTACCCTTCATAGTTGTGCAAGCGCAATTGAGGCCTATAGCCCAACAAAGCACCAAGAACTTAGTAGTCAGGCAAGCATGATTGAGATCTCTAGGATCCTACTAAACACCCAATGTGAGAGTGAACTCTCGTATAGCCCCAACCATTGAACCTTTCATCATCAATGGCCTATTTATTATAGTGAGTTGGGAACCTGGTGTAGGAGCACCCTTCTAAGGGCTTCCTCCATTTGGATTTTGTTGGGATTTTGCTTCTTTAAGAAGCCATGTAAATGTAATAAGAGCCAAGAGCTCATTGGTCTTGTTTAGGTCCTAGGTTCACAAGTCTAGGTTGAGTTTTCTTTTGGAGTAGAGGGTATTTATGCCCATTGATGAGTTTGGGGTCCTTTTGGCATGGTTGTCTCCATAGGATAGCCCAATGTAGGCCTAAAAGTCAAGAAAAGCAACATTGCAAAAGTTGCTCAAAAGTTGCAAAAAGTTGCATCACAACTTTTCGAAGTTGTCATGCAACTTTTCCACCTAATAGGTCATAACCTTAGCTTGGCATGGAGAACCCTAACCTTGGCACACAAACCAAGGCAAAGACATTATATATTGTTGCAAACCCTAAAATGAGGGTTGGAGGTCAGATTGTATGGCCAAAAGAAAAAGACCTTGACTTTGACTATGTTTTTGGTTGCCAATCGGCACAAATGGAGCAAAGAAGGATTGTTAATGGATTGTTATGGAACTTAAATTGTATTGGGAGTCTTTTTTAGAGTTGACACATTCATTTTGAGCACTTAGATTAGGTTTTTTTTCCAAGTTTTGGTGTGTTTGTAAATACTTTGCAAATTTCTTCTTTACTGTCCACTTTTGGACTGTTTTGTGTAAATGGGTTGACAACTCCTATCCCCATTATGGAAACACCATGAAACCATGGGAATAGGATTCAAGACCCTATATAGTATCTCAGAGGAAGCAGGGCCCTTGAAGATGTAGGAAATCCTTTCAAAGACCCACTCCTAGGTGAGACTAGACTGTGCTCGGCTAGGAAGGGTTAAGGTTACAAAGCTCCGTGAGAGCAAGGAAGGACAAGAAGGGAGGCACCCTTTGGAGGAGTTGAAGAGGGGTGTGTGGAGCACCATTGGTGAGAAGGAGGACCTCCACCAATCTAGACAAGGTGGTGAAGATAGAAAACCATCACTGTGACCCTGGCAGGCCTTAAAAAACCCTCATAAAAACCCTCAAAAACCCCTAAATTCACCTAGGGTAGTGTATAGACACTTGGAGGCCCAAAACTAGGAAAATATTTGAGCCTTTTCCAAATGAATAGCTGTCCCTTTGGGAAGTTTCACAATTTTGGGAATTGTTTGCAAGAGGGAGCCCTAAAAGTCCGAAATGGAGGCCTAATTGGGCACATTCCTTCTAGCCCTATTTTGTAGGAAAGAAGCAAAATAGTGAGATCAGTAACAAATAGGAAGGTAAAAACCTCTTGGGGGCACATGAATGGATGTAGAACTATGTCAAAAACCTATCCTATCCTTGCTAGGACCTGAGAAGGTGTAGGAAGAGTTAAACCCTTATTAGCCTATGTGAGGGTTTTTGAAGCTTGTGAGTAGGTGAGACCTTAGGAGAAGCATCACATGTTGTTGGTGGGTGGTTTGGGCAAGGTCAGGGGATTCCATAAGAAAGGGAAGTCCTAGAGACCCTAGGGTGTGGTTGGAACACCTAGTGATCCAAGGAGAGGATCAAAGAGCATAGACTAGGCTAGTCTATCCCATACCCATTCCCATTAGATTGGTATCAGAGCGAAGTTAAAGATTTGTTGGACCGTGCATGTCTCTATACTCTGGTGAATCAATAGGGGAGAACATAATGGTCACTAATGTAGAGCTAGCTAGGGAGGTAGAAGAACAAAAGGATAAAAATAGACTTCTTGAAGATACTATGAGTGAGATAAGGAACAAGCTGCAAGAAGTGGTTGATCAGAGAGCACAAGAACTCTGTGGTGCGGACACTAGTGACAGAGGCAAGAAAGCTATTGATCTAGATGAAATCATACCTGAACCAAACCCCTTAATCAATGAAGAACCTTTTGTAAAGGCCATCAAGGCTTTGAATACAAAAGCTTTTGAAGGATTGCCACATTTCAGTGGAAGGATGGACATTGACACCATCATGGAATGGATTGAGGGTATGGAGAACCACTTTGAGTGTGAAGTTGTGACAGAAGCTCAAAAGGTTAAGGTTGTCAAATCAAGACTAAGGGTGGCAGCCTTGACATGGTGGAAGTACTTGCAAGAGGAGAGTATTAGCATGGGGAAGCTACCTATTGCAAACTAGAAGGTCGTGATGAGTAAGATCAAGGAGAACTACTTGCCAAAGGATTATGATGTCCAAATTCATAAGAAGAGACAGGGATTGAAGCAAAAAGATCTTGATGTGGCCTCCTACATAGAGGAGTTTCAAAAGCTTTGTCTTAGATCCAAAGTCTAAGAAGAGGAATCTATCAATGTGGCTAGGTATCGAAGTGGCCTAAAGTGGAACATCCAAGAGGAGATAAGGCTATGGACTCCTACCACTATCCAAAAGTGTCATCAACTTTTTGCTAAGGTGGAAGAGAGGAACAAAAGGAAGGGAGACTCCAACCACAAGGGTAGAGGTAGAGGTAGAGATCAAATGAATCACCGAGGTGGTTACCAAAGCAAGGCAAGTAAGCAAAGGAATCAAGGAGAGTCCAAGTTGACTGAACATAATAGTGAAACTACTCTTAGAGGAGGCCATTCTCAAGGAAGAGGTACACAAGGGGGCCAAATAGGAGTAGAGCTACTAGCAGGGGTAATTCCTACTTTACAACCATGAAATGCTACAATTGTGGTCAACTGGGACACCCAACCTATAGATGCCCTGACAAGCCTACCTCATCGAATAGTGGAAAGAGGGTTTCTTATGCCCATGAAGACACATCAAGAAACAAAACACCTAAGGTGGACCATATTAAATCAGAGATTGGAGAAAATCTGATGTTCAATAGAGTCTTGATAAGACAGCTGGTTAAGGATGAACCTAAGCATAGGAGAGCATTATTTAGGGTGAGATGCAAAATCCTTGGTAAGGTTTGCAAGGTGATAGTTGATTCAGGGTCAACTAATAACATCATATCAGATGAGGCAGCCAAGAAGTTGAAACTCACAAAGATACCCCACACTAGCCCTTACAAGGTGACATGGTTGAATCAAGGACAGAGTGTGCTTGTCAATGAATAGAGTTAGGTAGAGTTTTCTATTAGAGGATACAAGGATAAGATCCTTTGTGATGCGTTACCTATGCATGCTTGTCATCTTATACTAGGTAGACCCTGGCAATTTGACAGGAAGGTGATCTATGATGGAGGGGAGAACTCCATTTCCTTCAAGAAGGACAGCAGAACCTATAAGATTTAGTCTCTGAAAGAGAATGATGAGGGAACCTCAAGAACACCTAGTGTCTTACTTAATACTGGTAAAGAGTTCTTACACCTACTACATGAAGAGGAGATAGTAGGATGTACCATCTTTATGAAGCCAAAGGAGGAGGAAGATAAGTTGCAGATAGAGGTACCTAAGGAGGTAAAGAAAATGTTGCAAGAATATAAAGACATAGTGAGTGATGGAGCACCTGCAATACTTCCACCAAGAAGGTCTATAAGCCATCAAATAGACTTTGTCCCTAGTGCATCCCTTCCCAATAAAGTAGCATATAAGCTCACACCTGATCAAAATAAGGAGGTGGCAAGGCAAGTGTAGGAGTTGTTGGATCAAGGACTGATCAAGAAGAGCATCAGTCCATGTGCAGTCCCGATAGTACTAGCAAAAAAGAAGGGATGCAAGTGGAGACTTTGCACTGATTCAAGGGCAATCAATAGGATCACCATAAGGTATAGATTTCCTATTCCTAGAATAGAAGATTTGATGGACTGTTTAAGAGGTGCCATGTATTTTACTAAGTTGGACCTTAAAAGTGGTTATCATTAGATTAGGATTAAGGAGGGTGATGAGTGGAAGACCGCTTTTAAGACCATAGAAGGGTTGTATGAATGGCTTGTGATGCCATTTGGACTTATTAATGCCCCAAGCACCTTTGTGAGGTTGATGAATGAGGTGTTGAAGGGCTTCACAGGGAGATTTGTGGTGTACTTAGATGACATACTCATCTATAGTAGAACCAAAGAGGAGCACCTAGAACATTTGAGGTTAATCCTAGAGAGGTTGCATGAAGAGAAGTTGGCAATCAACTTAGAGAAGTGTGACTTTTTGAAGAAAGAGTTAGTCTATTTGGGGTTTGTGGTGTCTAAGGGAACCTTGAAGATGGATCCAAGCAAAGTGGAGGCAATCTTGAATTGGCCTGCCCCTAAAATAGGGACTGAAGTTAGGAGTTTCCATGGTTTAGCCCAATTCTATAGAAAGTTTGTGAGGAACTTCAGTGGCATATGTGCACTAGTACTTGACACCATAAAAGGAGGCCTTAAAACTAAGTTTAAATGGAGTGAACAATCTGATGAAGCATTCCAACTATTGAAGCAAGAAGTAGCCACAAAACCCATCCTACTCTTACCTACTTTTGACAAGCTATTCACATTGGAATGTGATGCAAGTGGAATTGCAGTAGGGGGTGTATTGGGTCAAGAGGGAAGGCATGTGGCATTTTTTAGTGAGAAGCTTAATGAGGCAAAGAAGAGGTATTCAGCATATGATCTAGAGTTGTATGCACTAGTTTAGTCTCTCAAGAAGTGGAGGCATTACCTGCTCCCAAAAGAATCCATCATGTTCACTGATAACCAGGCTTTGAGTTACATTAACACTCAAGAGAAGCTTAGCAATAGACATTTGAAGTGGATGGAGTACCTCCAATCCTTTACCTTTACCATCAAGCATAAAAAGGGGCAGCTCAACAAGGTGGCAGATGCTTTAAGCCAGAAGTTGTTGACTATCCAAGAATTACAATTGCAGAGCATAGGGATAGAAGGTTTCAAGGATCTCTATGAAGAAGATGAGGACTTCTCATCAGCCTACAAGTTTTGCAAGGGGTTTGAGAATCATTTTCATGGTGAGTATGTAGATTACACTCTTCAAAATGGTCTCTTGTTCAAAGGCAATCAGTTTTGGGTGCCTAGAGGATCCATGAGAGAAAATCTCATACAAGAGAAACACAATGGAAGTCTAAGTGGACACTTTGGAATCAATAAAAATTTGGATCTAGTACAGAGGTACTACCATTGGCCTAGGTTGCCAAGGGATGTGAGAAGGTATGTGGAGCAATGTGGTGTGTGTCAAAGGGAAAAAGGAGGATCGAGCAATGCAGGCCTCTATCAGCCATTACCAGTCCCAAATATGCCTTGGGAGTGTGTGAGCATGGACTTTGTGGTAGGACTCCCCAAGACAAAGACCGGTATGGATAGCATCTATGTGGTGGTAGATATATTTTCTAAGATGAGAAATTTTATTCCATGTAGATATACTCATGATGCTAGTTATATTGCACATCTCTTCTTTAAGGAGATTGTAAGGATTCATGGACTCCCATTAAGTATTGTTTTAGATAGGGATAGCAAGTTCATGGGCCATTTTTGGAAAACCTTATGGAGAAGACTAGGGACTAATTTATTATTTAGCTCAGCCTACCATCCACAAACTGATGGTCAAACTAAAGTCATTAATAGGGTGTTAGGCAACTTGTTGAGGTGTCTAACCAAGGAGTATGGGCAGACTTGGGATCTATTTATTCCACAAGCTGAGTATGCCTACAATGACAGTGTAAATAGGACCACTGGAAGGAGTCCTTTTGAGGTTGTCTATGGCAGGGATCCAAGAGGGGTGTGTGAACTAAGAGAACTTGGTTCCATGGAGATGAAGAGTGGGCAAGCAGACGACTTCACTCAAACCATCAAGGAAGTCCAAGAATAGGTCAAGAGAGCCATCCTAGAGTCTACTCAAAAACTGAAAGCTAAAGTGGATGAAAAAAGGAGAGAGGTTCAGTTCAAAGTGGGTGACTATGTGATGGTCCATCTAAGTAAAGATAGAACGCAAAGTAGCAAGCCTACTAAGCTAAAATGAAGAGGGTATGACCTTGTAGAATTCTATCCAAATATGGTGAGAATGCCTACAAGGTGGATCTTCCTTCATATTTGGCTATATTACCAGTCTTCAATGTTGTTGATCTGATATTATATAAAGATGAAATAGCAAGGCAAACTAAGAAACAAGCCAAGGTGTTGTAGGACTTGGATGTGAATGCCTTGCCTCAAGTGAAGCATCCCATGGCAGAGGAGATCTTGGAGTTAAGGATGAAGAAGTCTACTAGACACCAGGTCTACATGGAACACTTGGTGAAGTGGGCAAGTCAACCTGAGTCTGAAGCCACTTGGGTTGAAGTGGGTAGGTTCAAGAAACTTGGTATTGAACCAACTCTCATCTCTCCCCTAGTTCCTTAATTTTGTGTAGATGGGTAGTATGGTGTAGGATCACCCTTCTAAGGTTTTCCTCCATTTGGATTTTGTTGGGATTTTGCTTCTTTAAGAAGCCATGTAAATGTAATAAGAGCCAAGAGCTCATTGGTCTTGTTTAGGTCCTAGATTCACAAGTCTAGGTTGAGTTTTCTTTTGGAGTAGAGGGTTTGTGTGCCCATTGATGAGTTTGGGGTCCTTTTAGCATGGTTGTCTCCATAGGATAGCCCAATGTAGGCCTAAAAGTCAAGAAAAGCAACATTGCAAAAGTTGCTTAAAAGTTGAAAAAAGTTGCATGACAACTTTTCAAAGTTGTCATGCAGCTTTTCCACCTAATAGGTCATAACCTTAGCATGGAATGGAGAACCCTAACCTTGGCACAAAAACCAAGATAAAGACATTATATATTGTTGCAAACCCTAAAATGAGGGTTGGAGGTCAGATTGTACGGCCAAAAGAAAAAGACCTTGACTGTGACTGTGTTTTTGGTTGTCAGTCGGCATAAATGGAGCAATGAAGGATTTTTAATGGACTGTTATGGAACTTAAATTGTACTAGGAGTCTTGTTTAGAGTTTACACATTCATTTTGAGCACTTAGATTAAGTTTTTTTTCCAAGTTTTGGTGTGTTTGTAAATACTTTGCAAATTTCTTCTTTATTGTCCAGTTTTGGACTGTTTTGTGTAAATGGGTTGACAACTCCTATCCCCATTATGGAAACACCATGAAACCATGGGGAATAGGAGTGTAGAACCTATACAATATCTCAGAGGAAGCAAGACCCTTGAAGATGTAGGAAATCCTTTCAAAGACCCACTCCTAGGCGAGACTAGACTCTGCCCGACTAGGAAGGCTTAAGGTTGCAGAGGTCCATGAGAGAAAGGAAGGAAAAGAAGGAAGGAACCCTTTGGAGGAGTTGAAGAGGGGTGTGTGGAGAACCATTGGTGAGAAGGAAGAGCTTCCACCAATCCAGACAAGGTGGTGAAGATAGCAAACCATCATTGTGACCCTGGCAGGCCTAAAAAAACCCTCATAAAAACCCTCAAAAACCCCTGAATTCACCTAGGGTAGTGTACGAACACTTGGAGGCCCAAAACCAAGAAAATATTTGAGCCTTTTCCAAATGAATAGTATTCCCTTTGGGAAGTTTCACAAGTTTGGGCATCATTTGCAAGAGGGATCCCTAAAAGTCCGGAATGGAGACCTAATTAGGCACATTCCTTGTAGCCCTATTTTATAGGAAAGAAGCAAAATAGTGAGATTGGTAACAAATAGGAAGGTCAAAACCTCTTGGGGGCACATGAATGGATGGGGAACTATGTCAAAGACCTGTCCTATCCTTGCTAGGACTTGAGAAGGTGTAGGAAGAGTTAAACCCTTATTAGCCTATGTGAGGGTTTTTGAAGCTTGTGAGTAGGTGAGACCTAAGGAGAAGCATCACATGTTGTTGGTGGGTGGTTTGGGAAAGGTCAGGAGATTCCATAAGGGAAGTCCTAGAGACCCTAGGGTGTGGTTGGAACACTCAGTGATCCAAGGAGAGGATCAAAGGGCATAGACTAGGCTAGTCTATCCCATACCCATTCCCATGAGAACCCTAGGTCTAGGTGTACTCACTTGGGTCGTTCCCCTCTTACCTTCTCAAAGAGAAAGTTGGGAGGGCAGGCCCGCTAAGGGTAACACAAACAATATTCCTAGAAAAGACCAAAGGGGTCTAGATTTCTGATTGCCTAGATAGGCAAGAGCATACTCTCCTACCCTTTGACTCTTCAAGACAAAGAAAACACAAGATTATTTTACCCCCTAATTAGATCTAGGTGCCTAGTTAAAAAAAAAGACACAATGTTTGCTTGAACCTCCTAGGCAACCTGCAAAACCACTTGATTAGTAGTTTTTGTGATAATCGATCTTGGGCATTTGAAAGAAAAGAAGTTGCAAACACAAGAGGATTAGCCCAAAACAAATATTGCAAAATCATTTGTTTTATGATTTTCTAAGTAATTTCAAAAAAAAGTTTGATAAAACTGATTTTATATGCTAAAAATATGGAAATCTAAAGTTCAAAAAGAAGGGTTGACTTTGCACATGTTAAAATATTTTTTGAAAATAGATATGAAAAATCTTATGATAAGCCATTTTAGATCCTTGGATCCTCTTTCCAACCCATTTTGAATTTTCAAAATCCGACACCCGAGCAAAAAGTTATGCCCATTTTACGAAAACCAGTTTTTTCACGTGTTGAACCCATGGCGCTCATGCTATTTTGCAGTCACTCGTGTTGATTCAGAGGTGCTCACACTGAAGCACATGTGCAGGCACTATTTTGTAGTTTTCTATGATTTTTGACTATGCACAAGTGCTTTGGCACTAGCGTAGGCACTGTTTTGCCTGAGCATGTGCTATTTGACAGTTTTAATGAAAAAAATTGATTTTTTTTTACCAAATGCATGAGCTGATTCGCAATCGGAAGCATTGATTCGCAAGCAAATGCACTGATTGAACAAAAAATGCAGAAAAGGCACCAAAAAATTCAAATTTTGAATTGTCCATGCTGTTTGACCTGCAAACGTACTGAACTAGTGAAGCGGACGCGTTGAAGTGCTGATGGATGCGCTGAAATGATAATCTGCAATCTAAAAACACTTCAAACTCAAAAAAACATAAAAAATAGGGATGTGGGTCCCATCGGGCATACCAGAATGACTCACAATAAAATGGTTAGGGCATGATTAATATTCAATAAAACCAAAAACCATTTAAATGAGATATCAAGAAAGATTAAACAAGAATATCATGAAAATAAGACAACATAAATGGAATACTCATGAAGCTCCCATTTCAAGTAACTCTTCCTTGTCCTCCTCACCTCCACGAACTTTGCTAGCTCCAAAGTTTGACTAATGGAGAGTTGGAGAGAGATGGAGTGAATGTGGATTGCTCTCCTTATGCTCAACAAGATAGGTTGGATCAATATTTGGATTGGATTGTGATAGATAGATGAGGATTTGGATTAGAAGAGGATGAGAGAAGAATCAGGCAGCATGACAATGCATGAGAAGTGGATTATTTGTGAGGAGAATAGGCTCCAATTTATAGATTGGAGAAAGCCATTGGAGGGTCAAGATTGATTTGATCATGAAAGGTTGAGATTGATTTTAGATAGAAGGCATGGGTCAAGGGTGCCTTGGGAAAATAAACAAGAATATAAAACTCCTTGGGAAAAGGGGGGAGAAATTTGAATTTCAAATATGAGGAGTTAAAAATTCCAAAATAAGGATGCATTGACGGATTCAAAGAAATTTGAATTTCTTTGAGAGACTCAATGTTGATGTGACATGAGTGGGATAAAAAATTGAGGGATAATGATAAGCCTGATTATGAGAGATTCTAGAAGGATTAATTAGCTTGAGTGTGATTAGGAAAAGTGATTTGTAGGAATCACATGACTAGGTTAATTAATTAGAATTAATTAATTGAGTGGGTTTAGAGGAAATAATTATTGGAGGGAACTTTTAGAAGAATAGGGGAATAATTAATTTATTTGATAAATTAATTATTGGACAATAGTGACAAGATTAATTAAATCAGATTTAATTGATTCTGAGAGGAATAAGGATGACACAATTAAATTAATTAATTATGTTGATAGGCTTAAATTAATTAAATATTAATTTTAGGTGTCTACAGATTGTATTGTGAAAAACTTTTGGGATCCTTGGTGGATGGTTTTCGACGAACCACCCAACAACAATCTTGATGTCCCCTTCTACTTCATAAAAAAATTGTATGTTGAGTTTGTTTTAAGAAAACATGTGAACTACTTTGACGTCCAACCTTTCCAGGGTGTGGGTTTAGGTATAACCCAAAATAGACCTGGGGTAGTCAGAGTAGTCCAGGGCCCATATGTCCCCCCTCCTCCTGTTGATCCCCCACCTCTAGTGCAACATCCAAATATCATTTGTGAGATGACATCACAGACCATATCAGTTATTCACTCTTTGAGTAGTCTTTTGGTTTCTCAAGCTAGGTCAGTAGCTCAACCTACTTTTGATGGTAGCGGTGCATCCGGTGGCACTGACATGTCCTCTTCATCTCCACACATTTGTGTGCCCCATAGTTGTTTCATGTGTGGGCACGTATGCTTGGGTCTAGTTAGACAACCTATTGATCCTCCTATGGATAGTGCACATTATGAGGTGCATGAATGCATAATGCACCTGATGTTATGACACAGACTGGAGGATACCCTGGGGAGTCTTCACATGCTAGAGGCATATTGTGTCCTATGACCCCTTAGGACATAATATGACCCCTATGGACACCATATGACTCATAACAACACAATTTGGTGTCATAAGGGGTCGTATGTTGTCCTTAGGGGTCATATGGTGTCCCATGACGCCTTAGGACACCATATGACCCATAACAACACACTTTGGTGTCTTAAGGGGTCATATGGTGTCCTAAGGGATCATAGGATATAATATGACCCCTTAGGACACAATATGAACCGTAACGACACAATTTGGTGTCTTAAGGGGTCATATGGTGTCTTAAAGGGTCGTAGGACACCATATGATCCCTTAGGACACCATATGAATCATAAAGACCCAATATGATGTCATAATGGGTTGTATGTTGTTCTTAGGGGTCATATGGTGTCCCATGACCCCTTAGGACACAATATGACTCATAACGACAAAATTTTGTGTCTTAAGGGGTCATATGGTGTCTTAAGGGGTCCTAGGACACAATATGACCCCTATGGACACCATATGACTCATAACGACCAAATATGGTATCATAAGGGATCGTATGTTGTCCTTAGGGGTCATATGGTGTCCCATGACCCCTTACAACACCATATGCCACATAATGACACAATTTGGTGTCTTAAGGGGTCATATGGTGTCCTAAGGGGTCATAGGACACAATATGACCCATAACGACAAAATTTGGTGTCTTAAGGGGTCATATGGTGTCCTAAGGGGTCGTAGGACACAATATGACCCATATGGACACCATAGGACCCATAACGACCCAATATGGTGTCATAAAGGGGTTGTATGTTGACCTTAGGGATCATATGGTGTGCCATGACCCCTTAGGACACAATATGACCCATAATGACACAATTTGGTGTCTTAAAAGGTCATTTGGTGTCCTAAGGGGTCCTAGGACATAATATGACCCCTATGGACACCATATGACTCATAATGACCCAATATGATGTCATAAGGGGTCGTATGTTGTCCTTAAGGGTCATATGGTGTCCGATGATGCCTTAGGACACCATATGACCCATAACAACACAATTTGGTGTCTTAAGGGGTCATATGGTGTCCTAATAGGTCATAGGAGACAATATGGCCCCTTAAGACACTATATGAACCATAACAACACAATTTGGTGTCTTAAGGGATCATATGGTGTCCTAAGGGGTCGTAGGACACAATATGACCCCTTAGGACACCGTATGACTCATAACGACACAATTTGGTGTCTCAAGGGATCATATGGTGTCCTAAGGGGTCGTAGGACACAATATGACCCCTTATGATACCATAGGATCCATAAAAACTTAATATGGTGTCTTAAGGGGTCATATGGTGTCTTAAGGGGTTGCAGGACACAATAGGATGCCTTAGGACACCATATGACTCATAATGACCCAATATCATGTCATAAGGGGCCGGATATTGTTCTTAGGAGTCATATGGTGTCCCATGACCCCTTAGGACACAATATGACCCCTTAGGACATAGTATGACCCATAATGACATAATTTGGTGCCTTAAGGGGTCATATTGTGTCCTACGACCCCTTAGGACACAATATGATCCCTATGGACACCATATGACTCATAACGACACAATTTGGTGTCATAAGGGGTTGAATGTTGTTCTTAGGGGTCATATGGTGTTAGGACATAGTATGACCCATAATGACACAATTTGGTGCCTTAAGGGGTCATATTGTGTCCTACAACCCCTTAGGACACAATATGATCCCTATGGACACCATATGACTCATAATGACACAATTTGGTGTCATAAGGGGTCGAATGTTGTTCTTAGGGGTCATATGGTGTTCCATGACCCCTTAGGACACCATATGACCCATAATGACACAATTTGGTGTCTTAAGGAGTCATATGGTGTCCTAAGGGGTCGTAGGACATATGACCCCTTAGGACACCATATGACCCATAACAACCCAATATGGTGTCTTAAGGGGTCATATGGTGTCCTAAGGGGTCATAGGACACAATATGACCCCTTAGGACACCATAGGATCCATAATGACCTAATATGGTGTCATAAGGGGTTGTATGTTGACCTTAGGGGTCATATGGTTTGCCATGACCCCTTAGGACACAATATGACCCATAACAACATAATTTGGTGTCTTAAAAGGTCATATGGTGTCCTAAGGGGTCATAGGACACAATATGACCCCTGTGGATACCATATGACTCTTAATGATCCAATTTAGTGTCATAAGGGGTCGTATGTTGTCCTTAGGGGTCATATGGTGTCCCATGTGTGATATTTTGCCAAGATCTAGAGGTAATGGAGAGCACAAATAAGAGACAAAATATATGATAGGAATAAACTGTATTCTATCAAGATTTAAAATATGATCAACTCAATCATTACAAGATGCTCAATGATTGCCCGTACAATGTAGATGAGCCTTCTTATATATGCAAGGCTAGGGATATGCAAGCACACAAACATGACATGTGGCTCAATAAGAAACAAGGGTAGGTAGGAAATAGGTGTGAGTAGGTAGGAGAAACAATAAAATATTTCACATGAGGTGGAATGTAACAACAAGATAAGATCAACACCATAAAAGGCAAAAATTCTCCTACACACACTATCCCAATGTGGCACAAACACCCAGGTGTCTCATACCCAAACAACTATTAAATTCATGTACCTAAGTAAACTTAAGTATAGTGTAATAATATCCATGATGAATAATTATTTACACCAACACCCTCCCTTGAGTCCAGCTTAGGGGAATGCACTAAAGTCTACAATGCAACTAAGAAATATGAGATGGCTCTTGTCTACAAGGCCATGATAGGTACCCATGTACAAATGCAAATGTAATCTCCCAAAATGGAGAAAGAGAGAAAAACCCAATGGGAAAAAAACCCTCCCCCAAAAGAGAGACGATGAAAGCAAACAATGCTCTCAATGAGGAATGAGAAGAACAAAATATGTCCTTGCCATAAGAGAGAAGAAGTGACCACGAAGCCCTCCCTCAATGTCAAATCTATTACAAGGATGGTCCAATTTTGTTGACCAAAATACCTCCCCATAAGGAAGAAAGAGAGACAATACTACACCAATAATGTCAAAGTGTGACAAAACAAGGTACCAATGTCGATGATAATGAATCACTCGTTGCAACAAAAAGAAGATCAGACATGAAGACAACCTGCTTTGAGCATCATCTAGATACTCGTAAATGATAGAAATACTGGTACATTCCAAGTCTCATGAGAGCCATGCACAAATGTGTACAATCTAATTCTCAACTGGACCCATGCACCAAGTCTCACAAGATATTCCTAATCTATGTGTACAAGAGGATTACACCAAATAGTCAACAATGACAAGATACAAAGAGGTGTGGCACTTTATGATAGTGTGAGTACAACATTTCTCAAGCAAGAGCATACATCATGATAAAATATTCAAATGTGGAAACATGAAAATTATGTCACCAACAAAGAAGCCTTGTAGAATACTGCAGATGAAGATGCCTCTGAATGGAATTTCACCAAGAGATATAAATGAACAACTGACCCCCCATAAAAATATCATGTTGGTACTTGAAAATAATGGCAAAGTGGACTTCTAGTTTCAATGATTATAACTTCTCAAAATGAGATATAAGAGACTTCAACAAATACTGCTAGTGATCTAAACTGAGATCCAAGCAAAATACAAGTACCAAATAGGCCAAAAAATGACCAAATACTAAAAGTACAATTTCTACTCACAATCACTGCAAACTAATGATAGATTATGAAAGTAGACAAAAAATTATGCACTCTAAAAAAAAATGGCACCTAAAAAGGAGTCCATATGAGCCCAAATGAAGCCTCCAAAGTTGTAAAAATCGAGATTTCATGATTTCCAAAAAACCTGTATCTAAAAAATAGAAAACTCCTACACCACTGTACAGATCATGAAATTATACCCCAAAACAAAAAATAATTGCTCAAAAAAAGGAGTTCAAATGAGTGAGATATCACTATTTAAAAATTGTCTGCAAAATTATAATTTTTGGAAAATTTTCGTCACAGCTTCAAACTTCAAATGCCTCTAGATTTGGCCTCTGAAGTCTGATTCGGATGAAACAAAAGGCAAAACTGACTTTCTTGGACCTCCTCAATCCAATGGTGACCTCATATTTGACCCAACAAGCTCCAATAAAAACCTGAAATAGAAATCTCCAAAATGCAAACCTCAAATTTCTCTCAATTGAAAAACCAATGAGACTCTAATGGCTCTGATACCATGTGAGATTTTTCCAAGATCTAGAGGCAATGGAAAGAAAAATTAAGAGACAAAATATATGACAAGAATAAATTATATTCTATCAAGATGCAAAATATGATCAACTGGATCATTACAAGATGTTCAATGATTGCCCATACAATATAGACGAGTCTTCTTATATAGGCAAGGCTAGGGATATGCAAGCACACAAACATGACATGTGGCTCAATAAGAAACAAGGGTAGGTAGGAGAAACAATCAAATATTCCACATGAGGTGGAATGTAACAACAAGATAATATCAACACCATAAAAGGTGGAAATTCTCTTACACACACTATCCCAATGCAGCACAAACACCCAAGTGTCTCATACCCAAACTACTATTAAATGCATGTACCTAAGTAAACTTAAGTATAGTATAATAATATCCATGATGAATAATTATTTACACCAACACCATGACCCCTTAGGACACCATATGACACATAATGACACAATTTGGTGTCTTAAGGGGTCATATGGTGTCCTAAGGGGTCACAGGACATAGCATGACCCCTTAGGACATTATATGACCCATAATGACCCAATATGGTGTCTTAAGGAGTTATATGGTGTCCTAAGGGGTCACAAGACACAATATGACCCCTTAGGACACCATAGGACCCATAATGACCCAATATGGTGCCATAATAGGTTGTATGGTGTCCTAAGGGGTCGTAGAACACAATATGACCCCTTAGGACACCATATGACTCATAACGACCCAATATCATGTCATAAGGGGTCGTATGTTGTCCTTAGGGGTCATATGGTCTCCCATGACCCCTTAGGACACAATATGACCTATAATGACACAATTTGGTGTCTTAAGGGATCATCTTGTATCCTACGACCCCTTAGGACTCAATATGACCCCTATGGACACCATATGACTCATAACGACACAATTTGGTGTCATAAGGGGTCGTATGTTGTCCTTAGGGGTCATATGGTGTCCCATGACCCCTTAGGATACCATATGACCCATAAAGACACAATTTGGTGTCTTAAGGGGTCATATGGTGTCCTAAGGGATCATAGGACACAATATGAACCATAACGACACAATTTGGTGTCTTAAGGAGTCATATGGTATCCTAAGGGGTCGTAGGACACAATATGACCCCTTAGGACACCATATGACTCATAATGACCTAATATGGTGTCATAAGGGGTCGCATGTTGTCCTTAGGGGTCATATGGTGTCCCATGACCCCTTAGAACACAATACAACCCATAACGATAAAATTTGGTGTCTTAAGGGGTCATATGGTGTCCTAAGGGGTCGTAGGACACAATATGACCTCTATGGACACCATATGACTCATAACAATCCAATATGGTGTCATAAGGGCTCATATGTTGTCATTAGGGCTCATATTATGTCCCATAACCCCTTAGGACACCATATTACCCATAATGACACAATTTGGTGTCTTAAGGGATCATATGGTTTCCTAAGGGATCATAGGACACAATATGACCCCATACGACACAATATGAACCATAACAACACAATTTGGTGTCTTAAGGGGTCATATGGTGTCCTAAGGGGTTGTAGGACATAATATGACCCCTTAGGACACCAAATGACTCATAACAACCCAATATGGTGTCATAAGGGGTCGTATGTTGTCTTTATGGGTCATATGGTGTCCCATGACCCCTTGGGATACAATATGATCCCTTAGGACTCAATATGACCCATAATGACACAATGTGGTGTCTTAAGGGGTCATATGGTGTCCTAAGGGGTCATAGGACACAATGTGGCCCCTTAGGATACCATAGGACCCATAATGATCCAATATGGTGTCTTAAGGGGTCATATGGTGTTCTAAGGGGTCATAAGACACAATATGACCCCTTAGGACACCATATGACCCCTAACAACATGATATGGTGTCATAAGGGGTCATATGATGCATAACAAAACTATATAGAGTTGTAAAGGGTCATATGGTGTCTTAAAGGGGTCATATGGCACAATATGACCCCTTAGAATACAATATGACCCATAATGACATAATTTGGGGTCTTAAGGGGTTATATGTTGTCCTAAGGGGTTATAGGACACAATATGACCCCTTAGGACACCATAGGACCCATAATCTCTCTCTCCCTCTCCCCTAATCTCTCTATCTCTCTCTTCCTTCCCTCTCCCCATCTCTCTCCCCCTTCACATTCTCTCTCTCTCTCTCTCTATATATATATATATATCCTCTATCTCTCTCCCCTAATCTCTCTATCTCTTTCTATCTCTCTCTCCCTTTCCCCCCTCTCTCTCTCTCCTATCTCTCCCCTCTCTTTCCTCCCTCTCTTCCCCCCTCTCTCTCTCTCTCCCTTTCCCCTATCTCTCTCTCTCACTCTCTCTCTCTCTCTCTCTCTCTCTCTCCCTCTCTCTCTACTAATCTCTCTCTCTATCTCCCTCTCCCTTAATCTCTCTATCTATCTCTCCCTTCCCCCTCCCCATCTCTCTCTTTCTCTCTCTCTCAATTTTTGGCTTGTTTGAGTGCATATTTGGTTTGTGTGAGTACTCCAGAGGCTTGTCCAGTATGTATTGGCATTTTTAGATGTGGTTATGATGCATTTTTATCTCTTATGATTTTTCATGATCTCCGGTAAGAGGGTTCATGCCTTACCATTGAGGTGTTCCTATGAGATTTGATGTTCTGATGAGAAGGAGAATACCTCGCTATTGAGGGATTATTTATGTGACTCTAAAGGGATGTATTATGACTCACTATTGAGGATGAGATCCTATTTTTATCTATTTTATGGGTTTCATTCATGATTGGCTTATCTTTGATGTTGCATTTGTGATGGCCTTCTTCCTTGAGTTTGATTCATGAGTTGTCTTTTCTTAGTTAGTACTCAGTTTGTTGAGATTGTTATTGTATATTTGTTGGCCTTAATGATGTTTTTATATGTGTATTTGATATGTATTTCCAACCTATGGTCATGGTTCATGGTAGGGAGAGTGGGCCCTTGCATGTGTGGACTAGGGTCTTGAGCATTAGGCCTCTAGGAGGGGATCTAGACTTATTGGAACCACATGAGGGGTTTGTTGTAATTGTAAGTGATAAATTGAATAATTGATTAGTGGCTTTGGTTATTAGGAAATTCACTAAACAAGATAATAATTGATTGTGATCCCCTCCTCATAGCCCTAGAGGCATGTGTGCTCGAGATGAGTTTGGGAAGACCATTGTAGCGGTAAACCAATCTCCCTCGAATGGCTCCAAGGTTGAGATGGTTCCACATGTCTATCAGGGTGAGGCTTGTCTCCTTCTATTGTGAGGATATCATGTGACGATACTCTTTCCCTACATGAGTCCATTGTTCCTATGCTTTGTTGATTGTGCCTTTGGAGGGTCTCTTGATGATTTCAACCTTGCGATGTAGTTTTGTGTTGTGATCTCTTGATTGGAGTCTGGTTGAGTCTTGATGTATCCTTGGTTGATAGGTGTTAGTTTAGGTCATGAGTGTGTGTTGGAATCTTTGTCATCTCCTAGCATGGGGGGTGGTTCCTGATTGGTTCCACATGGTGGAGTGGTTGATTGCCTTCTTCCATTGGGATACCCTCTTTGGTGTTGCATGCATGGATTGGATTATTCATGAGATTGCACCTTGGAATTGGTTTTCTATATTTGAGAGAAGAAGACATTGTATCATAATGCAATATGTATGTAGAATATATGATGTATTCTTATATTGTACTATCATGTATTTGAGAAACAAGTTGTAATAGGACTTGATGTTAGAATTAAGTATTGATCTATGGTGATGCATGATGTAGTAAATTCTTGTATGAGTTTAAAATTAATCATGTAAATAAATTAGTTTATTTTTTACTTGAGATGTATTGCACTCATGTGATGGATTGTATTATGTTCAGTTATTAAATGATTGATAGAAAGATGAAAAGGATATCATTGATTTATACTTGAGCAACTAGGTGTTCATGGACATTAAAGGTTAAATGATTTGTATAATTCTATGTGTTTAGGACTTTGCATAATATGATAATGATGATATGATCATATAAGATATTATGAATCTTTGAGTTAGATAACTATATGTAAATGCAGTAGGACATGATGTAGAGGTTGGAAAAATGCTTGATGTTTCCTATGTGTAAGATATTTAATATGTTAAAGTGCTTATGGATATAATGCATTTATAAGATGGAGTAGACATATGATTTAAAATTGTATTTATATTCATTCCTTGGAATTGAGTTATGATATTCCCTAGGATGATTGATGAAAGGGATAGAATAGTTGCATTTAATCTTTACTTGAGTAGTTAGGAATTTATGAGAATTGATGGTTATATGTAATTTATGTTGTTCTCTTGAGAGATTACTAAATGAAAGAATATGCATATGTATTGGTTATGCTTTACTTCATGGAATGTGAATGGTAAGAGGATTAAGAGAATTGATCTTCTTGATGAATGGATATTGTGTTAGAATGTTGCTAGTAATGACATTAAGATACCCTAGGGAATACTTGTATTGTAAGAATGTATTTTGTTATGTGCTTATATTGGAAGGTTTATTCTACTTGCATAGAATGGATATATGATGTTACTATTTGATATTAAATATGTTATTGCATTTGAATAATAATGTTTAGATATATGTTAGTGTTATAATAATGTAATGGATGATTTTAAAAAAAAAATTAGTAGTTTTTCTGGATTATTTCTCTAGGATATTTTGATGGGCATTACAAATATATACAATTCAATGAACATAGACTAACTAAAACATTGAATAGTCTAACTAAAATAATTTTCAAGATAATCTAAAAATAATAGTTCTTACAAGTCAAATTGAATAGTAAGCCCATGTGGTTCAATACCACCCATTTTCCATAGACTAACTAGAATTGAATTGTATGTATAGGATGATGTTTACCATCACACCATCTATATCTTTCTTCATAATTTCCTAGTGACCAGGACAATGGTTCTCATAATTAAAGTTCTTTTAAAAATAATTTTTTAAGATTGTTGAAACCGATAATGAACATCATAATTTTTTGTCTTATGAATGCATGTAACTTTCTAAAGTGGATAAATTTATGATTCAATTTTATTACAATTGTTTGATGGGAAGGACCTCTAGATACAAAGTGTCATTACATACTCTCTCTTTTTATTGATCTATTTTGAATTAAGAGAAAACTTATTTATATTTATACTAGCACTTGTACCATAAGAGCTTCAAAGGATTCAATAATAGGAAATTAAAGGTATAATTTAATTGGAGATTCTTTATGGAAATGAAGTTAAAAAAAAATTACTTGTTATCTATTAAAAGAAAGTAATAATGGTTTTTGATTGCCTTGAAAATGTCCTAATTCTATAAGTATTCTACCTTCATTCTTATTGATTGATTGATCAATGCACATTTGGAGCCCTATGTATTTATCTACAATTTGGATGGTGATTAACAACAATGGTAGAGAAATCATGGTTATGGACAACAATTCATACATTAATAAAAAAAGAATGTAAAGGGAGAAATAAAGTTTGAAGATATTAATGCATTCAAATTCATTATTTAATTTTATTTGTCTCTTCTAGTTTCCAACATGATTTTGCGTAGTCCTCTACATTTAAGAATTATTCAATTTCTCTAGCAACCAAATAGGTATATTTTATTGGAGACACTATATACAATTCAAGCATAAGAATCAAAATAATAAATTCAAAAATGAAAATTGCATAGAAATAATTGAAAGGAAAAGCTCAATGAAATTACTTTAGAAGTCTTTCTCGAGTCCAAACATACATGTACATATTGTTGTGGTACTCCTTGCTACCTATGACAAAAAATATATATTACAATACTTTACACCACTATAGAAATAACATTACTAGTAACTAAGAAGACCTTGATTCTCACACATATGACAATGCATACACAAAAATTGGAATATCATCTATACCAAGTATGTTTTCATCAAGTAATACATGGTAATGTGTAGCCTT
Organism: Cryptomeria japonica; assembly: GCF_030272615.1. NCBI lineage: Eukaryota > Viridiplantae > Streptophyta > Pinopsida > Cupressales > Cupressaceae > Cryptomeria > Cryptomeria japonica. The sequence continues at coordinate 7,436,747 of NC_081415.1, read as the reverse complement.
GTGATTCCCTAGAGTAAAATCATCAAAAGAGGCAACAAATATATGTTCCTTACATCTTGAGAAACAAAATAGAATTTTGTTAATAGTATGTGATAACACACAGTACTTACAAAAGAAATCAAATTCCTTCTATACATTGTATTTGTGTAATGATAGTTCCTACAACCAAATGCATATATAATAATAATAATAAAAGTTAAACTAAAACTATATTTTAGCCTAACGCAAGGCTTTCTTCATTTACTATTTAATTTGCCAACGACCTTATATAAATATAATTAGGCTTTTTGTCAGATATTATAGGCAATTAAAAACTTTCAAGTCATCATAAATAGAGCTTGTCATCAATTTCAATTTCATTCCCATACCATCGATGCTAATTTTATTCCTAGAATGCATATCTTCTATCTCTTGCTTAATTTTGTCTCTCTAGAAACTCATTCAAGCCTCGCTAACTTCAAGATCATTCCCTACACTCTCCATTCATACTATTGAAGACCTTTAGTCATATTTTCCATCTCTTTTAGTTTTTCTCCATGCTTCAGACTCTCACCACCATTGTTACGCTTTGAGGAGGACCTTGTGCTTCTTCTTCTTCATCTAGAAAGTTTTCCATTTTTGATGTTGAAGGGGAGTTATTCTCTTCTCTTTTTAATCTTCATTATAAAATATTTTTTGTTGTATTTACTTTTTTGTTTCTCTATTTGTTTTATCACTCTAACTATATATTTGGTTGTTTTTGTAGGTGGAAACACCAAAACAAGGGTTCGACTATGACAAGCCTCTAAACACAACCCCAACATTTTTCCTTTTTGCCTTGTGTGTAGGTTTTTTTCGAGAGGAGTTTCTTTGCTAGAGGATTCATTCATGGACTGATTGTGAGACTTATTCCTTCTCCTCTTTCATTCCTATCTTTCAATATCAGCAATCATTTTCCATTTTCTATTGTATGTTTACTTAGAATTACCTCATCTAGAAAACACATCTGTTCCCTTACAATTTCTATGGAGGAATCCATACTCTATCCATATCAGAAATTTAGTGGATCCCTCTATCATTTATGACCTAGACATGGATCCTCAAGAAAAGAGCTATTAGAGGTCCTTAGAAGATCTTTGTGACCTATTTGGTGTTATCTATGGGGCACATGATAGCTCTATGATTGTTGTTGATCCTGAGTGGAGAGGTTGATTAGTGAGTTCTCGAGAGGTTGATATCTTTCTATCAAAGTGGTTCACTTTCCCTCTGTACATTTTGGTCAACCAGACATGAATCTTGTCTTTTATATTAATTTTAAAACAGTAAGCATCCCCTTCAGCTATTTAGTTCATTGTCGCTCATGAAACTTCATCTTTGCATCACCAAACCTTGAGTTGAGTGGTGGCTTATTTGTTAACATGGTCACCATCACTTTGATGTCTCTCCCTAGATAAAGGTCAAAAACTAATGACATATCTCTTACAACTCTGGATGCTCCCTATAATATTGAGATTGTCCCATTGTACATCTTGGCTAAGATAAAAAGTAACACTCTTAAAAGTGTGATGGTAGATCCCACAGGTCGAGTCAATGTCATCATAGAGGATTCCTTATTCATCAATGGTCTACATAGGAAAATATATTATAAGTAAAATTCCTTTATTCACATGCACGATGGGATCTCCATTCCTTCTCTAGTTAGAAAACATTTTATAATCCTTGTAGGACCCAAGGTAGTGTTAAATTCCTTTGTTATTATTCCTAAACTAGATCTATTCTAGGTTAAGCTAGGTATCCCTTGGTTGATCACCATGGAAGTAGTTTATTTGCTTGCGTATAAGTGTTTGCTTTTTTCTCATGAGGGAACAATGCATGTTGTTTAGGATACTAGATTTCAACCAGTAATTTCTCATGGGGCCTTTTCATTGGATCACTTCTAGCCTACTTCAATTGGGCCTATGCTTCTTGATAAAGATCTACTATACAAAAATTATTATAAATATAAAATAGAAAAATTAGCCTCTACACCAGTCTAGCTTGTAGTTCCATTATCTCCTCCTACATCAATTTCCTCACCTCTTTCCTTGTCTACTCCTATGTTGTATTAGGTTGTATCTTTTACCCATTATTTTTTGGGGGCTAAGGATAGACCTGTTCCCCAAGGTAGACATTCTTGCCCATGTAGATCCATGCAATCTTATGCGGTGTCTTCTATTATTGTAATTGCACCTAATATAGGCAAGGGAAAGGAACCATGCTATACAAGTCAAAATCCCTCCCTCCTTTCTAGCTTATAATCATGGATGATATCCCTCATTCTGTCTAGTATAGTAAGGGTAGACATTCACCTTAATCTTTCTCATCACCTCTGGCTTCTACATCATGGCCTCCAAGGGTACCTCATATACCTTTTATTGCTCCTAGATAAAAATAAGGACATCCATGGTTGTGTCTATGGGACCTATTTCAATGGAACCTCCTATTCCACCGATTAAGTCTTCTCGTGTGCCACCAATGACTCTAAACACCTCTCCCATAGAGCATGATATCCTTGAGCCTTCTTAGATTTCCATACCTAGTCCCCATTTATGGTGGAACCAGTGTGTTTGTGAGCATAAGTGTCATCTGATAGATGATGGCCTAGTACTGTGAGGTCAACTTGAAGGTTGTGAGTGAGTCATCAATGTTTTCCCTTGGTCTCACTATTTTTGTGCTTGCCCCTACTCTTGTTTATCTTGCTTCCTTTGTGCCTCCTCCATCTTTTGTGTTCTTTCCAGTAGTTCTAGGGAATACCAATGAGCCTAACCTCAAAAGGGTATATGTCTTTATCATTCCCTCTTTAGAGCCACCCCTTATCACCACCTTTATTGATTTTCCTCCATTCTTCCAACATGCTGACATACTACATACATAGGTTTTTTCTAGTGTGGCCTTGTCTACTTTACAACCACCTCTACAAGAGATATTTTTGAGGATACCTAAGCTACCATAGTAAATTGGAGAACTCCACCTCTTTAAAAACCAAATAAAAAGTTTGAGCAAGGTCGTATGCCTAAATTACATCATTGGAAGTAAGTTTTGATGACCTTTATTTTAGTTTATTTGTCTGTTTTAATGCCTATTTCTCTATCTGCATCTATTTGCATTGTTGAGAAGGGTCCACCTTCCTAGGAGTTTTTCTTCATCCCTCTTCCTGAGGTTGGCTTCCCAACTCCTCCTTCGCCATCTTAGGCCAAGTCACCTATCTCTTCTATTAAGGGGCATTTGTTTGACTCTTTAGAAGATATCAAAGCACTCTCCATGATATTCACATGATCAATGACCCTTTCTTCTCTATATCTTCTGGATGAGAATGTGGAAACTGCATCATCCTTGGCTCTTGATATTGGTGTTGTGCTTTGTGTTGACCTCATGATCATGCCTCTTTAATATTTACCTCCCTCCCCATATGATCAAGATTGTGAGGATAATGACTTGCTAGTGGGTGACTGCTAGGATAGTACCTCATTTTTTATCTTTTAGATTAGGGTGTTTTTGTTTGTGTTCCCCTATGATTTATTTATGTGTTTTGTGCCCCTCTAGAAGAGCTAAGTTACTCTTTTGGTACTTAGAAATAGGGGTAGTTACTACCTTTATGTGTTTTGTACTCTCTTAGAGAACCCAATTTTTCTTCGTAGTTGCTTTAAAATAAGGGATTACCTCTCATAAATTTGTTTCATTCATTAATCATACTTTTATTTGTCATATATTGATTTTCAATTATGGGGATGATGCATTGTGTTGGGGGCATTTAGGCTCTCTTCCATATTGACCTAAATTTTTATTTTATCTTTGTTTTCATGCACCCTCTTCAGATTCATACAATTTGGGAACACGATGAGTAACTCGTATGCAACCATATGCATTATTAAAATTTTATTTCTATGTTTTTATGATGTTGAATCAGTAAGTTTCCCTATCTCTTTATATCTTCTTGACGATGTGGATGTGAAATGTGTCATCTATTGTAAGTTGGCATTCCATATAAACATCTCACTATGTTAAAGTGACAAAACATCTCTTCTCCTTAGAATGACATGTGTTTCATGCATACTATTTTAAGAAGGGCTATCATATCTGGGTCATCTCACAATAATGGTTCCCACTTTCACCCATGAAGGAAAAATGCAGATGGGGAAAAAAAATTTCTGAGGTTGTTTGTTCATACTAAGGTTTTTCAAGAAAACTATGCTTTGGGGTTCGAGTGAACCCCATCGTACATGTGACATCACTGGGGTTCACTTGAAGCCCCTTTTTATTAATATTTTTTGGGGTTCACTTGAACCCTCCCCCTTCGACTAAACCCATTTTTAACAAGGTTTTAACCATTATAAAATGAACCTAGGGGGGTTCATTCAAAGGGGTATTCATTCGAACCCCCTTTCTATGCTTCTCCCCTTCAAACTCTTCAACTTTCTGCAGAATTTTGGCCTTCAAACCTCTGGTTGAAGGCTTAAATGGAACAATATTGATAACCCAAAATATAGGATGGTATTTATCAAAGAAAAATTTCCAACGACTATAATTTTATTACATTGTGAATTTATTATGATCTTGTTTTTAAATTTTACCAAATGTAGGTTTTTCACTGAACATGAACTTCTTTGTTCAACTCATTGGGAAAAATAGTAAACTAGTTCAAAAAATTCTGAAAAATATATATGACCTACATATTTATGTCTTATTTCTAATAAAAAATAATAAAATTGAATTTCGATATATATAGAACAAGTTATGTGTTCAAACGTACACCTATGTCTAAATTATAATTAATCAGACTTGAAAACTTAATAAAATAAAAAATATTCAACATGTCACTATCAAACCAACTACATGCCCTATATATTGATGTTACAAATCAAAATTCAAAAGAATTGATTTTTTATCATTTATAGAAAAATGTTGTGTTTTCGGAGGCACACACTCTTAAAAAATGTTGTTTGCTATAAAAAACTACTTTTTGAGGGAGATGGAAAAATAAAAAATAAATTTCTTCCAAAAAATTTGAAATAAATATATATCTACAAACAAGATGTTACAAATCACTAATTTACATCATCTTCAAATTCTTGATGGTTTAAAAGTTATAGGTGTCGGAAAGTGAATATTATTTTAAAAATGCTCATCTCAATGTCAAAGTTGGCAAAAAAGTAGGAACCATTATTGTGAGTTCACCCATATCTACATTTCTACATATCTACATTTCCATCTTGTACATCTCAAAATTTATTTATCTAATTATCTTATTATTTATAGTCTTTATGGTGGCCAATCCACTTGAATATTTTCCTTTCTAGGCACTAGTTCACTTAAGATTATTATATTTTTCCTTTTGTAGGGGTCAATCCACTATATATTAAATCAATATATGGTCACCCTATTGTATGGATATCAAGCATAAAACAACTTTCTATCCATACTGACGAATTTTTTTTTATCTAGGTGATCACTATCTTGTTATCTTAGTGTCTAATCATATCACTTTATTGCATCATTTTTATCAAAAAAAATTCTTTTTTCATCTAACATATTTGTGTACCCAACATGTTTGTGATGAAACAACTTAACAATATCTTATGAAGGTTTAAGTATCTTCCCTATGGGAAACTCTGCATGGTTAGGGAATTCTACTTCCCCTTCACATCTCGGTAAAATTGTTTTAACTTTTTATCTCAACTTTAGCTCTGCATTTTGTAATAATGATATGCTCACTAAAGTTGTGGCAAAATGTAGTGTCATAAATTTCACCTTATGTAATTCAATGCTACATAAATGCCTTTTCTTGATGTTGAATGGAGACCATTATCACCTTTCTATCCTTTTTCCTATATCATTTATTTTATCACCCACTAGTTTGACCTTTTCTCCAACCTTGTTGAGTGTATGTGATGCAGGAGCATCCTCGATTGATGAGCAATATTGCATCAACCAAAAACATTTCCTTTCTGTATTATTCTTGTTTAGTTCTTTGTGCAATTTTAGTATTCTTACTGATATGTACTGATAGTTGCTTGTTCTTTGTGGCAGATCTTGTTTGCAGTTTCTTGGTGGTTTCATGTGGTTGACTCTAGATTTCTAGTTCATTTGGGTTCTTCTCTAGTCAGTTATCGCTTTCGGTTGGCTATTTCTAGGTTCATGGGACAATTTTTGTGCTTACTGGCTGGTTTTCCTTCATTACCAATGCAATTCTTGGTGTGTGGGTCCATCTTGGGTCTTTTCCAATGTTCTTTGGCATGTGGCCAACCTTCCTATTGAACCACATCACTTGATTGTTATTTTCCAAAAAGTTTTCTTAAATCTTAGGGCCGACCTAATTACACATTTCATTTTCCTGCATTGGTGAATGTGATCTTTTGAGGTTGACCCAGATATGTTCTAGTGGGTATAAATATGATGTTATGTAATAATTTGTAAGGGAAGAGGAAGTAGAACTAAAAATAAGGATTGAGATTCGTATGTTGTGATCTGGTTGATTCTTAGAGTCCCAGTTGGATTTTATTTGCTTGAAGCGTGCATGTAACTGGTTAACTACCGGAAGTTCTTTGATGACAATATGAATATTTTCAAATGATTGCTAGAATTTTTAATGTTGTAATCTTACCTGTTTATGTGAATTTGTTATGTTTTCTTACTTCTTTCATTGTGTCTCTCTTGCTGCATAAGCTGATTGACTCTTTTGAGAGTTTTTACCAGTTATGGCTGCATCAATTGGTATTAGAGTTGGTTTTAGACCGGTTGGTGGAAGAATCATTTGCAAGAATTAAGGCATTATTTGAGGTGGACAAATCATCGATTGGAGGTAGGCTGTGTGTGTGTTCAATAGATCATCGAGGGGAGGCAATTGAAACATGTAGTCAGATCATCGAGTTGAGGTAGCTCGTTGGAGTGGAAGGAGAGATGTCATCAAGGAGAAAAAACCCCTAGAGGGTAGAACAAATGATGTAAGACTTCAAGAATGAAGTGAGGAATGAAATCTGGAATGCTTTGGTCAGTAACCTTGGTTCTAAGGATGAATATGAGGAAGTCGGTGAAGAGCTTGAGGAAGCTGAAGGATCGAAAGATGAGAGAGAGGAAAGATTCCTAAGAGCAATGGCACAAGGAAGTAAAATGCATAAAGTTAAGGTTTCTAGATTTTTTGGAATGCTGAACCCATAGGATCTGATTGATTGGATTGGAGAGTTGGAGGACTACTTTGAGTTTGAGGATGTCAAGGACCAGTAGAGAGTCCGATTGGCATAGACCAAGTTGAAAGGGCATGCTTCCTTATGGTGGAAAGAGTTGCAGAAAGACAAAGTGGAACATGGTGAATTAAAGATCACCCAATGGAGATAGATGGTTGCAAGGTTGAAGGCCAAGTTCATACTGGAAGACTATGAACTGGAGTTGTTCAAGAAGTTATAGAACTTGAAATAGAGAAAAATGAATGTGAAGGAATATATTGAGGAATTCTACAAGGTGGTAATTAGATCTAGACATAGAGAGATGGATAGAGAAAAGGTGGTGAGCTACATCAATGGGCTTGCTTTTAACATTCAAGATGAGATTAGTATGTTGAAGATTTCAACAGTTGAAGAAGCTTACCAGTATGCTTTGAAGGCTGAGGAGGATATGAGAAGAAGATAACCGAATAAGGGAAATGAGAAATTCAAGATGAATGATAGTATGAAGAAACTGGTTGAAGAAGAGGAGTCAAAACCTAAGTGGAGTAAAGAACCAGAACAAAAGACACCAAGGAAGGGTAGCAACAACACCGGTAGAGAATTCCTTGGCAAATGCTTCAAGTGTGGATAACCAGACATAGATCCTATGAATGTAAGAAAGGAATGTCAAGAAGTTGTGTGGCAAGTGAAGAATCGGATGGTATCGGATTTGACTATGCACTAGAGCAAGGAGAATCCCTTATGTTCAGAAGAAAGGATACCAAACCTACTCAGAGGAAGAATCTTTTTTGGATGGTATGCAAATCAAGTGGTAAGTGTTGCAAAGTCATTGTAGATAGTGGAAGTACTGATAATTTAGCATCTACGGAGATGGTTGAGAAGCTTGGGTTGAAGAGGCTTGAGCATCCTTATCCTTATGAGTTAACTTGGTTACAAGATGATCAAAAAATAGAGATAAAGGAGCAGTGTTGGGTGAGTTTCAATATTGAGCCTTTCAGAGATGAAGTTTTATGTGATATCATGTCAATGAATGTTTGTCATCTCTTGTTGGGAAAACCTTAGCAATATGATAGAGGAGCTATTTATGACTGTGGAAGAAACCTAGTTACTATTGAAAAGGATGGGAAGAAGTTAATATTGATTTCTTTTAAGGAGAAAGAGAAGGAGGTGAAGAATCTGAGTCTTGAGAAAAGTTGTAGGAAACCAGTGGTAGAGGTTATACCAGAAGGTTTGACAAAATTAGTTCTGGAGGTTTTGAAGAAAGATCTGATAGAACCAGTTGCAGAGATTATACAAGAGGGTGACATGAGTTGGCAAAATGATCTGACAGATGAGTCTGATGGACAAATAAAAGTGGATGACAGGGAGCTAATGGTAGCAAATCAGATAAGGTCTTGTGGTAGAACCAAATCAGAATTGCAGAAACAAAGGCAATGTGCAAATCTGAAGCAAAGAAAGAGAAACAAAGAGAGTCATAGGTTAGAGAAGTCATTTGAAGCATCAAGAGAGATAGAGCAGAGATTGGCAGATAAAGAAGATGTTTGGAACAAAAATGAGCATGGGATCTTCATTCTAATTCCTTTTAGATGTTCATGAGTTGCCTCTCATGGAATATCTTTTTCTACCTGGGTTGTCTGATGTAGGAGAATCCTCAGTCAATGAGCAATCTTGCATCAACCAAAAACATTTCCTTTCAGTTTTGTTCTTGTTTAGTTCTTTGTGCAGTTTCAGTATTCTTACTAGTATGTATCGGTAGTTGCTTGTTCTTTGTGGAAGATCTTGTTTGCAGTTTCTTGGTGGTTTCATGTGGTTGATTCTAGATTTCTAGTTCATTTGGGTTCTTCTCCAGTCAGTTATCGCTTTCGGTTGGCTATTTTTGGGTTCCCGGGACAACTCTTGTGCTTACCGATTGGTTTTCCTTCATTACTAGCATGATTCTTGGCATGTGGATCTATCTTGGGTCTTGTCCAATGTTCTTTGGCATGTGAAAGACCTTCCTGCTGACCTACATCACTTGGTTGTTATTTTCTGGAAAGATTTCTTAAATCTTAGGGCCGACCTAATTACACGTTTCATTTCCCTGCATTGGTGAATGTAATCCTTTGATGCCGACTTAGATATGTTCCAGTGGGTATAAATATGATTTTATGTAATCATTTGTAAGGGTAGAGAAAGTAGAACTAAGAATAAGCATTGAGATTCGCATGTTGTGATCCGGTTGATTCTTAGAGTCCTGGTTGGATTGTATCTGGCTTGAAGCCTTCATGTAACCGGTTAACTACTAGATGTTCTTTGATGATAATATGAAGATTTTCGGATGATTGTCAGAAGTTATAAGGATGTAATCTGATCTCTTTAGATGAATTTGTTATTTTTTCTTACTATTTTCATTGTGTCTCTCTTTCTGCATAAGTTGGTTGACTCTTTTGAGGGTTTTTACTGATTATGGCTGCATCATTATGATAAGTGGACACCAGTGCACCATGGAGATATCTACATGTCACACTCATTTACTGCAAATTTGCAATCCATAGGTGGTCATCTGAGTGTTATGCCTATGATATGTAGGATTCATATATAATGCCTCTTCCCATGGCTGCCAATGTCAGTTTCGTTCATACCATTTGGGACCACAATGTGTAGCTCATAATCTCTACACTCTCTATTCATACCATTGAAGTCCTCTAGTCAAAATTTTGAGCACTTTTGGCTTTTCTCCATTCTTGAGACTCTCACCACCATTGTTATGATTTGTGGATGACATCATGCATCTTCTTCTTCATCCAGTGAGCTTTCTACTTTAGGTGTGGAAGGGGAGTTCTTCTCCTCTCTTTGTTATCTCCATTAAAATAATTGTTCTTGCAGTTTCTTTTTGTTCAACTATTGGTTTTAACTATCTATTTATCTATTTGGTTATCTATGGACTTGGTCGAAATACCAAAATGGGGATCTAACTGTGGTAGACCTCTAAACATATCCCTAACATTCTTCCTTTTTTTCTTGTGTGTAGGTTTTGTTTGAGAGTAATTTCTTTCTTGGAGGGTTCATTTGTGGACTGGCTATGAGATTGTTTCCTTCCCTTCTTTCACTCCTTTTCTTTAATATTAGTTGTCATTTTCTATTTTCTATTGTATGTTTATTTAGTTCTACCTCATTTGGAACACACATCTATCACATTTCATTTTTTGTACGAAACTTTGTACTCTATCCCTATAGGATGCCAATGTGTCACATTGTCATCCATGACCCACACGTGTTCTCGTGTAGAGAGCTAGTGAAGGTCCATAGAAGATCATTGTGACTTATCCCATGTTATGTATGGGGCACCTAAGAACTATATTTTATGCTCATCTTGAGTGAAGAGGTTGATTAGTGAATGGACGAGGAGTCGATATTCACTTATCATATTGGTTCACTTCTCCCCCTCTATAGTGATGTACATAACTTTGATGAAATTAAATATGATCTAAGTTGGTAAATGGTTGTGAGTGCAATGTAGAATGAAGCTTCCAAACATAACAAAAAAGTTAAAGAAGACATTTTTGACTGATGCAAGATTGCTCTTATGTTGGGATGCTCTCGCATCAAACACCTAAGGTTGAAAATTTAATCCCTCTATTTTAGTGGTTAAAAGGAATCTAAGATGGTCTACCCAAGCCTTAAAAATGCAACATGGATGTTCTTTGAGCTTTCCTTTCCACTTCACCATATACTTCTCATACTTTCTATTTGCAATAATTTTCCAAATCTACTACCTAATTTTTTTTATTTCCTCCTTTTATTATTATGGTACTATGTACCTTTGAGTATGCATGCACTTGGGAAAAAAAAAGTTTTCCCAAAGTGGAAATTTCTAGGGAAAGTGAAGACACCTTGTAAATGTCACTCACTATCCCAAAAATTGCCAAACAAATTGGGGACATTTTTTGGTACATTTGAAAAAATACCAAAAATATCCAAGAATGACTAGCCATCTACATGATGAAAAGTTTGGGAATAGAAAATACTTGAGTATCATTAGACTCTTGTTTCACATTGGGATATTCATCCCAAAGATACTACATAGTTTGATAAAGAGACACATCTGGATACATTGCTTGGGGTTCCATTTGATCAGACAACCTCTCATACTCTCATACTGATAGTAATTTAAACTCCAATTGTGATGTAGTGTTCAGGGACATTGATTAGGGATAACTATATTAATATTTCTATATATTTGTCATTTTATAGTTAAAACATTAAACTTGCAGCCTTTGGGCATTTTTGCAATGTAATTTTTTTATATAATATGTCATGTGTATTGATTTGTAATTGTGACTTTTCTTATTGGATGCAATCAAAATATTAATTGAACTCCAATATTATGTGTTAAGGTTCTATAATTTATATGATGATTGTCTTATGAATACTATCATATGAATATCTAAATTTTTATATATTTAACAAAAAAAATCTATTTTTAAATAACTGTCCCCTAAAAATGACTCCCTCACATCCCTGTCCTGAAATATGGGGTAACATAGCTTATTTTCAATAAGGGTGGATGATAGGAAAAATTTTACAAGGTAAAGATTAAGAACACAACTATGATATTGATGGGAAGAATTTTAATTGGTTGGAATCTCACCTACCAACTCATAACATTGTCAATCTCATCGATCAATGTTTACTAAAATTCATGATGGAATCAAGAGCAACAAAGAGTTGGCCAAAATTTCATTTCAGAAATATTGTCCAATGGATAAAATAAAAATGTTGATGAACCTATAGAGATTGTTTAAATGATACAGAGGTTTAAACTAGACCATAAAAATCAAAAATCGGTTTAGTTGCTCTTTTCTTTTGGGTATCTCAAGAAGGTTTAAATAAAAGCAATGGTTGAAGTAAGTTACAAAATACTCATTAATAGAAAAGTAGTGTATGTATATACATATCCTCATCTCCAAAATTATCATGGAGTTATCACAATTATATAATCCTAAAATGTAACCCTTGAACAAGTCTATAACTCATGTAGACATTCTAGTGGACAACAATTATTGGACAACCAAATTTCTCTTCCTTTCTTTTGAGTGGTAATGGATCAGTAACACTTGCATGGTCATATTTTCCTTTAAAAAATAAATATTACTTTGAAAATGAGATATTGACTACATATTCAAGGCATAGAAGAGTTATAAACTTACTTGTGTTTTCAAGAAAAATAAGAACGGGAAAATTTTCCCAAAGTATCTATAACTTTTTATTCATTCAAAACTTAATACAATAAATTCTTGATCACAAGATAAAGGATCAACTAATAAAAAAATTAGAGATAAAGAAAACATTATAAATTGCCTCTATATATAGAGGTCTTGTACAAGTAGAGCAACTAAAAATAGAAGAACACACATACACAACTATAGTTAACAACTTAATTATAAGTTTAGAGATTTTAGTTTTTAGCTCCACAAACTCTAGACTTCTACTTCATTCTATTTTTAGAGATCCTATTTTTATATCATGTAGAAAATTATAAAATATTTCATGCAATATGGGGAAATTAGCATGACAACAATCTCTCCTTTAATTTTAACCACAACTTAGATTATTTTTTTTTGGAAAAAAGGGGCAAAAACTTTATTGAAGAACATGATCAAGAATTACAACAGAGAAATAGATTCTCAGAGCCCCATGAGGGGAACACAAGCCCAACCCAAGAGAGAACCATAGTCTCAAGGTCTCAGGGGGACCACAAGCCCAATCCAAAATCATCTGGCTTCATAACTATCCATATCCTCATCAAATATCTTATGCAGGTCCTGACAGTAATCCGGGGAGAGTTGCTCCCAACCTTCAACTTTCCAATCATCATGTTCCAAGGTCCACTTAGCCAAACAATCAGCTGCTCTATTCCATTCATGAGGAATGTCGATGAAAGACACCTTCTCCATCATAGAACTAATTTCAAGAATCTGGTGAATGATCCCTGCCAACTGCCAATGCACCCCACTCACCTTCTGCTCAATCAACAAGTTAACAATAATTTGTGAATCCAATTCCCAGATACCTACTGCCACCCCAACTCCAAGGCCCGCTCTAGGGAATAAAAAATTGCTAATCCCTCCATAAATTTATTAGACTACTTCCCTTTATGCACCGAGAAGAAGAAAACCACCTCACCCCTACTATCCCTACCAACACCGCCAATCCTAGCAGGGCCCGGATTACCCCTAGAGGAGCCATCGATGTTAATCTTGATGGATTCCTCCTAAGGGGGCATCCACCTTCCCATCCTTTGAACCTTATTCATCACACGTCTACTTCTCCTGACACATGCCAAGGTGGGTGTCATCTCCTACATACCCAACCTACTCACAATATCAGCCTCTCCTCTATCCAGAGGAAAATTCACCACACATTTAGCTTCCACTATCTCTTGAATCATACCAATGATTCTATTCCACACTTGTTGAACTAAAAATTTGACCTCCCTAAAGATCCTCCTATTCCTCTCTAGCCAGATCTGCCAGAGAATGAAAATGGGCCCAATATGCTAGACAGTCTGGAGAAATAAGGACAAGATAGGAGGCCAACTCAAACTTCTCCAAAACTCCACCAAAGAATCCGCATGAACACAAGGATGCTTCCACGGCCCCCACCAGTAATGCCAAATTAGCAGTGAGAAAGGGCATTTGAAGAACAAGTGTGAGGAATCCTCCTCCCCATTACCACACAAAACACAGATGGAAGGCCCAAGGAATCCCCTCTTACAAATGTTGTCCCAAGTAAGACATCTATTCAAAGCCAAAGTCCAACTGAAATAGTTACACTTCGGCCAAGAAAAATTATTCCACACCTGTTTCCACCAAGGCACCTCCCTCCCCTCCAATCTTTGGGACACCGACTCCTGGTAACCACTAGAAACATTGAAAACGCCCTTAGGATTCGAGGACCAAGCAAGTCTATCTCTACCCTTAAGGGAGATACAGTGTCTACTTGCCAAAATGCCATACAACTTAGCACACTCTTCATGCATACCAGCAATCAGCCATTCATTAGGAGCCTTGCACCACTCCAACTCCAAACGTCCACACCTATAAATAGCCTTAAAGTTGCTCACCCTAGACCATCCTACCTCCAGGAGCAAAGGTTCCCAAGATTGGGAAACTGATCAACGATGGGGGAATACCCATCCTAAGAGTCGAACCAGAAAAGTACCTCTTCCCCCCTCTTACATATCCAAAAAAGTCATGCCTTTATAAGAGAAGCCCCTTTCTTGAGAGTACTCCAAATCGAAGAACCTTTTCCCTCAAGCAGATACCTTGGGATTTCCTCCTTCGAGATCCTTTGCATGTATTTCCAGGCCAAAATCCTAGCCCAGTCTCGATCTTGTTCAACACACCACCTCTAGTAAAATTTAGCCACCAAAGCCTCCCCAAATAAAACATACTGCTACAAATCGAGCCCACCCGACTACTTTAGGCTACACACCAAGTCCCAATTGACAAGACACCATTTGTAGGAGGATAGGCTACCTACCCACAAGAATTGCCTTTCCAGAGAATCCAATCCCTTCAAGAACCACTTAGGAGCCACTTGGAGCATACACTGATAAATCAAAAGAGCCTTAACCACCGACTGGATTAGTTGAACCCTCCCAACAAAGGATAACCATCTATGTGTCCAATGTTCAACCTTCATGCAAACTTTGTCCAAGATACCCTGCCACGAATCCCTGGGAGGGTTACGAGTAGATATAGGAATACCCAGGTAAGTCAAGGGAAGAGAACCGACCTAGAATCTCAAGATATGAGCAATCCTCCTTTGAATGTTTCTTGGTGTGTTGAAGAAGAGAATGGAAGATTTATCATCATTGATCAATTGACCTGAGGCGACAAGATAAACATCCTAAACTTTGTGCACATTCGAGGCTTCTCTAATCCAGGCTAGTCCCATCAAGGCTGTGTCATCAACAAACTACAAATGGGATTGAGGATGCAAGTCATTTCCCCAATTCCAACCTTCAATAATACCTAGACCCAAATTATGCTTAATCAACCTCCCCAGACCCTCAGCTAGAAGAATGAATAAGTATGGGGAGAGGGGGTCCCACTGGCGAAGACCCCTAGAAGCACCAAACAACTATGTATGATCTCCATTTTTTAGCATAGAGAAGGAGGTAGACTTAACAAAACTCATTACCCATTGAATCCATTCATCAATAAAGCTAAAGGCCCTAAGGACCTTTTAGAGAAAGGGCCAACAGACTCTATCATAAGCCTTAGCCATATCCAGCTTAACAAAACATAGCTTTTTCCTAGGAAGCCACCATAGAATGAATGGCCTCAATAGAAATGACCACACCATCAAGGATTTGACAACCTTCCGCAAACCCACTCTGCTCATCAAAGATGACATCCTCGAGCCAATTCTTCAACCTCTTCGCTATCAACTTAGAAATGATCTTATAGATCACATTACAGAGAGATAGGACAAAACTGGACTAATCGCTAAGCCCCATCACACTTGGGGATTAGTGCAATGAAAGTCGCATTCAAAGAACAAAGCATCTACTTATTCCTTTAAGACTCTTGGACCACCTCCAATAAGTTGAATTTGATAATATCCCAAAAATCTTGAAAGAACTCAACTGGGAACCCATCTAGACAAGGGGATTTTCCTTTCCTAATGAGAAAAACAATCCTCTCAAGTTCTTCCAGCACAATAGGACCCATAAGCTGCTCATTCATCTCCCTAGTAACTATAGATAGAATACAAGCAAGACCCTGATTCTTCTCTTCCAATTCCCCCTGACTATCCTCGCTAAAGAGGGACCGAAAGTACTGTAAAGACTCCCTAGAGATCTCCTACAAGGATAAACACTACTCACCTCTAACATTGACCATAATAGAAATAGAATTACCATGTCTTCTTTCTTTCAAGTTGAATTGAAGAAGAACATAGTATTCTTGTCCCTCGCTTGAAGCCAATCAATATGAATTGTCTATTTCTGATAGATTTCTTCCCTAAGCTCCCATTCCTCTAAATCCTTGGCAACCCTATCTTCCTCCCTAAGAAAGGCTTCAGACAAACCATGCTATCTTATTTCCTTCGTAATGTCATTCAACACTAATTGAGCAACTTTCTTAGCATGAAAAATATTCCCAAAATACTGGCGGTTCCACCGTTTAAGTTGAACCTTAACAAATTGCAGTTTCTTGGCAAAAGTGTACATAGCAGTGCCGAATGCTGGCCTCCCTTTCCTCCACCACCCTACAACATGATCCTGCAAAGAAGGATCCTGCAACCACATAAGCTTGAATTTGAATGAAGGAGAGTGAGCGACCCAAGCCAAAGAAGACACTAACTTTATGGGCCAGTGGTCCGACCCTCTCTAGTCAATAATCTCAGAACATGTGGACCACCCCCCACCAACCCAAAAAATAGACACCTAAAATTGTCCAGTCTAATTAAATAAATATTTTATTTATTTAATTATCTAAGCCTAATTCTTCTATTAATTAAATAAATCTTTATTTATTTAATTAATTCATTTATCCTCTTCTAGCCTTATTTCTCATTTAAATAAATACATTTATTTATTTAAATTATCCTTTTCCTAAATTAAATAAATATTTTTATTTATTTAATTGATCTCATTTCTTCTATTAATTAAATAAATCTTTATTTATTTAATTAATTCATTAGCCTTTTTCTACCCATGACACATGTCATTCATCTCTTAATTCCTACACTACCTAACCCTTTCATTATTTTATTATTTCTTCTACCTACCCTCTAATCCTAGCCGACCTCCTTTTTACACCTCTCAATCTTATCCCTCCATTTCTTATAGTGTCTTCTATTCAATCTTATCCCTCCATTTCTTATAGTGTCTTCTATTTAAGGAGATGCTTCCTTCATTATAAAACCCTAATGAACTAATGACCTAATGAACTATTTTTGATCATTTGATTATACTACGATCCTACTTGCAACCACATTCCGTTCTTTGAACTGAGCTCTTGTGCACATAAAATCTGAGAGCAAATATGTCAAGCAAGATAAATGGAGATAGGAAGAATGGAGATCAAAACCCTATTGGACATATAATGGTATAATCTTTGTGATTTCATTTGATTTGCATTGTCTTAGGTAATCTTCATATGTTATGGTGGATCTTTGTTGTTGTTAGGCTAGGGTTTTGTGGTTGAATTCATTTAGCCTTTCAATTTTGTTATTATTGTTATCCATTTTCACCATAAACATTTTGGCATGCCCAGTGGGACATGGATTTTTGTTAGATCTATGTTTTTTGCAGATTTTTCTAACCCTATATTGTTGTTTTGTAAAACAATTTGGGGAATAACCTTGTGCAGGTAGGGTTTTGGACCAAAAATCAAGATCTTGGAGAGATTTGATCATATCTCACAAAAGGATAAGAAATTTTGCACCAAATTTTTTTTGCAGGTTGAAGAAAGTATCAGGAGCTCTCAATACAAAATTCAGATTTTTTGGAGCAAATTTTCATTTTCTATGAATTTTTTATGATTTTTCATAAAAAATTAATTTTGAGAGTAAATGAAAGAATTTTTTGGATTTTCTTAAATTTTTGGAAATCTCTCATAATTATACACAGGATCTGTTCTTTGTGATTTCAATTTTGATGCAAAATATTTCCCCAAAAACTGGATCTTTAAAAATTAGGGTTCTTCCTTATTTTGATCATATCTCACAAATGGATTTGAATTTTGGCATTAAAAGTTTTTTACAGGTCAAGAAAAGTATCAAAAGGATCCAGTACAAATTTAAAATTTTTTGGATCGATTTTGAAATTTATATGAATTTTTTATGATTTTTCATACAAAATTAATTTTGAGAGAAAATTAGCAAATTTTTTGGATTTTCTTACATTTTTGGAAATCTCTCAGAATTATACATAGGATCTAGTCTTTTTTATTTTAAATTTGATGCAAAATAATTCCTCAAAAATTAGATCTTTAAAAATTAGGGTTTTGCATTATTTTACTCATATCTCACAAATTGCTTGGATTTGTTGCAGAAATTTTTTTATGTAGATTTGGAAGACCATCAAGAATCTCCAGTAAAAATTTCAGATTTTTTGGATTGATTTTGCATTTTATATGAATTTTTTATGATTTTGCATAAAATATTAATTTTTGGAGCAAATTAGCAAATTTTTTGGATTTTCTTACATTTCTGGAAATCTCTTGAAATTTTACAAGTGGTCTTTTTATGATGAATTAGATATTTGAATTGGTCAACAAAACGCATTGTTGAAGGCCCCTATTTCACAAAGTCTTTTGGATCTAAAATTTACCTAACTTGTGTGCTTGCAGGAAGGGGTGATCATTTAAAACAATCCAAACAACTAATAAATCTTTGTTGCAGGTTCTTGGCAAGAGTTTTGGATTTTTATTGTGTTCCTTGTTTTTATAGACTAGCAAACACTTCCATTGGTGCACTAAAATTGAATCATTGTCTTTTGTGTCTTGAGCAATAGGCTCTTTTTGTTTAATCTTTAGAGGGCCTGTCTTCCCGTGTGGTCATTAGGACTACTAGTGAGAAGAGAATGACCCAAGTGGTAGTGAGGAAAACCCACCTCTTCCGAACCACTATAAACAACTGTATTCATGGTGAAAACTATGGATAACGTGTGCTGATTAGTTCACACCGACACTATGTCTCCCCATAAACCCGTTTGATCAAATTTATTTGATCATTTATAGGGCGTAACCCCTACCGGCTAGGAGCCTTTTGTATTTATAGAGCTGAAAGTGCTGCATGTATGGCCACACGAGCGGATGCCCTTACTAGCACCTTTTTGTTTTAGAAGCCCAAATCTTTCTAGTTGTTGGGGCAGGAGGTCGGACCTCTGGTAGCAGCCCACACACATACGGTTCTTAGTAGAGATACAAAGTTTGCCATGGGGAGTTTTCATGGGGACTGATGCTTGGCTAACCTGAGAAGTGAGTGCCAAGGGTGGAGCCAGTGAGGTGAAGCATCTAAGTATCCACTCTGAATAGCGTAGCCTCGGGGGTAAAACCCCATGTGGGATCAACAACTATTGTCTTGGCCAGCCATAAGAATTGTGCTTGACTTATTTTAAACATTCAAACATTCAAGACCAAACAGCAAAACATTGTTTCTTTTGTGTCTTCAAATGTATGCAAAACAATTTTACATCAAACAACACACTTTTCTTGGAGTCATTGTCAGTCTAAACACTTGCAAACATTGAGTCCTCATCAACATTGTGTCCTCTTGTCATGAAAAATAGTCAAACATTCAGATTTGGTCACAACCAACAACTTCACAAATTGAAAAAATTTTACAGTCCAGCAAACAAGAGCAATCAGTTTCAGAATTCTTGAGCTTCCTAGGTTGTTTCTCCAGGTTTTCATCTAGCATTCAACTTGTCTTTGGGTCTCACACAGTCCATCATTGCTTCACATCTTGCTTTACATTCACACTTGTCTAAACTTGAGTCAAAAGGTCACTTGCTTGTCCTCATCATACTTTGTCAACACACTACATACAACAACACTTTGCTAAGTGGTCCCTCATCAAGGTCTATCACCTTTGGGTCTCATTTGGTCTTACTTAGAGTCAAGGTCAACTTACCTCATCAAGAGAAACTATCCTCTCTTTGGAAGTCACACCTACTTTACTACATACATACTTGGTCTTACACTTTGGACATTGCAAGTACACCTCAGATTCATTTACACTCCATCCAACTCTTGGTCTTCCATACTTTTTCCATTTTCATCTAGTCTCACACATCTTGGTCAATACCTAGTTCATGGTTGAAACTCGTCTTCAAAAATCTAGGAGAGAAACTAAAGAGGCTCAAGAGTCCGCAAACATGAGTTCTTATGAGTATGACAATGATGTCTTTTTCAATATTGATCATAACACATTACCTGACATGGATGCCTATAGAAACATTCCAAATGTTGAGAACATGGACACTACAAACAACAATGATACACACAATGACAATATGGACAACTTTTCAATACATTCAGCAGATGTGGAAGAATCCATTATGAATCCCCATTTCAATCGGTTGGTTGAGGAAATAATGAGGAGGGATAGACAATACTTCTTACAAATGATGGCACAAAGTGGAGCCAAGATACCTCATGATTTTGGCATGTCTCAAATAATGGAAAATCGACCTTTGCAACAAACTCACTCCAACATGGATCAAAGGAGACCTAATAGTGGAGGAAATGGAGGACCATATATGGTACCTGAATCACCATCATCTTTGCTTCAAAAACTAGAGGTCCCACATACACATGGTCAAGCATATGATACTCACCTTCGCAGACCATCATGGAAGTCTTATGCAGATAGATATGCTCAAGCTAAGGATCAACCACCAAAGCAATTGGATATTCAAAGGCATGCTCAAAATTTGGACACAAGGAAACCCCGTGTCAAATTTGGGGGCAACACAATAGAACATGACATGCCTGTAGAGTATGGTATACATGGACAAAATAGATATTTCGTTCCTCAACATGAATCTATACCAAGTGGTCCATATATGCAGCATCACTATAGACCTCCTCCATATGAACATGTGTATGATCAATATCATCCATATATGCAACAAGCTCCTCCTCCAATTGGTGCCTCAAACATGGGGTATGGTTCAAGAAGTCGATCTCCACCTAAGAGCAATTTGGAGCAACAAATCAGGGACTTACAAAAGAAAATGGAGGACATAAATACACCAAAGCCAACATACACAATGAGAGACATATGTCCTTATCCATTTGACAAGAGCATTCCAATGCCTCCATTTCCTACACGCTTTGTGATGCCCAAATTTGATAAGTATAGAGGAAAAGGGGATCCTAAGGCACACATAAGACAGTTTTTCACAGCTTGCATTGAGGTAGCAGCAGAAGAGACATATTTGATGAGATTATTCTCACAAAGCTTAGGTGATCAAGCTATGGAATGGTTCTCCCAACTTCCACCTTGAATTAAGTCATGGGGTGACTTAGCAAAGGCATTTATTCAACATTTCTCCTACAACATAGAGACAGACATATCAACCACTACTTTGTGCAACACCAAGCAAAAAGAGGGAGAGTCTTTTGCATCATTTTTACAAAGATGGAGAAATCTAGCCAGCAGATGCTCTTGTGAAATTCCACAAAAACAAATGGTAGAAATGTTCACACAAAATGTTAACAAAGACATTGGCTATGATCTAAGAAAAACTTGTTTGTCCACCTTCAAGGACGTCATTGAAAAAGGCTTAGCAACAGAAAAGGTCCTAATTGAACAAGGAGTCATTAAGATATTCAAGGAAAACAAAGATGACTTTAAAGGAAAAGACAAGCCAAGATTTTGGAATAAAAACAAGAACACAGTCAATGATGGTGTTGTTGATGCCAACACAATGCGACCCAAATTCATCTTTTCGGGATCAAGTTCTACAAACAATCAAGTGAATACTCAAACAACTTCTAGATCATGAAGGAAGTACACCCCATTGGGAGAACCACTTGAGTCAGTCTTCAAGAAGCTAGTGGCAAACAAGGTAATCACAGTTCCAGATTTTCCTCCATATGAACCAAAGGTTAAACCAAATTGGTGGAATGATGATGAGTATTGTGAATTTCATAAGAGCAAAGGTCATAAGACAGGAAATTGTCATCGACTGAAGAACATCATACAAGATCTCATTGACAGAGGTGACATTGAAATTGAGGGACATTCGTCTAATCAAGAACATGAGATGTTTAAGGAGCCATTCCCAAAACATGACAAGGGAAAAGTTAAAGCCACAGATGACCAAACCAACTATACCAGAGCATCTTACAACTATGATTCAACTATCAATCACATCTCGATGGACAATTACGTCTCTACCATTATCATCAAGGACAAAAACCCTGAGAATTCTACCCAGAGACCCAAGATTGTCTTAAAAGGTGTTGGATCTTCTTCTGAACCTACCTCTGAATGTCATGTCACAACTCGTCGAGGTAAAATCACTTTGCAAGGTGCTCTAGCCAAGAACACTGCCTCCTCATCAACCAAACCTGAGTATGACCTTGTAGAACAATTAGGGAAGACACCCGCGCTCATCTCCATTCTTGAGCTCTTACGCATATCCCCCGCACATAAAGCCATTCTTGACAAAATCTTGAGAGACACTATTGTCCATACTAATCTGAACGTGGACCAGTTTCAAGCCATGGTGGGATACCTTTCCATTCCACACTCCCTTACATTCACAGAAGCCGATGACGCCTCCGTAAGTCAGCCACATAATGCACCACTACATGTTGAAGCCTTCATACACAAACATCAAATAAAGCGAGTCCTGATAGATGGAGGAGCTGGTCTAAACATTTGTACATTGAGCACAATTAAACAATTGGGATATTTAGATAAAGCTGTGAATTCTACAAACAAAATTACCATCAAGGCATATGATGATGAAGAGCATTCATCCAAAGGCACAGTCACCTTGCCTCTCAGAGTTGGGCCAGTTACTAAGGATGTGGTTTGTCAAGTCCTAGACCTTGATCTCTCATACAACATATTGTTAGGACGTCCATGGATTCATGAGATTGGTGCAGTACGATCTACATATCATCGATGTATCAAGTTTTCACACAATGGAGTTGAAGTGACCGTCAAAGCTGATCCTAACCCATTCATATATTGCCATAATCTGCGACCTAAATCAGAAATAACAATTCCAGCTAATCGAGAGGCTATTCCTTCATCAACATATGTGGATCTAGAATCCTTGAAAGCCTCTACATCAAAACAGGCAGAGATCAAAGAAAAGTTCAAGTTTAAAGATATGGGATGTGGTGAGTATATCTTTCATGTTGATCAACTCCCACTATCTCCTAAGGTATTCAGTCGACAGGAACAATCTATAAACAATTTGCAAGGAATTGGGTGTGAACCACCTAGTGTTGTGGCTACTAAGTCTGAATGCAAATCTCCTCTAGTGGTGCAAGCAACTCTTGATATCAATAGTCCTAAGAGTGGTTCCAACAAAGAATCTATTAAGCGTATTGCCAGCCCTCTTGAGAAATCACATAGCTTTACCATATCATCCACTACTTCCATTTCCACTCCACTTCTAGACTTGGATCAACAAGAATTACAAAAGCCCTTACTCATTGGGGATGAAAAATCAAGCTTTGAAAAGAAAAATCTACAAGTCAAAAATAAAGAGAAGTCCTTTAGTCCAAATCAAAATCAAAAGCTATTGGACTCTGCAAAAAACAAAGTCCAGGATAAAAATCTTATGAAGCAAAAAGAACAAGAGTTGATCTCCCCTAATATCAAAATAACTAGGGGAAAAAGTTCTAAAATTTCAAGTCAAAAAGCATACATTTTGATCCTAAGTCTCCATCATGCTATCCTACTTTCACTTCTTTTCACAGTCACAAGCCTTCATTACTCATTCACTTGTTCCACACATCCTTTCCCTTTTGGCGATACATCATGGACCTTTAATGGAGCTTCCTCAAAGGTCTTTGTTATCAAGGATGCCCAAACTTCTTTAGGTGACACGCATATGGGCCTATGTAGTCCACACACTAGTAATTCTATCTCAGTTCCTTTATCAAGGAAGACAGACACTCAAGCTACACATCATTCAATCAAGGAACAACACAGCTACAATCATAAGGTTAAGTCTCGCACATTTGAGGTAGTTGACTTGGTTCTCAGAGAAAACCCCAAAAATCAGCAAGACAGAGAGAAGAAGGGCAAGTTCGAACCAAATTGGCTTGGTCCTTACATCATTACAACACCATATGGATCTAGGGCATATCAGCTCTCAACTACAAAAGGTGAACCTTTGGAGGATCCTATCAATAGCATGCACCTTCGCAGGTTCTACACATAGCTCTTCAGAGTATCCTAATTCAAAAATACAAAAAAATCAAAAATTTCAAAAATACAAAAAAAATCAAAAAATTCAAAAATACAAAAAAAATTATAAAACAAAAAAATCGTTACTTGGTGAAAACCTGGCAAACAAGCGCCTTGTGACACAAAAAAATCAAAAAATTGAAAAAAGTAAAGAAAAACATTTCATCCAACGGTGAAAACCACTTCGGTGGCGCCCTGGGCAAGTACCATGGTGAAAACTTGGTCACCAGTGCCATGCGTAGAGACAGTGCTCCTCCCTCCTTCAGGATCCACTTTCATCCTTTCACTATTGCACACACTCATGACCAATTCATCCATAATAAACTTACCCATTCCCATCATGGCTTGTTATTGATCTACCCAAGATTGGTTAGCCATCCATAATAACCTCCCTTCCCATCCATAATAACCTCCCTTTCCATCCATAATAAATCAAATCCTATCTGTGGCTACAACAAATCCTATGTCTAGTGATGGGTGTGGAACTAAGAACATCACATGTTTCGAGGAGTACAGTTTTTTCCAGCTTCCTTCAGTCTATTCACACACAATCTGCAATAAAGCAACATTGGCATCGCCAGTCTGCAATAAAGTTTCATCTTCTTCGCAATAAAGTACCAATTTCATGGATTCAGTCAGTTTCAGATGAGACACAGCAGCAACAATGGGCTTCAACAAATCAAATCTTTCAACAGACTCAGACAACATCATGGTTCAGTGCTATCTATCCATTTTGTGAAAGTAAACATTGTGACCACAATCAAATAAGACTTATACAAGTGACAAGAGACACTAAACTTGAGGACTATAGTGGATGTTAGTGTCAAGTCTAGGTTTTCTATTGATTTCATCTTTTTTGGTGACATGTCTTTTAGCTTTTTTGGGATGTCTTTGACTAAAGATTCTATCTCCTTGATGTCTTTGACTAAGAAAGGCGAGGATGGGGTATCGTCACCTATTTGTATTTGCTGTCTGTGGATTGTCTCTTAGTAATGCTATGACTTGTCCAAGGATATGAGGACACTGTGAATCTAGTGTGGATTGGGACATTCCTTGTTTGTGACTATCTTATCTCCATGCAAACAGGTACAATGACTTTCTGGGTCGAACATATGCCTCAATTGTCATAACCTACTTGCCATAATAAAGCTCAATGATGATAACGCACAAGAAGATCTTTCACTTTCATATCTTCTGTCTTTCATCCCCCCTTTATTGATTGACTTCTATCATCCTTCTCAAGTCCGTGTAGCCTGCTATCACATGACTGAGTATAATGACACACCAAAAACATTTGCATTTCATATAGTTTCACCTGCATTGCCATATATAAGCATTTCATACATACATATAGATATCACAACTGCATCAGATCCTGCACACAACACCTATTAGCACAATTTACATTTGCATTATCATATTCATCTGCATTACATACATTCACATTTGCATCATGCATACACATATAAAACATAAAAGAACAAAAAAAAATATTGCATTGCATCATATAAATATTTGCATCCACATCATAAACATCACATAAGAACATCTCATCACATAGGTACACATGCATATAGTTGCCGCAAAGATGAATCATCTCATATATTTATATAAAGTGTCATGATACAATAATGTCAAAATCATATGGCTACAATCACCCGTAGGTGTCTACATCATCATACAAAATGGTACAATACTGATACATAGGGAGCCCTCTATGGCTATGATGAACTCCCTCCCTCAGAGCCGGCTGGCCTCGACGGAGTCTGAGCCCTAGAAGGACCCACCCAAAGATCATCTCTCTTGGCCCCTATGTCCCCTGCAGCCACCCCTCGTGTCGCCCTATCCGAACAGAGGAACCCATTGATAACTCCTGCCAACACTATTGGTAGTGCTAATCCTATCCATGTCATGGTATCCCAAGCCACATGCCCAGCACTCATCTCCAATCTAGGATCTTGGAACACTCGTCTCAGTGCATCCCTGTCTCCATCTCAATCGTAGGGTACTAACTCCCCATCGATCAGTATCCACAGAATCCTATATACATCCTCCAAGGTGACGGTCATCTCCCCCATTGGCAAGTGAAACGTACATGTCTCTGAATGCCATCTCTCAGCTAAAGCAGTCAGCAGTCCCATGTTTTCTCGAAACTCAGGCACATATAGAATATGTCTCAATCCCATAGCCTCAATCACAGCTTGGTCCTCGGCTATCAACTCAGGTCACAATCTTTGTGTCGATGGGAATCTCTCCGTGACTCCAACATCAGCAAATACTCCTGCAGTCAAGCAAATCAATTGTGTCAGTCATCGTGGCATTCAATGTTCATCACAAAATGCTACTTTTTATCTAAGTGCATCTAGCTATCTATCCTAGTGATACTCACTGTTCATCACAAAGTGTTGCTATATATCCTCATGACACTCACTGTTCATCACAAAGTGTTGCTATTTATCCTAGTAGTACTCCCTGTTCATCACAAAGTACTATGTGTGTGACACTCACTGTTCATCACAAAGTGTTGCTCACATTTGCACTCACTGTTCATCGCAAAGTGCTGCTCATATTTTAGTACTATATCTTGGTACTCACTGTTCATCACAAAGTGCCTTGATCTATCCTATCCTAGGGCCTCTTCTTGAGTGAATCCTCTTGAGAAGTTTCCTAATTGGCAATGTATGTTCTATCATAGAATTGTCAATCCTAGCCCTTTTTGCTATTCTAGTCTTCTCTAGAGGACCTGCTTGAGTGTATCCTCTCAGCAACTTATCCAATCGACAGCGTATGTTCCTCACAGAACTGCTGATTTGACCTAGAAGACACAAATTCACATTTTTGGATACAAACGCATTTTCCTGACATAAACGTGCATTTATTACATTACCTAGCATGCATTAATGACAACAATAAATGCATCGAAGTACGAGGTAGTTTTGTGGTACTTACCAGCTCTCATGCCTCTGCTGGCCTATGATATCGACTAACGCGGTCGAATCTGTGAACGAAAGCCATCGCTGCTGACTGCTACTGCTCTTTTCTCACTCCGCACTCTAATCTCTTGGAGGTGTAGATGACAATGAGGATGTATTTTCCCCCGTGGTCTATCTTATAGCCTACCCTAGCCCTCGCATTCATTTCCTGAGTCAGTCTTCGTTATCCCATGACTTTGTCACTTTATCTGGTCAATCCATTCTATCTTGTCTTTCTTATCGAGAGATTGTTTGCAATCTTTTCAGACATTTTCATCCAATCTCTCGAGGGGGCATATCATTCCCATCCTGGGGCAACTCTGTATCAGTTCATCTTATCTTCTTTGAAACAACGCGACAAGTCGCATTGTCTCAAAGAAGGGCAAAATGTAGACACCTAAAATTGTCTAGTCTAATTAAATAAATATTTTATTTATTTAATTATCTAAGCCTAATTCTTCTATTAATTAAATAAATCTTTATTTATTTAATTAATTCATTTATCCTCTTCTAGCCTTATTTCTCATTTAAATAAATACATTTATTTATTTAAATTATCCTTTTCCTAAATTAAATAAATATTTTTATTTATTTAATTGATCTCATTTCTTCTATTAATTAAATAAATCTTTATTTATTTAATTAATTCATTAGCCTTTTTCTACCCATGACACATGTCATTCATCTCTTAATTCTTACACTACCTAACCCTTTCATTATTTTATTATTTCTTCTACCTACCCTCTAATCCTAGCCGACCTCCTTTTTACACCTCTCAGTCTTATCCCTCCATTTCTTATAGTGTCTTCTATTTAAGGAGATGCTTCCTTCATTATAAAACCCTAATGAACTAATGACCTAATGAACTATTTTTGATCATTTGACTATACTACGATCCTACTTGCAACCACATTCCGTTCTTTGTTGAGCTCTTGTGCACATAAAATCTAAGAGCAAATATGTCAAGCAAGATCAATGGAGATAGGAAGAATGGAGATCAAAACCCTATTGGACATGTAATGGTATAATCTTTGTGATTTCATTTGATTTGCATTGTCTTAGGTAATCTTCATATGTTATGGTGGATCTTTGTTGTTGTTAGGATAGGGTTTTGTGGTTGAATTCATTTAGCCTTTCAATTTTGTTATTATTGTTATCCATTTTCACCATACACACTTGTCCCTCGCTTGAATCCAATCAATATGAACTATCTATTTCCGATAGATTTCTTCCCTAAGCTCCCATTCCTCTAAATCCTTGGCAACCCTATCTTCCTCCCTAAGAAAGGCTTCAGACAAACCATGCTATCTTATTTCCTTCGTAATGTCATTCAACACTAATTGAGCAACTTTCTTAGAATGAAAAATATTCCCAAAATACTAGCGGTTCCACTGTTTAAGTTGAACCTTAACAAATTGCAGTTTCTTGGCAAAAGTGTACATAGCAGTGCCAAATGCTGGCCTCCCTTTCCTCCACCACCCTACAACATGATCCTGCAAAGAAGGATCCTTCAACCACATAAGCTTTAATTTGAATGAAGGAGAGTGAACGACCCAAGCCGAAGAAGACACTAACTTTATGGGCCAGTGGTCCGACCCTCTCTAGTCAATAATCTCAGAACATGTGGACCACCCCCCACTAACCCAAAAAATAAAAACCAGAAAGCGGTCCAACCTCTCCACAATCCAATACTCCCCTACCCTCTTGTTGTTCCAAGTGAACAGACCATTACCAAACTTAATGTCAACAAGATGCAATGAAGATATATTTTCCTGGAGAAGGACAAAAGAAGGTTCCAAATGCATAACACCACCCTTCTTCTCACACAACTCTAAAATGACATTAAAATCTCCCGCCATAATCCAGGGATGAAATGGGAATAGCCCTCGCATAAAATAAATGTGAGACCATAAATTTTGCTTACCCTAAAGATGAGTGGGGGCATAAATATTAGTAAATAAGATATATTCCCCAATCTCAAGACTAGAGGCATCCTCAGACAAAGAAGATTTGGAAGCAACCCACAAAATAGGATGAATCCTCAAGGGATTCCATAGGTAGGCCACCCCTCCAAAAGAGCTAACTGCCCCAACACACTGACCTCGCTTCACCCCCACAGTTTCCGCACCACACCCATCATACTTTCCACAAAAATTTTAGTTTCCTATAGGAACAGGACATCAAGAGAATGACTCCTAATCAATTCCCGAACAACTTTTTGTCTAGGGCCACTGTTCAAGCCCCTTACATTCCATGATAGCACAATCATTTCAGAAGATTGGAAAAGTGAGAATTGAGAGTCTATACTGACCCTGACTCAACCAAATTCTCCCCCATCAATTTGATCTTATACAAATCCTTCTTTTTGCCAACCTTCGAATTCTTCTCCGAAGCACCTTTCTTAATATCTTTTTGATGAAGACCTAGGTGTACAGAGGTCATATTACTTTTAACCCTAGCAGGTTCCAATTTCTGAGCTGCCAAAGAACCCTCCCCCCTAGCCAAATTTACTTTTGCACCAAAAGTAGTTCCCAATTGGACCACTACTGGCTGATCCATCTCCATTTGTTGACTTCCAACCACTTGCAGAGCCTGGGTAGAGTCCCCAATCACGCTTCCTAGAACAACCCCTAAAGCACCTTGATCCAAAGGGATTAACCCCAGATTCACTTCCTATTGGCTAAGGTCATCCAGGGCTTCGAATCTGTTAAAGGTATTCTCCTCATGTCTCTCCTGCAAGGACCTCTTTTGTCCTCTATTCTTGTTCTTTGTCTTAACTGAGATAAAACCATCAGCACCCACTACCTCATTCAACATAGCAGCCTTTCCTTTATCAGCCCCATCTAGGTTATGGGTCGGCTATTGAGGTTGGCAGACCACTGATTTATGTCTGGAGCACTTGTACTGTAGATGACCATACTCATGACATAGATGACACTGAAATGGTAAAGTCTCATAATCCAACTGGAGAACCGAAGAATAAGAGCCCACACACATATCTATAGCATCTAGCAAAGGTTTACTAAGGTCAATTTCAACAAAGATACGAGCAAAAGTCATTATGTTTCTCCCTAGAGTTTTTGTTGAAGATCCCACTGGCTTCCCAAGAAGTGAGGCAAGCATCCATAGCACATCCTCTCGACAACATTCCACCAGAAAATGCGGTAAATGAACCAACACTAGAACCCTATTTGGGAACTCCTTCAAAGGGTTAAACTCTACATGCCAAGGTTTCATGAACATCCCCACCTAGTTGTAAAAATATGGGCCTCCTTCAAAAACCCTATTGTGATCCTCCATGCAGTTCAAAGTAACCATGAAGTAGTTGTTTGCCAGCAACATAATCTCCATTTCCCCTTCCAGTGCCCAAGTCTTTTGCACCCAGTTTTCCAAAAACTATAGAGAAACCCTCATCCCTAAAAATTTATGATATAGCGAGTGTTTTGAAAAGTATTCAACATCTTCAGCTATCATTTCTAGAGGAATAACCAACCTCAACCTCTCACTGCATCTCTCCAGACAACCATTAATCTTCGTAATCTGAGAGCCACCAGCACTACTAGACCTCGAGTCTGAGGAAAAACTATTATTATTAAAAGTCTTCATACTTTGGGATGGGGATTTTGAACCCACCGTAGCACAAAAATCCATGGTGGGAAGTGCCTTTGAGGCCTCTCCACTAATACTCGACATTGGACCTCACAAAAAAAATTAAAAACCCACACCCCAAAGGGGGCAAGCAAGAAGATCCAACAGCCAAGGCCCCACCCCTCCTAAACACCACAGAAAAGAATGAGCCAACCACAACCCCCTACCCTACTGGCAACCCATGGACCCGCAGAGAAACCCGAACCCCAGCCACGTGCAACACAACCCCCCGCCCGCAGACCACCATTCAACCCCTAGCCCCCGCAACTCCACCCCTCCTTGCATAGCCTCCACTGCCCTCCCCTCGATACACCAATAGACTATTGGCCACCCATGATCTAGGGCATCGATGCCCTAGCTCGACTACCTGCAATCTCCCCCACGCATGACATCCTCACCAGAAGAATATCTCATTAATATCCAACCACAACTTAGATATATTCAACACAAAAAACTTTAATTTCTTGTGACTTCAAGTGGATTTTCTCTTACCACAATTAATCATGTAGTGATCTCTATTTAGACAACACTTTGTGCTTGGCTTCAACTTCTTCAAACTTTTTCTAAGTTTGGATCATATTCCTCACACAATTGTACAAGTGGCTTAGACCATTTTATGTGGCTTTCACAAAACTTGCAATCTTCTTTCCTCTTGTAAAAGGCTTCTCTCTATTTTTTGGCCTCTTAGCCTCTTCTAAGACCTTGATTTGGCTTCCTCATAAATTGAGGGATTCATCTATTCATATATGATTTCAAACTTTACTACATTGGTTGTGCTAGACACAATGCACCACTGAGAGGGGGGTGAATCAGTGGTTTTGAATCTTTTTCCCTTTAACTATCCTATATGAGTATACCGGTTCACAGATCAAGCTCAATGAAGACTTACAGGTTAGTGGGGAGACCAACACAAACACAATCACACACAAAGGACATCTCATAATACCAATATGTATGAGGAAAACCCAAGATGGGAAAAACCTTGGTGAGAAATGCTGTTGGAGTCTACTACTCCAATCCAACCTCACAATCAAATCTCTATTATAAAGTTTAGGGAACCAACCCAAGGAGATACAACCCCTGCCTTGTTTATGGGCTACAACCCAAAGGAACTACAATCCCTGATTTAGGACACCAACCCAAGGAGCTGCAACCCCTACCTGATTTATGGGCTACAACCCCTGCACTAAGCTACAACTCAGTGATCACAATAAAAAACTCAAATACACAAGTAATTATCTTGTTACAAGTGAATCTTGCAGCCATTCCATATACATTACTCTGTTGGTGAGATACCTTCTCTACTACACCGACTTGCTCTTCTACTGCTCTCATCTGCTACTTAACTATCGATAAACTCTATCGGTACTCCTCTCCTCTTCTTCTACTCTGTTGGATCTCCACCTTACTCTCTTGTCTTCACCAATACAACACTCTGTCAATTCTATGTCTGCCTTCTTTGCATCTTCCTTCACTTCTGCTCTGTCGGTATGGACATGACTATCGGTTCTCCTCTGCTACCGGTTGAATGCTTCAACCTAGTTCACTCTCACACTTAGTCTCTTCTCATATATGCTTTGTGCACTTCACTAATTTTCTCTCACATATAGAAGTAATACACTTCATAGTAGCACTTGCTTCTTCTATTCAATAGCCACTTAACTCTGTCTTGGGCTTGTATCTTTATAAAAAAAAATTCCCGCCAAAAGCCAATTCAAATCTCAGGTAGTTAGGGTTTCCTCATCACCCTCGAGGAAAACCAAATCCAATTAGATTCTTCTTGATCTGATCTCCCTGATAGCCAACTATACACCTCCGCCATTAACGCGCCTTCTAGATCATGCCTTCTATCTTTGGTAATCTCCTTTTTCCCTATCGGTTGATCTCTTGGTCAAACACCAAGATTGGTCATGCTATTTCCTTCATTCACCTCGATCTCCTCAATCACTCTGAGCTATCTCTAAGTGGTCCTCTAGTCCTTGAGCTGCAAACCTCTGCAATGACTTTGCAACACATCCCGTGATTTGTGGGATCTTCCATTAATGTCGACCAGCTCTGCAACTACCCTGTTGGTGTGCATTCCTTCTTCATCCATCTGCAGGTCGGCCACCTTGACTCCTTGTGGCATCCTTGTTGACTAGTTGCTAGCTTAACTCTCCATGTCGGTCTAGATAGGATCACCGACCAAACACTCTATCGGTTCCTCTTTCTTGTCGGTTTACTAGCCCTATCGGTATCTTACATTCTACCGGTTAGCCTTCATGTCTACACTTTGCTAAACTGTCGGTGGAACTCCTTAATCGGTCACCAGACATGTCTATCCAAAACATGCTCATTCTCATTTGGTAGAGTCACATCTCTTATCGTCTTTGCTTCCATACTGGTTCTCATGCTTACTAGTAGCCATCTTGATGACAACATGTCATCAACCTTCCACTCTACTTCTCTTCTGATGGAACACTCAACTGGTCAGCACACTTGCTAACCTACCTTATGCACAACTTCATCAAATAGGGAGTCTTTTGCATCTATACCTTTTCTATATTCCTGGTGAATATTCATATCGGTGAAACCCTCTTCATGACACCATGCCATCAACCTTCAACAAACTTCATCTTTAGTTAGGCCATTCTCCTCTGATCAACTTTGACCATGTCTCAACCGGTTTCTCAAAGTGAAAAACTCATCACCCTTCATATGTACTAGCATCTCAACATGCCTTCTGAGATAGTCCAGTTCATAATACTGATTTCATGCACTCAAGGCATTCCTTTGATTCATTGGTAGATCTGGTGTGAGCCTTCAAACACTAGCCTTTACCTCTTCTTCCTTATCTCACAAAACTATAATGCACACTATGCATAATAGGAGATAAGTACCACTTACCAGTGAGAGTGAGTCTTTGTAATCTACATCCTGGAGTGCACTCATGTGGCTTCCCTATTTTTGCAACACCAGTTCAAATAGGCACATGTGATCCGGTGTGGGCACATTCACTATCAATCATTTCTTTTCATGATGACTGCATCATCCTCCAGTGGGATTCGTACAATTTTGCAACCTCACAACATACTAATAACCGATTCATCCTTCTCCTCATGTGTTGATGTGATTTAGATAGCATTCCGCCTCTTCATCACAAAAAATAGCTCAAGCACCTTGCCCATCCTACTTGTGCACTGGTCAACATCTTACCAGTTGACAACCACTCACTTGGTTGAACTGACTACTCTATGTCAACACATAACTTACTAGTTGAGAACCTTTCCTTGTCGGTGATACACTGTACCGGTAACCTATTCATCTCATCCACACAAGTTAGGCACTAACTTGTGTACCAGTGACCTTAGTGATCATTCCTCTGAGTGGCATGATCTTCCTTGCCTTGTCAGTGTCCTTCATTCTTACCTTACCAGTGTCCTGCAACACACAGAGATATCAAGGATATCACAACCTGTACTCCTCCTTGACAATGTTGCACATACATCACTCATACCGGTAGTTATTCCATACCAGTTGATATCAATGACAACACAATGCCAACAAGTTGGATCTTCTCAACATTACCATGATCTCTTCTTGCCATGGTATTCTCTTTATTTGTTTGGGCTATAAATTGTTTAGCTAGACCTTCTTTTCAAATATAAGGTTATTCAAAACTTTGATTGCTTCTATTGTTGACATGCAAATGTTAGTTTGAATTTACTCTCATATTTGGAGGGTCGACTTCACCTTTAGATGGTGGCTTATGCATTGACAATAGTATTGCCTTCATTGATTGAAATTACTATGTCCATGTAAGTTGGAGAGCTTTCCATACTAAAAAATATCACATAAATGACTTGTGATCTTTGTTAATCTCCTCTAGTGGCTTCCTATGGATTGATTTTTTCCTTTTGAAAAATAATGATCTTTAACATGCAAATCATTCTTGTTTGATTTATGATCCTATAGAAACTTCAAACCTGGTAGTGAAGATTCATCTTAAAACAACAATTTTCTCATCTAATCAACCTTCCTTCTTACTATTCGGATCTCCTTGGATCTTTTTACATCTTGAATGATTTAACCAAAACAATTTTTTGAACATGGCTCTAGTACCAATTGAGGAAATTAAAAAATAGAGACAAATTGATACATAGCAATAAACATAAATAAATTATTGCTCAATAGCTAATAAAATTTAATATTCATTCATATTGAGACTACAAACATCTATTGAAGAAAAATAAGAATGGAGTATTTTTCTCAAAAGCATATATAACTTTATTATTCATTCAAAACTAAATACAATAACTTCATGACCATGAGATCAATAATAAACTGATCAAAAGGTCAAAGATAAAGAAAACATTATAAATTACCTCTATATATAGAGGTCTTGAACAAGTAGAGGTACACCTAAAAAATCTAGAAGATCACACATACACAACTATATTTAACAACTTCATTCTAATTTTAGAGATTTTATTTTTAGCTCTACAAACTAGAGTTCTTCTTCATTCTATTTTTACAGATCCTATTTTTATATCATGCAAAAAATTGCAAAAGATTTCACACAATGTGGGGAAATCAGCATGCCCACAATCTCCCCCTTAGTTTTATCCACGAATTGGGTTGCTTCAACTCCTACAAAATTTTTATAATTTTGCATCATATTCCTCACATAATTCTATTGATGCCTTAGACTAATTTATGTAGCTTTCATACAACTTATGATCTTTTCTCCTCTTATAGAGGGATTCTCACCATTTTTTGAACTCTTGGCCTCTTCTAAGACCTTGATTTGGCTTCCTCACAATTTGAGGGCTTGACCTATTTCATAGGTGGTTTCAAACTTTATTGCACTAGCTAGATCTTAACAACCTCAACACAATCTCTTTTTCCCTAGAAGTCTCTTTATTTGTTTGGGCTGCAACAATTTTAGTTGCACCTTCTTTTCAAACATGAGGTTATTTTATACCTTGATTTGTTCTCTAGTTGACACACAAATATCTATTTGATTTCTTTCTCCTCTTTAGAGGATGGAGTTCACCTTTGGATGGTGTATTCTACATTAATATATTAATTGACTTCATTCATTGAAAATACTTTACCCATGTATCTTGGATAGTTTCATATACTAAAAAATGTCACATAAATGACTTGTGTTTTTTGTTTATCTACTCTAGCAACTTCTTATGGATTTCTTTTCTTTTTCAAAAAAGAAATGTTCTTCAACATCCAAATCATCATTGTTTGATTCTCAACCTTCCTTCAAATTCAAACCTAGTAGCAAAGCTCCATCTTGAAAACAAGGATCTTCTCATCTCATCAACCTTCCTTCTTACTAGTTGAAACTCCTTGTATCTTTTTGTAGCTTCAACAATTTAACCCATATAACTTCCCAAACATCACTCTAATACCAATTGAAGAAATTAGAAAATAAAGACAAGTTTCTACATAACAATAAACTCTAAAAAATTGCCGCTCAACAACTGATAAATTTTTTCTCAAAATTAACATCTTTTTTTGGCTTTTCATGCAGAGTAAGATTTCTACCATTGATAACCTTTGCAAAAGAGGTCTTCCTATTACTAACAGATGCTTCCTATGCAAAGAAGCGGCAGAAAGTATTGGACATCTATTGCTTCACTTCTCTTTTGCCATGGAAATCTGGAGTTTCTTCCTTGATATCTGGAACACTAATTGGGTCTTCCCTAATTTTGTTCAAAGATTGTGGTTTGAATGGAAGTGCCCCTTTGACAATCAGGCTTTGGGAGTCCTCTAGAATATGTCTCTTCCTCATATTACTTGGGATATTTGGAAAGAATGAAAAAATAGAGTTTTTAGAGATTTAGAATCTCCTGTGCTTGTAGTGGCTATTAGAATTAGAAATGCTATCAAGGAGAATTTTCTTCACTCCTACCCTAGTAGAAGGACCAATCATCCCCTCCCTACTCTCTAGGATGAGTGGGATATTATCAAAAGGTGGAAAATTGGCTAGAATATCTCCATTCCTATGCACAAAATTAAACAGTGTAGGCACAATGTTCTATGGCATCCCCCTATATGGGATGGATCAAAATCAATGTGGACAGGGTGGCTAAAGGGAATCCTATGTCGGCTGGGTGTGGGGGAGTGGCTAGGAATCATATGGGTCTGTTGGTTTTTGTGGTGGCGCTCCCTCTAGGCACC
Organism: Cryptomeria japonica; assembly: GCF_030272615.1. Taxonomy (NCBI): domain Eukaryota; kingdom Viridiplantae; phylum Streptophyta; class Pinopsida; order Cupressales; family Cupressaceae; genus Cryptomeria; species Cryptomeria japonica. The sequence goes on along the minus strand of NC_081415.1, from coordinate 7,399,834 downwards.
CAGTCCAACCATTTTGTGGAGGCCAATGCTTCCCATTTAGGGTTATACATGGCTAAAAGGGAAGGATTTAGAAAGGTCTGGTTGGAATCTAACTCACTTAACATTACCAACTATTTGAATGGGCGTACGGATCCTAGCTAGACTATTGCTAACTTGATCAAAGATTGTTGTGATATGATTAAAGAGTTGGATCAATTCAAAATATCTCACGTATTTCGGGAAGGCAATAAAGCGACAAATTTATTGGCCAATATGGTAGTGGGCTATGTGGCAGAAAAATGGTGGAGCAATCAGGACTCTTTTCCTAAAAATTTGTGCAACCTGACATATGATGATACCGTCCACTTGTGGTAATTAATGAAGGACAATCATGATTTAAATAAGTTGTTGGAGAAATGGTTTCCTTTCGATTTCCCTATTCGAAGATCTAGAAACTTCCCTTGTGCCTGGCTTTTTTGTATTCTTGTGTTGCCCCTGTCCTGCTCTTGTTTGGAGACTTGTCTTATGTGGCCCATTTCCTGCTTTTGTTGCGTGACCTAGACCATTATGTGTGGGGACAAGAATAGGCAAGAACAACCCACTTTTGATAAATGGAAGAAAAATAAGGAGGTGTGGCAGGAAATTGTAGATGGGGGAATGGTTCCCTTCTTGGAAAGACTCTATGGCCCTTCTCCTCTTCTCACGGAAATGTTTGTCAATGGGTGGAAGAAAGGGGTTTTGAGGGCTTATGGTGTTGAATTTCAGGTGGATGAAACCCTAGTGGCCACAGTTACGGGTTTTCCTATAAATGGCAGAAGATTTTACAAAGACATAAAAATAGGGGAGGAAGACATAGCAAATCTTTTTGATAAAGATAACGAGTGTTTATGAGTTAATAAAATGGCAGATGGTGGCTACAACAGAAAGGACTTAATGGCTCCCTGGGCAGATATGGCCGAGTTCATTATGAGGTACATGAGCTTGATGGTAGATATGCCAATGTCATTCCTTATCATTTTACCATTTTAAATCACTTTAGGCATGGCAAAGTTATTTCAATTCTGTTCTATATGGTTTCTTCTTTGGAGAATAGTCTACAAAAACATGATGAGAATCCGAATAATCTGGTCCTCCATGAAGGGCTTATTGTTCTCATTATGGAGTATGCCAAAGCCCATGAAGTTGTGCCCTCTCTCTCTGAGAAAGGCTAAATCTCTATTACTGATGTTCAAGATGTCTCTGATACAGATATAGAGATGGAGGATAGTGGGAGCGCCAAACCTCTTGTTGACCCTGATTATAAGTTGGTTGAAGAGGGTGAGATGTTGGTCACTCCTAGAACCCATAGCAGCAAAAACCTCCCCAAATGGGCTACAAGTAAATATAAATTGACCAACAAGATGGTCTCTCAAACTGAGCCTTATTCCGAAAAGAAGAAGTTGGCTGCTAAAGACTATGGTCCCAAGACTTTCAACCAGGAAATCAAATTGGACATTCCTCTTCATGTTTTGAAGGAGAAGCAAGGGACTCTGCCTAAAGATGTGGATAGTTTCTTATAGAAGAAAAGTCCTCTGATGAACCTGGTGATGAAACTGACTAGAAGCCAGGAGAACTATTGGAAGTGGGTGGGGAAGGAGATTGATACCCTCAAAGAGGGGATTAAGGAGATAATTGATATCTTCACTGATTCGCTTGAGCCTAACAAAATGGATTATCTCACGATCATGACCCAAAAGCTTTCCCATGATGTGGAGGCTATAACATGTAATCACAAGCAAATAATTGAGAAGGTTGAGCAGTCTATGGAGGAGATCAAGAATAACCTTAAGAATATGGTCAACATAACCAGGGAGGCCACGATAAATAGTATGGAGGGGCTGGAAAAGATCAATGCCATGGTGGCAAAGTATAGATCCAACCCTATTGGCAGTAATTATCCTAGTGATAGTAACAGAAAGAAAGTACTAGGAGGTGAAGACTCTATTGTGGGTGGCAATAAAACTACGGACCATAGTTCCAGGACCAGAAGTAGGAGCAACAATAAGGGTACCTCTAGTTTCATTATGGAGGACTTGGAGGAAATCAACAAGGCTACCATCCAAAAGAACAAAGAGCTTGTGCACTCTCTTAATTGAGTTCTTGTCTATGCTTTGTTTTGTTGTCTGTTGTTTCTTTTTACTTTTGAGCTCGGTTTGGGGTGTTCCCCTATTTTGCTGTTGGTTTTTGTTTGGTTGGTTGATGGCCTATTTATGTAAAACTCTTGGTTTTGGGTCCATGTTAAGCCCATTTATCTTTATCAAAAACATCTAATAAAATTTTATCATCATATAAATTAAGATAACAAACATCTATTAAAGAAAAATAAGACTTGATAAATTTTCTCAGAAGCAAATATAATTTTTTATTAATTCAAAACCAAATACAATAACTTCTTGATCATGAGATCAAGGATCAACTGATCAAAAGATCAAAAAACATTATAAATTCCCTTTGTATAGAGAGGCCTTGAACAAATTATGGAATATCTAAAAATGGAAGAACACACAAGCATAATTGTAGTGAACAACCTGATTCTAATTTTAAACCTTTTATATTGAGCTCTACAAAGTAGATTACTACTTGATTCAATTTTTAGATATACCATTTTTATATCATGTAGAAAATTGTAGAAGATTTCATTTGACATGGGAAAATTAGCATGCCTACTATTTTCCCCTTAATTTCATCCACAAATTTCATTGCTTCAACACAAAAATATTTGATATCTTCATCTGACTTTAATAGGATTTTCTCCTAACATGATGAATCATGTGGTGATCTCCACTGGGATTACACTTTGTGCTTGGCTTTAACTCCTTCAAATCATTTCTAAGTTTGGATCATATTCCTTGCACAATTGTATTAGTAGCTTATACTAATTTATTCATTTTTCAAAAAACATACAATATTCTCTCCTCCTATAGAGATCTTCTCTCCAATTTTTGACCTCTTGGGCTCTTCTAATACCTTGATTTGGCCTCCCCACAAATTAAGGGCGTCACCTATTTCATTGGTGGTTTCAAACTTTACTGTATTGGCTTGATCTTATCAACATCAACACGATCTCTTCTTGTCATCGCAATCTCTTTGTTTGGTTCCACCTTCTTTTAGACACAAATTTATTCAAAACGTCGATTTCTATTGTGGTTGACATGCAAATGTTAGTTTGATTTCACTCTCCTCTTTGGAGGGTGGACTTCACCTTGGGATAGTTGCTTCTGCATTGACAACAAGATTGACTTAATTGACTGAAAAATACTTTGTCCTTGTAACTTGGATAGCTTCCCATATTGAAAAATATCACATAAATGGCTTGTAATCTTCTTTGATCTCCTCTAGCGGCTTCCTATGGATTGCTTTCTATTCTAAAAAATAATGGTCTTCAACATGCAAATCATCCTTGTTTGATTTGTGATCTTCCTATGACTTCAAACATGGCAACAAAGCTTCGTCTTGAAAATGATGATCTCATCTCATTGACCTTCCTTCTTACTAGTTAGATTTTCTTGGATCTTTTTGTAGCTTGAGTGATTTAAACCAGATAATTTTTCGAACATGAATTTAATACCAATTGAAGAAAAATAACAATAGAGAAATTTTCTCAAAAGTAGATTGTTGCCAAATTTTTACAGGCTAAATTTGGTGGCCTAATGAGACCTTGCAATCATTCATATTGAGAAGGTACAAAAATGTTCTACTGAACATCATTGATCTAGATTTGATTATAGTTGTCATTTTCAGTTTTTGTGCAAATACATAAAGCAAAAGAATATTCTACATTTGCATAAATTCTGTATTTGTATTCATAATGTAAAAAATCAAAGTCCCACACAAGCCATGGGATTAGCCTCATTTGATTCATGATACATGAAACAAGTAAATAATACATTTGATAAATGTAAATGGTATAGCTAACTGTAATGAAAAAAGACAGAAAGGCAGTGTTCCATCATTGCCTATGCGATGATATCGGAAGTTCTATCTTCCTCTAGCTGTGGTTGAATGTCTCAAAGAAGGCAGCTCCATTTTTTCCTAGCCTTGCAAAAAGTGAATAAAAGAGAAAAGGTTAGAGAAAAAACTCCAAGCAATGATGAAGCAAATCCAATCTACATTTCTACATCACAATTAGGCATATCACATGCAGTCACCAGAGGCATCCATTAAGTATTTAGTCATCAAGATCAAAAGGGAAAAAGAATGAGTTCAAAATTCACTGAGTTTTCAGCTTCATCATGTTTTTGCTAATTTATTTGTTCACTCTGTAGGCATAGGAAAAGTATTGATGTTGATTTATGAATTATGCATGTAGGGTAAAATGGGCTCCCACAAGGGTTGAGCCTAGTGTGCAAGTGAAATATGACAAGAGCTACAATAACATATCACTATCCAAAAGTGTGATAGGAGGTGCAATACCAAATAGAATATCCTTGTCCAAATACATGACATGAAGGATAAAAATGCAACATATACAACATTTAAATATGCAGTAAAGATAAAACAACAGCTACAAAGAAATATAACAGTGAGCATGACACTGTCAACAATGAAAAATGATCGAGAAAGTAACAGCTACAGTCATCATAAAGGGGGAAAACACAGTGTCTAATAACAGAAGCAGCAACTATAGGAAAGAAATTAGAGGAGATACAAAATCTTACTGCCCTATGTAACAATAGAAACACATGAACATGAAGGCATTATGATTTGAGGGCACAAATGCTAATGAACTGATTAAAGAAAAGTGCAGCTCTTTCACAGTCACCCCAAAAGCATTCAATGAAAAACAAAATGATGAAGGTTTGGTGGTCCCAATGCACAAATGCAACATATTCAAAGAGCAAAGAGGGAAAATCTAATTGAAGAGATGTCATTTCGACATCACAAAGAGCTATAACAAGGAATAATGCATTGAATACACAAAGCAGTCATGCGGCCTGAAACATAACAGTGAGCAATATCATGAAATTCATCACCGTGAAGAGAATGTATGGAGCATTTTTAGATTACAGTAAATAACAGAGCTTGTAATAGCATATCCATGCACAAAAACCTCAAACAGACTAGGGTTCGGCTTCTTTACACAGTAGACCATTTTTGAAGCAAAGGAGAGATAGAGACAAAATATCAAAGTAACAAGTACAGTCTGAGATCATGCACAGAAGGCACATATCTGAAAATTTATTTTCTAAAAAATCCTATGCATGCATGGATTTAAAAAGAAGAAATTTTTTGTAACAAATCTCTTTGCAAATGACAATATTGATGAAGAGAGAAGCATACCCGATCAATAAACTTCATGTTTGATGTCTAGTTCAGATTTCAAAGCCTCAAATCAATCCCTCCTTCGAGCTCTCATAGAAAGCATGACGGCCAGGCTTCCCGTGAAGTTTCTTGAACAAGTGTTCAAATGAGTGACTTTAGGGTTTGAAAACCCTTTTCTTCACTTGAGTTTTTCTTTTAGAGAATAAGCTTTTGCATGACCCAATGACTCAGTCATAGGGTGGCTTTAAAAAGACTTAACTTTATTAAGATTCTTTTCCTTTATCATATGTAAATTATTAATTAATATATTAATATTGGCAAATGAAAACAACAAATCATGAGCCAATATTAGTATAGTAATTAATAATTTTTATTATTAATTATTTTCACACACATATATAGGAATATTTTTAATTTTTATATCCTTATATATATATGTGAAGATAATTAACATTATCATCTTAATAGGCACTTTGAGCTTGGTCTTTAGTTTTGTAAATGGACTTCACATCTTTTCTGGTCCAAGTTGAAATTTTTGGAGGTTCACTCTCAATCACTGGGTTTTTGGTGATGGGATCATACCGAATCCAGTCTATCATTGCATCGGTATTGTTGACGACCGAATGTTTTAAGTATCATCTGTTAATCATCTCTATGAAATTTAGTTGCAGTGGAAACCTTGCAAGCCAATAAATCAGTTTTGTTATGTTTGTGCAAGAATTTCCAACACGAGTTCATCTTCCATGTTATTTGTGAAGAAAGTATAACCAACAGATATTAGACAGTTAAATACTAACCTGAATTTTTGGGGTTCAATTATGCCTGGCTGTAACTTCAATTCCCGGAACATTTCCAAGTAATCTGAGAAAGCTTCACTGATAACTTTTGAGGAACGAAGTATGAATGGATCGATAAACAGCCATAACAGCACTGGAAGCAAATTCTTTTTCCCATATGAGCATTACCCTCCAATAAATGGAAACTCAGAGACATTTTTCCTTCGTAAGGCTTGGCGTGAAGCAATACAGAATATTTACAGTCCACAAAAACATTAAGGACATGCGGCTCAACCCTGCCTCCCTTCCACAAACATGCACGACATATCCAGTCGTAAACATCTGGAAACTCCATAAGTACCCACATTAGCACTGAATAGCAACGAATATTGAATAGCAAAATATTGAACATTTTAAAGAGAAGGGCTTGTGTACCTGCACGGCATGTTTGTTTCTGGTGGGCATTCCAGAATAGTTTCAAATCTTTAAAATTTCCTCTTTTGATTTTTTCTTTATGGACAGAAGACTAGGCGGCTGGTGGTGGACTAGGTTTTTGTACGTGGTGGACGTCAAAAATATTATAATTTTGTATTCTTCTAGAAGGGAGCGTGTTTCTAAAACACTTCGGTAGTTTCCAGGTAGCCTTCCACGTTCATAATTTCCAAGTCAAAGTCAAGTTGAATATTTTGTTTTTTAAAGAAAAATAAAGTTACAGCTAACAATAAATGGGAATGGTTATTCTCCATAGAAAACATTACAAAGTGTAAAAATATAAATTTCCATCATGTAGTTGGTTTTCAACATATCTTTTTTGTTATAAAATAACATTGAGAAGATAGATTAAGATGGTCCTAAAAATTTGTTGTCATTTGCTGATTTTGAGTTTTTTATCAAGTGCTATTTTGTATGGAGAATAGACAGCTCCTCAATAAATAGATTTAATAAAACACATTTTTCTTAATTACAATGACAATATATATCATTGAAATCAAAAATTACAATAATCAATAATTTACAAGTCAATAATTTCATAAAACACATTTTTCTTAATTATAATTTCATGAACTGAAAAAAAAAAAAAGTCAATCCATAATTTTTTTTAACAAATCACTCCATTAAAAACAAAATCTACAGGCCATTTTAGAAATGAGTTTGAGCGGGAGCAGACGAGCAAGTAGGTGCAGGCGATCTAGGGTCTCGACCATGGAAAATTCTGATGAGGGAGGTGAGGATGGGGATGTTTACAACGACGATGTGGACTCCTCTTCCTTGGCCAGTGCTGTTGTTCTTGTTGGTTTGGTTGTTTCTGGGAACAACTTTTGTTCCGCCCACTTCTGTCTCTGTGTGGCTGTTCTTTCCTCTACGGCTGGCTTCTGCGGGAGTTGTGTTTCATGGTGGCGGCTCTCTGGAGGGTCTGGGGTGTATTGGAGGGGTGTTGATTTGTTTTTGGTTCGTTTTGGAGCTTTCTCATCTCTTGGGTTTGTTGGTTCTAGCCTTTTCTCTAATGGGTTTGTTAGTTGTTTTCTCTATTGGAGCCTTTGCGCCAAGGCCTTGTCTGGATCCTCTCCGGTGGTGCTTGGGGGCTTTTTTGTTATGTTCCTCCTTGTTTTTTTTGTCCCCTTTTCTATGCAAAGGGCATTCTCTAGTTCTATTTGGTGCCTTTTGTCTTTGGATTGTGTTTAGGAGGATGTGGATTGTCCTTTTATTGTTATATCTTGTAACACCTTCCTGGCTGGTTGATTTGGGTGTTGTTGGTCCTTCTCAATGTTCTTCCGGGGTTGTGGTTCTTGAGCTTCATTTTTTGCATCTTTGGGCTTCTCTAATCTTTTCTATTGAGGTGGTCTTGTCTTCTTTTGAGGGGTAGATGGATGTGGCTGGATTTGTCCTTTATCCTTTTGAGGTGGAGATGGATGCTTTTAAAGTTGTCTGGAAGTTCTATTGTGGGGATGTTGATACCCTGTTTTATGTTTGTAAGGGAGCTAGCATTAGACTTTGTGTTGTATTTGGTCATTTTTCTCCTATTGAGGTGGAGATTATGGATGATATGTTGGTGCTCAATCTCTTGGTGGTTATTCTAAATGCCATGTGCGCTGTTGTTGGAGATGGAAAGTACTGACGAGGGGCTCTTGATGCTTTGTTTTTTAATTGTTGGAGAGCAGAGAACAGTACGCTATATGGAGTACCTCCATAATCCCCTATTGAGGTGGGGATTTTTGATGTTTTTTTGTTCATTTCTCTGTTTTTTCTCAAGACCAAGGTTAACGGTTCCTTTCAAAAACACATTGTTGGTTGTAAGAGCCTTACAAAACCCATTCTTATTGGTTGTGGGAGCCTTATAAAACCCACTGTCAAGATTGAGGGAGCCTGGAAAAACCCTATGTATTTTCTTCTTTTCAAGGCCGGGCTGGATGCTGACAGTTTTCAAGGGCCCAATTTGGCTTGTCTTTGTTCTTGGTTAGGATCAGTTTTTGTTGATGATTTCCTGATGATTCTGCTATAGGTTAAGGGAGCCTAGGAAAATCATTCTTGTTGGCTGAGGGTGCTAAAAAAACCATTGTTTTCTATCTTCGAGCTCTACTAGTTTTTTTAGATCTGTGGCTTCTGCCAACGTGGTTTATTTGGTCTTATCTATGTAGTTTGGCTGGCATTGGTTTACCTTTGGCTGCTATGTGTCTTTGATGTATCCTTTTGTAGCATCCCTTTGTTGGTTCTAGATCCATGAAAAATCTAAGGGTTTCTGGTTCCTTTAAAACCTGTTGTATGGGGTTTCTGGTCCCCTCAAAACCTGCTTATCCTAATCAAAAACAAAATCTACAAGTGAAGCTGAAATACTAAGCCCATGTGATTCAATACCAACACATCATCTATCTCTTGCTCCATAATTTTTGAGTGACCAAAACAATACTCCTCACTATTAAAGTTCTTTGAAAAATGATTAGTATTCTTTTATATAATTATATAATATTAAAATAATAAATAATATTAACATTATAAAATTTATAAATTAATTTAATAACAATTTATAATTGTTTAAAATAATAGTCATGTCAGTTAATAGTGCTAAAATTTTTGTAAATAATGTTTTGGTATAACATGGAAAATTAAATTAAATACACTTGTTGAATAAAAAATCAAATTTAGCGTTAAGTCATTTTAAAATGTGATATCAATACAAAAAAGTTATTAGAACTGTGTGAGGTTGAAATGTATCAATATCCAAGAACATATTATTGAAATAGTATTTAGATGATCATAAGGTTTTATATGAACCTAAAGTGAAGCAAAGTATGTGACTGTAGTCACTGGTGAGGAGGGACCTTAGGGAGATGAATCCAAACCAGTTAGCAAGAGTAAACACAACAGAAACACACAGATATGATGGAGACAATGCAAAATAGGCAATTTTATTGCATGAAACTCAATTACATCCAACCGGCAACAACTAGGTTACAACATACCGACACACAGCCCTAGTAGAATAGGTCTCATTGGGACCTTGAATTGAAAGATCTATCTTCTAGAGGCACAATCTATCTATCTGATACTTCTTGATTCTCAAAATGATTACATTCTTAAGCATGATTACAAATATATATATATATATATATATTTATCCAAAAAGGGTTCAAAACCCGATGAACAAGACCTAACGTGCAAAATGAATAAGGTCGGCCTCCGATAAGAGATTCCTCCAGAAATCCAATGGATGAAATGTAGAAGGTTGGCCACATGCCAAGCAATATCGAGATCAACACCCAAGGCTTTGTAAGCTTCAAAAAGGGTTCTGATAGAACACTAGAATAGGTCTCAGGCAACCGGTAACAAGAAATTGTCATGGAAAACAGTAGTGATATCTTGTCAAAAAGTGATCCAAATGAGATGTGGTTTGAAAAAAAGAAAGATGATCAAGTCTTCAAGTCGAATCCAACTCCACAAGAGTCAGTGAGCCAAAACCAGGATACATAGAAAGGAAGTATTTTTGGTTCATGCAAGATTGCTGTGAACCGTGGATGCTCCTACATCAAACATCTGGGGTTAATGAAAAGTGAGCCTCTCACTTTGTAGGGGTCAGAGGGAAACTAAGGCGATCTACCTCTTCCTGAGAAATCCAAGATGAATCTTCAATTGGTTTTTTCTTCCACTTTACAAGATATTTTTTGTACTAACTGTTCTAGGTACTGCGCCCAATCCTACTGTCCAAAATCTCTTCAATCTGATCTGGTTCCTTTTGGGGCAATTTTTTCTCCAAGTCCGCAACACTATCCTTACTAAATTCTAGTTGATGGTACTCATGAAGATCTGCAATGTTTAATATAGGTGATATACTTAGGCTATCGGTAGCTCTACTTCATATGCATTTCTAGAACTCAACATTCTCAAAATCTTACAAGGTCCAAACTTCTTCATGTGCAACTTACCAGAAGTTGGGAATCTGTCCTTTCTCAAGTATACCATTACTTCATCGCCAACTTCAAATTTCTTATGTCTCCTATTCTCATCTTCCTTCTCCTTATATTTGTTGTTCATGTCTTCCAAATGTTGTTTAACCTGAATATGCAATGCTGCCATGTGATCTGCAAAATCTTCTACTTTTGAACTCTTCCAGTCTTCATTGCCAATGTCTCTCAATTCTACTATTCCTTTAGGATGCACTACGGTAGCAATCTCAAAAGGTGTTTTATTGGTACTTCTATTCACTAAATTGTTATAGGAAAACTTTGCTTGTGCAAGGATCAAATCCCAACCTCCAGTTTTATCTCCCGCTAAGCAGCTCAACAAGTTTCCCAAGCTTCGGTTAACTACTTATGTCTGTCCATCAGTCTGTGGATGAAAAGTAGAATTGAACTATAATTTTGTTTTCATCTTCTTCCAAAGTGTTCTCCAATAATAGCCAACAAACTTAGTTTCTCTATCCAAAACTATGGTCTTAGGCAATCCATGCAATCTCACCACTTCCTTGAAAAATAGGTTTGCTACATGCAATGCATCTGATGTCTTCTTACAAGGTATGAAATGATCCATCTTCGAAAACATATCCACTATCACAAATATAGAATCATTCCCTCTCTGTGTCTTAGCCAATCCCAATACATAATCCATGCTTATATCCTCCCAAGGTCTTACCGGTATAGTCAAAGGTTTATACAATCCCACATTCTGACTACTACCTTTTGCAACTTGACAAACTCTACAACTCTGCACATATCTCTTAACATCCTTATGAATTTGGAGCCAAAAGTACTGCTCACTCACATGCAACTATTTTATTAATGCCAAAATGTCCAGCTAAACCTCCACTATGCTTCTCTTTGATTAGGTTCTCTCAAATGGAACTATTAGGTATGCATAATTGAACTCCCTTGAATAACGTCCCATCTTGAATAAAATAATCCAACCATTTTCTCCTATCAACCATAACCGGTTCTCTACATGCTTTCCAAGGTTCTGCAAAATCTGGGTCTTCATCATACAAGGTCTTCAAACCTTCAAAACCTAATACTGTCACTCTCATTTCTATTAGTAAATTCCTTCTCCCATTCAATGCATCAACAACTTTGTTATATTTCCCACTTCTATGCTTCAACACAAAGGTATAACTCTGCAAGAATTCTACCCATCTCATATGTCTCTGATTCAACTTACTATGACTATTCAAATATTGAAAGCTTGATGATCTATATACAACACAAACTCTTTAGGCAACAAGTAGAGTCTCCATTCCTTCAAGGCTTGAATTATGGCATTAAATTCCTAATCATACACTGAATATCTCCTCCGGGCATCATTCAATTTCTCACTAAAATATGCTACTGCTCTCCCTTGTTGACTCAAAACTGCTCCTATTGTTGTTCCACTTGCATCACAATCCACTTGGAATATCTTATTGAAATCCAGTAAAGCTAACACAGTTATAGGGTTACAAACTGAACTAAAATTCCTGATAAGCTTCCGGTAAAAAATAGCCAATCCATGAAATGATCTTACCTCTCCAATGTTTTTCGGTGTAGGCCACTCAACATTGGCTTTCTCTTCAAACCATCCTCAGATATCACAAAGCCCAAATAGACTAACTCATCCTTCATGAAAGTACACTTCCTTATATTGATCCACATTTCTTCTCTCAACCTTTGTAAAACTTGTCATAACTGAATCAAATGCTCCTCTTTTGTTCTACTAAAAATCAGAATGTCATCCAAATATACAATAACAAACTTACCCAAGAATTTTTTTAATACCTCATTCATCAGCCTCATGAAAGTACTCGATGCATTAGTCAATCCAAAAGGCATCATGAACCATTCATACAGTCCTTCATTTGTCTTAAATGTTGTTTTCCATTCATCACCTTCTCTGATCTCGATCTGATGTCCATCTTCAAATCTATCTTTGTAAAGTATTTTGCTCCACTCAAATAGTCCATTATGGCATTCATCCTAGGCAAAGGAAACCGGTACTTCACTGTGATCTTGTTTATTTCTCTTGAATTAGTACACATCCTCCATTCTCCATTCTTCTTAGGTGCTAATACTATTGGTACTGCACAAGGGCTCAGAATTTCCCTAACCAAACCTTTTCTTAATAGCTCCTACACTTGTCTATTTAGTTCTTCATTCTCTGTCGGTGTCAATCGGTGTGCAACTTTGTTAGGCAAACTAGCTCTAGGAACCAATTCCATGCAATGACTAATACTTCTAATAGGTGGCAATCCATCATGTACATTATTTGAAATGATGTCCTCATATTCTGTCAGCAAATCTCTTATCTCCACCAGGTGTCCTCCTTCTGATTCCAGTCTCTCGGTCTTCTTAGGAATCAAGGCAAAACACACATTCTCGTGTCTCAATCCATCCATGAATTTCATTCCATCCACTAAGTAGATTCTGGTATTTGTATAGACTTCACCCTTCAAAGGTTCCTCCAAAGGTAACAAGGTTTGCTTCATCCCATAGGCCACAATAGTGTATATGTTCTTCCTTCCATCATGTACTGCCAAGGTCTTCCCAACAAAAGATGATAAATATCCATAGGCATAATATCACACAAAACTTCATCATGATAATTCCCAATTTTTTATTTTACCAAACACTATTCACTTACTAACAACTTATGTTCGTCCTAAATCATGTTATTTGATAAGGCTTAGGGTGTTTCAATATCTCCAATTTTAACTTATTCACCATCTCTTCTGAAATAAGATTATCTAAACTACAACTATCAATAACAACTTTACAACACTTATCGGATACCTTACATCTGGTCTTGAACAGGTTCTTCCTCTGCAAGGGATCTTTATCTCCTCTGGTATGACACAAAGCTCTTCTCATCATCAACAATTCTCCATCTTCTGGTTTATTGTATGATCCGGTGGGGTTTTCTTCCACCACTGCTACCCTTCCGGTAGCCTCTGTATTCTTACGGTGTCTTTCTCCTCCACACTTAAAGCAAGTTCCTCTAAATGTCCTCTTGTCTTGTCTTACAAAGTTCTCATTCCGGTAACCATATAGTTTTCTCCTTCGATAGAAGTTTCTATCATCCTTCTGGCATGAATTACCTTCTTTGCTCACTTCCTTGTCCTTGTTCTAATCTATACTGGTTCCTCTTCCTCTGGTATATCCTCTTCCTCCTTGAAATATTCCTTCGATAAACCTTCCACCTCTACCTCTTTGTCTCTGCTCATGTCTTTTGTTCAATTTCTCTTCAGCCTTTAGTGCATACTGGTAAGCCTCTTCAACACTCTCCACTTTGATCATACTGATTTCATCTTGTATAGACATCTGCAACCCATTCACATATCTAGTAATTTGTTCAACTTCATCATAAACATGTACGAATCTAATGTTCAACTTGTAAAATGCTTTGGTGTATTCCTTCACACTGGATTCCTTCAGTCTCAGGTTCTACAATTTCTAGAACAAATCCACTTTATAATTCATCAAGACAAACTTTGATTTTAACTTAGCAATCATCCAATCCCATGCCTTAATCTTCTATTTACCTCTTCTTTCTCTATCAACTTGTAAATGCTCCCACCAAAGAGATGCATGACCTTTCAACCAGGTACAGGCATATTTCACCTTCCTCTCTTCTGCAATGTTTTTAAAATCAAAATATTTCTCCATCTCCGAGATCCAATCCATCAATTCATTTGAATCTAACTTCCCATCATATTTTGATGGGGTAAAATAAGGTTTAGTGTTCACCCTACTCAAAACCTTTAAAAACCTTTCTTCATCCGGATCAACTACCAGTAGGTTTGCTTGTTCTGCCAAGGATTCTTCTCTTTCATCTTCACTTACATCTTCAATTTGTCGATCTCTTCTCTGGGCTGTCTCCGCGGCTTCTAACCAGGCCGATATTCGTTGCAACATCTCCATCACAACAGGGTCTGCATTCCCACACTCTCCACCACTCCTAATCTTTTGCATCATTGATTCACACTAGTCCTCTGCAATTGCAAGTCAAATCTGCAATCTGCCACCCTACAACAAAAAATTAGGACACGCAAGCCTTGGAACAAAACTTCACTGTAATACCACTTGAAGCAGTCACTGCTAAGGAGTGACCTCAAGGAGATCCGTTCAAACCGGTCAGCAAGAGTAAACATAATGGAAACACACATATGTGATGGAGGCAATCAAGAATAGGTAGTTTTATTGCATGAAATTCAATTACATTGAACCAACAACAACCGGGTTACAACATACTAGCACACAGGCCTGGTAGAATAGGTCTCACCGAGACCTTAAATCGAAAGATCTATCTTCTAGGCACAATCTATCTATCTGATACTTCTTGATTCTCAAAATAATTACATTCTTAAGCATGATTACAAATATATATATATATATATATCCAAAGGATCCAGTCAGCCCAAAAAGGTTCAAAACCCAAAGAACAAGACCTAATGTGCAAAATGAATAAAGTTGGCCTCCACCAAGAGATTCCTCCAGAAATCCAAAGGATGAACTGAAGAAGGTCGGCCACATGCCAAGCAACATTGAGATCAATGCCCAAGGCTCCACAAGCTTCGGAAAGGGTTCCAGTAGAACACCAGAATAGGTCTCAGGCAACCGATAACAAAGGAACAACCGGTAACAAGAAAATGACATGGAAACTGGTAGCGATATCTTGATGGAAATTGATCCAAATGAAATGCGGTTTGAAAGCAAGAAATATGATCAAGTCTTCAAGTAGAATCCAAGTCCACAGGATCCGATGAGCCAAAACCGGGACACACAGAAAGGAAAACTGAACTGCTAACAAAACAGAAAGGAAATGTTTTTGGTTGATGCAAGATTGTTGTGAACTGGGGATGCTCCTGCATTAGTATGGGTAAAAGGAAAATACTGGACATAGTGTAAACCAAGACTCCCGAAGGTGAGAAACTAGAACAAACAAGAGAAGTGAGAAATAAGACACACTAGTAGTTGTTATGATTTTTTTGTATTCCAGCTCATTTTTTCTCCTCTTCCTAATTAAGGATAATAGAGTGTCGAAACATCGAAAGAAAAAGAAAAGAAAAAAACACATTCTTTTGCCCAAAAGCTTACATACAACTAAGATACACTAGGTCAATCATGAGGAATCAAACTAATAGATATTTTATAAATTAGTAAATATTCAATAAAAAATGGCACACCCTATGAAATTTTCAAGGGGCTTCCTCCCTTGTCACCCTCTCTATAAATTTCATCTTACCAATTGTGAATGATAGGTAAGATGTTACAGTTGCACATATTGGCTATAAAATTAACATTAAAGGAAAGGGAGAGATAAGAGAGAGGGGGGGAGAGAGACATAGAGATAGAGAGGGAGAGCTAGATAGAGTGACAAAGAGAGATGGGCAGATGGATAGATCCTGATTGACATGTGTCATCTTTGGATTGTTGCCACCAAATAGTTGATTGAAACCTAGTTTCTCATTTCTTATAATTTTTTTCCCTTTTATATATCTTATTTCTCTCTCATGCTCTCTGTATATATATGCATATAAATATCCCTTTCTCTCTCTTTACTTTTCTCTTTATATATCATTTTCTCTCCTCTTATCACTATTTTCCTTTCACCCTCCATCTGTTGCTTTTATTTATCTTTTCCTCTTGGCTCTTCCCTCTCTCTCTTCGTCTCTCTCTCTCTCGTGTTACTCTATCTATATTGCCCTCTCCATTTTGCTTGAATTTGAATAATGACACACTAAAGAAAAATAAATTTTAAATTTTTTTGTAAATAAGCACTTGCACTTCAGAAGATTTTTTTTTATCTACTTTCATGGACATTACTTGAATAAGAGTTTCTTTGCTATAAGTAATTGTGAATACATGTGTATTGTATATATCTTGGTTAAGAAATCTCTTACAATACATATCTATTTGTGATGTCATAAATTTCATCCTATGCAATTTCAAATCATATAGACCTTTGCTTAATTTAAATTTAAGGCAAATATGCACATCACCTTTATAATGTGGGTTCCTTGAGGAAGGTGAGAAGGAAGAATAAATGTCTTGTGCAACTCAAAACAATGTTAGAGACCAATAAGATTATGAGATTGTGCCATTAGCAAAGAAATGATTAGGTGGTAGATGGTGTAGACCAAGATTATATGTTGTGTGCACATAAAGGACATGTTTAACAATAGCTCACAAGATATAGATGTCATCGTGAGGTCGATAGATATAAGATAACACGCCAAAATGATTGGCTTGTGTAATATAATTGGAAATGATCTCATGTTGTTAGTGTTAGGTTGATGACAAGTAAAGATCAATAACTATGATATAGTAGAATCATCTCAAACCCTAATGATCATTAAGAATGCATTTATAAGTCATTTGATGATATTTTTATCAAATGTTGACACTAATTGAAATTGAATATCATGACATCTATTCTATTAGCTTTGTGATGATGAACTATCATTGATGCTGGCATAGGAACTTTGTGAGCTTATAATTATGTGAGATCATAAATAAAAGAGCAAAGATCAAATGACAACATAAATAAAAGAGCAAAGATCAAAGATCAAATGACAACAAGGAGGATTGGATGGTCCATGAAATACAATAAAGATAGGATGCCTTGTGTTAGAGTAGGATTGGGTGAGTTGTAGGATTAGTTTTCATCGAATGGCCCATGTGACGTTAGAAGACCAACATAAGGTATGGGCCATGGTAAATGAGAACAGGACAAACAACTAATCTACAAGAGATAAAATCTATTTCGTCGATATCTGAAGACCAAAATGCATCACTATAATAAAAGAAAAAAGTGGGACAGCGTATTGAGAGCCGTATTCTAATTTATTTGTGAACCGTGAGGATTCAAAACTGCTCGACAGAGAAGTTTAATGTACCACATTAAAAGCCAGCCCACCAATAAGTAGATGTGGAATTTTATTAGTGGCTCACCATTCACCTCCATTTCTTTTCAGCGATTGAAGGATTACAGGAAGAAAACCCCATTATTATAATTGAAAGCTTCACTTTTACTATTCCTTGGCCTTGAAAGCTTCACTTTTACCATTACTTGGCCTTACATTTCACTTTTTAGTACATTTTGCCTTTGTCTGCCATTCCATTTCTCGCAGTTTTGGTGGGGCAGCGCTGTTTGCGCTAAGGACAATAATTTTATAGGAGAGAATTTCAAGCAGAATAGTTTTCGACGTATACACCTGCAATGGATCTATAGTATTCCAAGTTTGTGAATATAGACAAGTCACGTGCATTTAAATAACATGCTTACCACAATACAGTGATTTAAATGGGAAAAATCTTTTTGGGATAGAAACCCCACACTCCAAAAGTCGCCCAATATATTATTAAAATATCAACAAAAAATTATATATACTTGTAGAGAAATTTTTTCATAGAAGTATCACTAACAGAGATGCAGAGGCATATCAATAGATATAAGACTCTCACACACAACTTCCATCTCATGAACTTAATATATAAGATATGCAATACATTGAACTATCAAATGATATTACAAAACCATGGGCTAAAACTGCCAAGAATGGTGCCCATCTTATCTCCAATACAAGATGACCTATGATGTGTCAATACAGACACCAACATGTGTAACTCTCTTTTAGAACTGATTTATCTATCTAGCATGTTTTTTATATTTCCTATTTCAAGAGACCCAACTTTTGGAATCCAAACTGATATGATGGGTTACAAGGTTTCCAATTCAACTACATTCACAAAGAGGATTAACAGATGGTACTTAAATCACTCGGTCGACAACAATACTCAGGCAAAGATAGACTGGATTCGGTATGATCCCATCACCAAAAACCCAGTGATTGAGAGTGAACCTCCAAAAATTTCACCTTGGACTAGAAAAGCAGTGAAGTCCATTTACAAAGCTTCCACTGAGCGAGGAATAGTGGTCTTTACCAGGGACGATTATCCAAAGCCCATAACTTGGCAGCTCTATAGGAAGTTGGAGGGACAAACCTTGAAATGGAAGGTGCAAGCTTTCATCTGGTTAACCTATTGGCCAAATGTAGACTGCATTCGCTATTTCGAGACTAGATGCCATCATTTCTATCAAGAAGTTGATCTTACGTTGCAACAGTCTTCTTCTTGATTCACATACGGTTGAATTTTCAGAGTGGTGGTGAATTTCAGGTAAAATTTCATCACTCTTCTATGCCTTGTATATACAGTTAATATCTCATTTTGAAAGTTAGTTTTATTTATTAAAGGGTAACATGAGCATGCAACTGTTAATGTTAATTGTTTCCCCACCCCCAAAGAAAAAAATAAATAAAGAAATTATTGGTTGTCCAAGGATTGTTGTCCACTAAAGGTCTGCATGAGTTTATACAACTGCCGAGGGGTTACATTTTAGGGCTGTATACGTGTGATAACTCCACAATAATTTCAGAGATGAGTAGGACATAGGACATATGTGCATATACTGTTTTCCCTGTAAAGAGTATGATGTAAGTTCCTCAACTAGAGTTTGCACATAAATTTTTTTTACAAACCGAAAGGAAAGGGCCACTATACTAATTTTATCTTTTGTCAGGTCCAAGTTAAACCCCTTTAAACAACATCTGCAAATTAAACTTCTCTATCGTTAATAAAGGAAAAACCAAGATTGAAGACTAACATTTGAGAAGAATATTGTGAGTTCCTTTAGCCATAGTTTGCCTTCAGAAACCGAAAAGGAAAGGGCCACTATAATAATTTTTTTAAGAGGTTGGGATGTAGGTAAACATCAGCAAAACCAAAATCATGATTTGTTTTTTTGAAGCAGAAAAAACTAGTTTGGGTTAATTTTATTTTCGGAAAAAATTCTTTGGAGATAGTGGAAGAATACAAGTACTTAAGAATTGATTTTCACAACAACATCAGTTGCCAGACATGTAGAACAAAAAGGATTCAAAAGAGGTGGAATGCTTCTTACAATGAAAACACTTATTGTTCTTTTTATCCTCTGTATTTTTACTATTCTTTGAACAATTGTGCCTAGGAGGACTTAAAGTTTGTTTTCACTCCTCTTCTTTACCTTGCCCTTAGATCCTGTTGAAAATAGAGCTATAGCAATCTCATCATTCAAACCTGCATCCTTCCTTCAATTTTTTCAACTAATTAAAATATACTCATAACAATAGAATTGAGGAAGGGCAAGTAATAGTAAAAGAAGGTAAAACCTTTGAAAAAATCATTATTTTTCACACCCTTACAATTATTCTATTAATTAATTATTAGGTCAATAAGGTTTATTTATTCTTAGACAGTCTCTTACAATGCTTCATATATTAATCAAAATTCATTGCCCTTTTTTTAGGGTCACATATTGTTCTTGGGTCTATAGACTACTTTGACCTCAAAGATATTATTAAAATCTTTCATTCATTCATGAAATAATCTACAATATTAACTATAGTATTCTAATTTTGTTAAATGGGATGAGCATTAAGACCATTTAATTAAATACAATAACAATGAAAATTCAGAAACCTACATTTTATGAAAAATCTTATTTTTTCACTAGGCTCAATGACAATAAGAGTAGGCCATCAAATTTACTCAACATAGCGATGCAATGGTTTCTGTCTAAATATTTCTAGACGCAGTTAATCTCTACATAAAACATGTCATTTGTAGAAAACCCAAAATCTACAAAATACGACAGATTTTTATACAATTTTCACCATCCCCATTTTCATAAACTGCCTCCACAATACTATTAAAACCCAAGACAAAAAACTATGACATTATGTAGGTTTGAATTTTTGTAAATGAACCATTTTGTGTGGAAGATAGTAAGAGCTAATCGTCCCTCTATTATTATCCAAATGCAAACAAGGGATAAATAAATGTTAAAAATGTCGTTTATGTTTTGTGGGCACCCAACTTTCCAAAAGCTCTTGTACTCACTTCATTGACTTGACTAAGTAGACAAAAAGGTCGTCCTCGTTATAAAAACATGAAAGTGACCTAACGAGCAAAATGTGAGGCAATCTGCTCTCGTAATACAAAACTGAATCTACTGCACCTCACATTGGAATCCCAAAATTTGATAAAGGACAGGGTCCTCCTTACTTACCATTCTTGCCAAACCTCCACCCGGATTGAATCGCATGTGCTTGATGTTTTGCTCATTGTAAACACTTACGCCAATCTTATCAGTCTTCTATGCCTTTTATAAACAGTTAATGTCTAATTTTTACAGTAATTTTTTTTTATAAAGAGTAATAATTTCAGAGATGGGTAGGATATGTATGTACATAATTCATGTATTCTTACCAATATTAAACGAAGAGAACCTGAACTCTTTATGTTGCAGACAGAAAATAAAAAATAGAGCCTTGTTGCTTCTTTTGAGTGCTCTATAAATCTACACTTCAGTAGTTTTTACTTTTAGTTTGTAAAACCCAATTTTTTTTAGAGATTGTATCAGAGAAGCTAAATGAGAACCAACAAAATAGTTATACATCGGAAATGCTGAAAGAAAAGTCCAATATCCGTACAGAATTGCAACTCTAAAACAATATAATATATTAAAGAAGAAGAATTGTACGATACATCACGTTAAAAAAAAAAAAAAATGTGGGACAGATTCAAATCGATTTTTTATAATTTCATCTTTTTTATGTAATATGATGATGAGTGTTCTTAACTTTTCAATGATTTTTTTATTGAAAAAAATTATACTAAAATCAGCTGTCAAGATGAAATGGAGGGTACATGATGAAAAGTAAGATGTAAGGGCTATGTCTATAGATGAAATGCAGTAGTATTGGGATGGACTACTTTAAGGTCTAATGTTTCACTTTTGTGAAGCATTCATTCTCATGAGAAATGGATTCTTGTGAACCACTCATGAAACATAAATCAATGAATTTGACTTGAAAATTATAACAATATCATAATTATTGAAGTGTTATAAAATCAAAGCTCTTTTCTTAAAAAACAGAAAATTATAATATTTTTTGAATTCCACCACTAGTCTTCGGTCAATACAAGTAAGAAAAATAGAAAATTATAATATTTTTGACGTCCACCAGCCGCCAGTTTTTAGTCCCTCCTTACTTACTCTAACGAGAAAATGTGGAAAGCCAATCAGACACTTTACGTGCCGTGCCGCCTATAAGGTAGTACCCAAACCCTGCCGTTTGAAGTGTTAAGGCTTTTCTGTTCAATATTCAGTGCTAGTCATGGAGTTTCCAGATGTTTACGAGTGGGTATGTTGTGCATGTGGATGGAAGGGACGAGGGATTGAATCGAACGAGCTTACCTTTTTTTATGATGGTAAATATTCAGTATCACTTTGCGCCAAGCCTTACGAAGAAAAAATGTCTCTCACTTTCAAATTCCTTGAGGGTAACGATTTCTTAGGGAAATATGAGATTAGGAGATATGATTTGGGGAATTGTAGTGAAGAATCAATGCAAAACAATTTGCTTCCAGTGTTGTTATGGATGTTTATTGATCCATTCATACTTCGCTCCTCAAAAGTTATCTGTACTGAAGCTTTCTCAAGATTCTTGGACATGTTCCGGGAATTGAAGTTAGAGCCACGCATAATTGAACCCAAAAAGTACAGGCTTGTATTTAACTCTCTAATCTGTGCTGGATGTACCTTTTTCCCAAATCCCATGGACGATGAACTTGTGCTCGAAATTTTGGCACAAACACAAGAAAATACTCTGATACTCATGGGCTTGGAGGGAACACACCGTTTCATGGGTTTTTTGGCTTCCACTTTATTTTTGTTTAGCTTCTCATCCTCTAAGTTCCATCGTTCATGGACGCAAAGTATTTTTAAGAGGGAGTCAAGCAATCAGCGATTGTGGATGCAATGGATTTTTGAGAGGCTGTCAAGAATTTCATACAACTCAAGCACCGAGGGATCGTGGATAATTATGTCCTACTCTCCACTCTCCTCCTTGAATCCCTCTTAAATATCCTTCGCGCCCATGAAAGACTAAAGTTGGAGGATAGATAGCTAAACAAAAATAAGGTGGAACCCAAAATGCCCATGAAACGATGTGTTCCCCCCAGGTCCATGAGTATCAGAGTATTTTGTTGTGTTTGTGCCAGAATTTCGAACACAAGTTCATCTTCCATCTCATTTGTGAAAAAAGTACACCCAGCAGAGATCGGAGAGTTAAATACTAGCCTGAATTTTGTGGGTTCAATTATGCCTGCCTCTAACTTCAATTCCTGGAACATGCCCAAGAATCCTGAGAAGGCGGCTTCACAGATAACTATTGAGGAACGAAGTATGAATGGATCGATAAACAGCCATAACAGCACTGGAAGCAAATTCTTTTGCATTGATTCTTCACTACAATTCCCAATATTATATCTCCCAATCTCATATTTTCCTTTAGGAGTATTACTCTCCAAGAAATTGAAAGTGAGACATTTTTCCTTCATCAGGCTTGGCGTGAAGCAATACAGAATATTTACAGTCCGCAAAAACACTAAGCACGTTCGATTCAATCCCTTGCCCCTTCCATCGACATGCACGACATATCCAGTCGTAAACATCGGTAAACTCCATTAGTACAGACTAGACCAGCACTGCGAATATTGAATAGCAAAAGATTACAATCTCAAATGGCAGGGTTTAGCTACCGTATCATAAGCGGCACGGCACCCAGTGTGTGCTAGGTAAGGAGAGCAATTCCTCCTTGATTTTTCTTACTTTTATTGACCGAAGACTAGGGGGCTTTTGGTGGGCAATGGCTACGCAGCGGACAAAATGGCCCGCCCCATGCCATGCCTTCTCCATGCCCCTCATGCCCTGTCCAATCAAACCGTACAATATTTACATAGTTTGGATTTAATTTTTTACTTGTGTGCAATTTATATACATTCTCTTTGTAAATTTGAGCAAAAAAGTTATAGTTTGAATTAAATTTTCACTTATGTGTAATTTTCTCCCAAGAATGTTCTAAATTTGAGCAAAATGTTATTGTTTGAATTAAATTTTCACTTATGTGCAATTTTTATTTATGTGTAATTTTCCCTCAAGAATGACGTTTCTAAAGTTCAATCTTCCTACATTTATATATATAAATTAAAAAATAATTATACTTATTAGGAACTTCTTATTTTAATATTTTTAATATGTAATTTTTAAAAATAAAATAATAACAGTATTAAAATTTTAAAATAATATATATCTTAAAATCACAATATATTATGGATATTTTAGTTCATAATAACTATTAAAATAAAAACGTAAAAATTAACATTAAAAATTAAACATATGACTTATTATTAAAAAAATAAATATATAATTTTAAAATTAAACTATTATTTATCTAATGTATTTTAAAATTAAACTATTATTTACTATTATTTACTATTATTTACTCACTGAATGCTTGGCACGAAAAATAGTGATTACAATCTCCAATCTACAATAACTACACACCAACCAAGAACGGTTCGGCAATGCGGTTTGATTGGACCGGTATGTTAGACGGTGATTGGGGTCATGGCATGGGGGCCACCCATGGAGAAGGCATGGCATGGGCGGGCCATTTTGTCCGCTCCGTAGCCATTGCCTCAATTTCTCAGGCTAAGGTAGATCGCATTAGTTTTTCTCTAAACCCAAGAAAGTGAGAGACTCACTTTCTTTCTAATCTTGAGTGTCTGATGTAGGAGCATCTCTGGTTATCAAGCGATCCCACATTAACCAAAAACAGCAGTTACTTTTCTTGCATTTTAGTCTACAGCTATCTCAACACTTTGCTTCGCATTTTACCACATCTTTCTTTTCGTGCCATGTGGATCTCGATTTAGATTTAGAACGAGTTCATCTACATCATATCTATTTGTATTTGTCATCGCTAATTTACCATTCCTTATGTTCAGTTATTTTCTCTATTGGAGCATTCTGCACTAGTTGAGAGATCTTGCTTGCAGACCATTCCCGTTGCGTGCGAAAATAGTTGGAACATCATTCATGGAATTTTGAGCCCTAGGGGAACCTTCCCCATGGCTCACAACCCATTATCATCTTCGACAATGTACCATCTCATGTTTTGGGGCTGGCCTACAAGTCTCATCATTCTTCGGGTATTGCGACCCTTGCGGCTGATGTGGATCTTTGCTAGAGCTGGAGAACCATATATAAGATCATTTTGTAATCATTCAAAGCTAGTTAGATATAATTCTCAATCGTAGAGCTTCAGAACTCATTCGCCAGTCAACGGACTGTGATTATGCCATGCACCCATTTATGACTTGTAATGCCTTGCGGCAAGCCTGTAAGCCCAATGCTATTTTGCATATGAAGGCATATGATGCAATAAATGTTGTTGAAGGTGAATATAACAATCTTCTTGTTTGCTGAGCATTCTTCTGTTATTTCTAAATGTTGAACTCTATGTTGCACAATTGAATAGTTTTATTCGGAGTTCCGTGACTGCACCAATTACCTAAATTTATTTTGGATGATGTGAAATGGAAGTTGTTGACTGTTTGGTTTCAGCTTGTTATTGTTCTTTTCATTAGTTACACCAATGGACTGGTTGAATATTTTTGTTTGTTTTCATTGATAACAGTGAGTTGTATTATTGTTCGCTGGCTAACAATTTAATCCAGACAGAATACTTTATTATTATAATTGGACAATGTCTTTCAACTATATTGAATTCTTATAAAAAAATTCTTTTACATTTATTCAAAAAATAAAAAACTTTTCCAACTGTCGTTTCAAATGTTGCGAGCATTTGATTCTTCCATTACAGTGAACTTCCAAGCTCCTTCGGAAAAGAACTCTTCAAGATGCACGTGACTTGTCTATATTCACAAACTTGGAATACTATAAATCCATTGCAGGTGTATACGTCGAAAACTATTCTACTTGAAATTCTCTCCTATAAAATTATTGTCCTTAGCGCAAACAGCGCTGCCCCACCAAAACTGCGAGAAATGGAATGGCAGACAAAGGCAAAATGTACTAAAAAGTGAAATGTAAGGCCAAGTAATGGTAAAAGTGAAGCTTTCAAGGCCAAGGAATAGTAAAAGTGAAGCTTTCAATTATAATAATGGGGTTTTCTTCCTGTAATCCTTCAATCGCTGAAAAGAAATGGAGGTGAATGGTGAGCCACTAATAAAATTCCACATCTACTTATTGGTGGGCTGGCTTTTAATGTGGTACATTAAACTTCTCTGTCGAGCAGTTTTGAATCCTCACGGTTCACAAATAAATTAGAATACGGCTCTCAATACGCTGTCCCACTTTTTTCTTTTATTATAGTGATGCATTTTGGTCTTCAGATATCGACGAAATAGATTTTATCTCTTGTAGATTAGTTGTTTGTCCTGTTCTCATTTACCATGGCCCATACCTTATGTTGGTCTCCTAACGTCACATGGGCCATTCGATGAAAACTAATCCTACAACTCACCCAATCCTACTCTAACACAAGGCATCCTATCTTCATTGTATTTCATGGACCATCCAATCCTCCTTGTTGTCATTTGATCTTTGATCTTTGCTCTTTTATTTATGTTGTCATTTGATCTTTGCTCTTTTATTTATGATCTCACATAATTATAAGCTCACAAAGTTCCTATGCCAGCATCAATGATAGTTCATCATCACAAAGCTAATAGAATAGATGTCATGATATTCAATTTAAATTAGTGTCAACATTTGATAAAAATATCATCAAATGACTTATAAATGCATTCTTAATGATCATTAGGGTTTGAGATGATTCTACTATATCATAGTTATTGATCTTTACGTGTCATCAACCTAACACTAACAACATGAGATCATTTCCAATTATATTACACAAGCCAATCATTTTGGCGTGTTATCTTATATCTATCGACCTCACGATGACATCTATATCTTGTGAGCTATTGTTAAACATGTCCTTTATGTGCATACAACATATAATCTTGGTCTACACCATCTACCACCTAATCATTTCTTTGCTAATGGCACAATCTCATAATCTTATTGGTCTCTAACATTGTTTTGAGTTGCACAAGACATTTATTCTTCCTTCTCACCTTCCTCAAGGAACCCACATTATAAAGGTGATATGCATATTTGCCTTAAATTTAAATTAAGCAAAGGTCTATATGATTTGAAATTGCATAGGATGAAATTTATGACATCACAAATAGATATGTATTGTAAGAGATTTTTTAACCAAGATATATACAATACACATGTATTCACAATTACTTATAGCAAAGAAACTCTTATTCAAGTAATGTCCATGAAAGTAGATAAAAAAAAATCTTCTGAAGTGCAAGTGCTTATTTACAAAAAAATTTAAAATTTATTTTTCTTTAGTGTGTCATTATTCAAATTCAAGCAAAATGGAGAGGGCAATATAGATAGAGTAACACGAGAGAGAGAGACGAAGAGAGAGAGGGAAGAGCCAAGAGGAAAAGATAAATAAAAGCAACAGATGGAGGGTGAAAGGAAAATAGTGATAAAAGGAGAAAAATGATATATAAATAGAAAAGTAAAGAGAGAGAAAGGGATATTTATATGCATATATATACAGAGAGCATGAGAGAGAAATAAGATATATAAAAGGGAAAAAAATTATTAGAAATGAGAAACTAGGTTTCAATCAACTATTTGGTGGCAACAATCCAAAGATGACACATGTCAATTGGGATCTATCCATCTACCCATCTCTCTTTGTCACTCTATCTAGCTCTCCCTCTCTATCTCTATGTCTCTCTCCCCCCCTCTCTCTTATCTCTCCCTTTCCCTTAATGTTAATTTTATAGCCAATATGTGCAACTGTAACATCTTACCTATCATTCACAATTGGTAAGATGAAATTTATAGAGAGGGTGACAAGGGAGGAAGCCCCTTGAAAATTTCATAGGGTGTGCCATTTTTTATTGAGTATTTACTAATTTATAAAATATCTATTAGTTTGATTCCTCATGATTGACCTAGTGTATCTTAGTTGTATGTAAGCTTTTGGGCAAAAGAATGTGTTTTTTTCTTTTCTTTTTCTTTCGATGTTTCGACACTCTATTATCCTTCATTAGGAAGAGGAGAAAAAATGAGTTGGAATACAAAAAAATCATAACAACTACTAGTGTGTCTTATTTCTCACTTCTCTTGTTTGTTCTAGTTTCTCACCTTCGGGAGTCTTGGTTTGCACTATGTCCAGTATTTTCCTTTTACCCATACTAATGCAGGAGCATCCCCAGTTTACAACAATCTTGCATCAACCAAAAACATTTCCTTTCTGTTTTGTTAGCAGTTCATTTTTCCTTTCTGTGTGTCCCGGTTTTGGCTCATCGGATCCTATGGACTTGGATTCTACTTGAAGACTTGATCATATTTGTTTCTTTCAAACCGCATTTCATTTGGATCAATTTCCATCAAGATATCTCTACCGGTTTCCATGTCATTTTCTTGTTACCGGTTGTTCCTTTGTTATCGGTTGCCTGAGACCTATTCTGGTGTTCTACTGGAACGCTTTCTGAAGCTTGTGGAGCCTTGGGAATTGATCTCAATGTTGCTTGGCGTGTGGCCGACCTTCTACAATTCATGCTTTGGATTTCTAGAGGAATCTCTTGGCGGAGGCTGACTTTATTCATTTTGCACATTAGGTCTTGTTCTTCGGGTTTTGAACCTTTTTGGGCTGACTGGATCCTTTGGATCGATATATATATTTGTAATCATGCTTAAGAATGTAATTATTTTGAGAATCAAGAAGTATCAGATAGATAATTTGTGCCTAGAAGATAGATCTTTCGATTCAAGGTCTCGGTGAGACCTATTCTACCAAGCCTGTGTGCTAGTATGTTGTAACCCGGTTGTTGTTGGTTCAATGTAAATGAATTTCATGCAATAAAACTAACTATTCTTGATTGCCTCCATCACATATGTGTGTTTCCATTGTGTTTAATCTTGCTGACCAGTTTGAACGGATCTCCTTGAGGTCGCTCCTCAGCGGTGACTGCTTCAAGTGGTATTACAGTGAAGTTTTGTTCCAAGGCTTGCGTGTCCTAATTTTTTGTTGTAGGGTGGCAGATTGTAGATCTGACTTGCAATTGCAGAGGACTAGCATGAATCAATGATGAAAAAGATTAGGAGTGGTGGAGCATGTGGGAATGCAGACCCTGCTGTGATGGAGACGTTGCAACGAATATCAGCCTGGTTAGAAGCTACGGAGACAGCCTAGAGAAGAGACCAACAAATTGAAGATTTAAGTGAAGATGAAAGAGAAGAATCCTTAGCAGAACAAGCAAACCTACCGGCAGTTGATCCGGATGAAGAAAGGTTTTTAAGGGTTTTGAGTAGGGTGAACACTAAACCTTATTTTACCCCATCGAAATATGATGGGAAGTTAGATTCAGATGAATTGATGGATTGGATCTCGGAGATGCAGAAATATTTTGATTTTGAAAACATTGCAGAAGAGAGGAAGGTGAAATATGCATGTACCTGGTTGAAAGGTCATGCATCTCTTTGGTGGGAGCATTTACAAGTTGATAGAGAAAGAAGAGGTAAATAGAAGATTAAGGCATGGGATTGGATGATTGCTAAGTTAAAATCAAAGTTTGTCCTGATGAATTATTAAGTGGATTTGTTCTAGAAATTGTAGAACCTGAGACTGAAGGAATCTAGTGTGAAGGAATACACCAAAGCATTTTACAAGTTGAACATTAGATTCGTACATGTTTATGATGAAGTTGAACAAATTACTAGATATGTGAACGGGTTGCAAATGTCTATACAAGATGAACTCAGTATGATCAAAGTGGAGAGTGTTGAAGAGGCTTACCAGTATGCACTAAAGGTTGAAGAGAAATTGAACAAAAGACATGAGCAGAGACAGAGAGGTAGAGGTGGAAGGTTTATCGAAGGAATATTTCAAGGAGGAAGAGGATATACTGGAGGAAGAGGAACCAGTATAGATTAGAACAAGGACAAGGAAGTGAGCAAAGAAGGTAATTCATAACTTCTATCGAAGGAGAGAACTGTATGGTTACCGAAATGAGAACTTTGTAAGACAAGAAAACAGGACATTTGGAGGAACTTGCTTTAAGTGTGGAGGAGAAAGACACCGTAAGAGTACAGAGGCTACCGGAAGGGTAGCAGTGGTGGAAGAAAACCCCACCGGATCATACAATAAACCAGAAGATGGAGAATTGTTGATGATGAGAAGAGCTTTGTGTCATACCGAAGGAGATAAAGAACCCTTGCAGAGGAAGAACCTATTCAAGACCAGATGTAAGGTATCCGATAAGTGTTGTAAAGTCATTATTGATAGTTGTAGTTTAGATAATCTTATTTTAGAAGAGATGGTGAATAAGTTAAAATTGGAGAGATTGAAACACCCTAAGCCTTATCAAACAACATGGATTTAGGATGAACATAAGTTGTTAGTAAGTGAATAGTGTTTGGTAAAATTAAAAATTGGGAATTATCATGATGAAGTTTTGTGTGATATTATGCCTATGGATATTTGTCATCTTTTGTTGGGAAGACCTTGGCAGTACATGATGGAAGGAAGAACATATACACTATTGTGGCCTATGGGATGAAGCAAACCTTGTTACCTTTGGAGGAACCTTTGAAGGGTGAATTCTATACAAATACCATAATCTACTTAGTGGATGGAATGAAATTCATGGATGGATTGAGACACGAGAATGTGTGTTTTTCCTTGATTCCTAAGAAGACCGAGAGACTCGAATCAGAAGGAGGACACCTGGCAGAGATAAGAGATTTGCTAACAGAATATGAGGACATTATTTCAAATAATGTACATGATGGATTGCCACCTATTAGAAGTATTAGTCATTGCATGGAATTGGTTCCTAGAGCTAGTTTGCCTAACAAAGTTGCACACCGATTGACACCAACAGAGAATGAAGAACTAAATAGACAAGTGTAGGAGCTGTTAAGAAAAGGTTTGATTAGAGAAATTCTGAGCCCTTGTGCAGCACCAATAGTATTAGCACCTAAGAAGAATGGAGAATGGAGGATGTGTACTGATTCAAGAGAAATAAGCAAGATCACAGTGAAGTACCGGTTTCCTTTGCCTAGGATGGATGACATAATGGACTGTTTGAGTGGAGCAAAATACTTTACAAAGATAGATTTGAAGATGGACATCAGATCGAGATCAGAGAAGGTGATGAATGGAAAACAACATTTAAGACAAATGAAGGACTGTATGAATGGTTCGTGATGCCTTTTGGATTGACTAATGCATCAAGTACTTTCATGAGGCTGTTGAATGAGGTATTAAAGAAATTCTTGGGTAAGTTTGTTATTGTGTATTTGAATGACATTCTAATTTTTAGTAGAACAAAAGAGGAGCATTTGATTCAGTTATGACAAGTTTTACAAAGGTTGAGAGAAGAAATGTGGATCAATATCAAGAAGTGTACTTTCATGAAGGATGAGTTAGTCTATTTGGGCATTATGATATCTGAGGATGGTTTGAAGAGAAAGCCAATGTTGAGTGGCCTACACCGGAAAACATTGGAGAGGTAAGATCATTTCATGGATTGGCTATTTTTTACCGGAAGCTTATCAGGAATTTTAGTTCAGTTTGTAACCCTATAACTGTGTTAGCTTTACTGGATTTCAATAAGATATTCCAAGTGGATTGTGATGCAAGTGGAACAACAATAGGAGCAGTTTTGAGTCAACAAGGGAGAGCAGTAGCATATTTTAGTGAGAAATTGAATGATGCCGGGAGGAGATATTCGGTGTATGATTAGGAATTTAATGCCATAATTCAAGCCTTGAAGGAATGGAGATGCTACTTGTTGCCTAAAGAGTTTGTGTTGTATATAGATCATCAAGCTTTGCAGTATTTGAACAGTCAGAGTAAGTTGAATCAGAGACATATGAGATGGGTAGAATTCTTGCAGAGTTACACCTTTGTGTTAAAGCATAGAAGTGGGAAATATAACAAAGTTGTTGATGCATTGAGCGGGAGAAGGAATTTGCTAATAGAAATGAGAGTGATAGTATTAGGTTTTGAAGGTTTGAAGACCTTGTATGATGAAGACCCAGATTTTGCAGAACCATGGAAAGCATGTAGAGAACCGGTTATGGTTGATAGGAGAAAATGGTTGGATTATTTTATTCAAGATGGGACGTTATTCAAGGGAGTTCAATTATGCATACCTAATAGTTCCATTTGAGAGAACCTAATCAAAGAGAAGCATAGTGGAGGTTTAGCTGGACATTTTGGCATTGATAAAATAGTTGCATAGGTGAGTGAGCAGTACTTTTGGCTCCAAATTCATAAGGATGTTAAGAGATATGTGCAGAGTTGTAGAGTTTGTCAAGTTGCAAAAGGTAGTAGTCAGAATGTGGGATTGTATAAACCTTTGACTGTACCGGTAAGACCTTGGGAGGATATAAGCATGGATTATGTATTGGGATTGGCTAAGACATGGAGAGGGAATGATTCTATATTTGTGATAGTGGATATGTTTTCGAAGATGGATCATTTCATACCTTGTAAGAAGACATCAGATGCATTGCATGTAGAAAACCTATTTTTCAAGGAAGTGGTGAGATTGCATGGATTGCCTAAGACCATAGTTTTGGACAGAGAAACTAAGTTTGTTGGCTATTTTTGGAGAACACTTTGGAAGAAGATGAAAACAAAATTATAGTTCAATTCTACTTTTCATCCACAGACTGATGGACAGACATAAGTAGATAACCGAAGCTTGGGAAACTTGTTGAGATGTTTAGCGGGAGATAAAACTGGAGGTTGGGATTTGATCCTTGCACAAGCAAAGTTTTCCTATAACAATTTAGTGAATAGAAGTACCAATAAAACACCTTTTGAGATTGCTACCGTAGTGCATCCTAGAGGAATAGTAGAATTGAGAGACATTGGCAATGAAGACCG
Organism: Cryptomeria japonica; assembly: GCF_030272615.1. Lineage (NCBI taxonomy): Eukaryota > Viridiplantae > Streptophyta > Pinopsida > Cupressales > Cupressaceae > Cryptomeria > Cryptomeria japonica. Next base: position 7,367,413 of record NC_081415.1, on the reverse strand, counting down.
GAAGAGTTCAAAAGTAGAAGATTTTGCAGATCACATGGCAGCATTGCATATTCAGGTTAAACAACATTTGGAAGACATGAACAAAAAATATAAGGAGAAGGACGATGAGAATAGGAGACATAAGAAATTTGAAGTTGGTGATGAACTAATGGTATACTTGAGAAAGGAGAGATTCCCAACTTCTGGTAAGTTGCACATGAAGAAGTTTGGACTCTGTAAGATTTTGAGAATGTTGAGTTCTGGAAATGCATATGAAGTAGAGCTACCTGGTAGCCTAAGTATATCACCTATATTAAACATTGTAGATCTTCATGAGTACCATCAATAAGAATTCAGTAAGGATAGTGTTGCAGACTTGGAGAAAAAATTGCCCCGGAAGGAACCAGAACAGATTGAAGAGATTTTGGACAATATGATTGGGCGCAGTACCCAGAACAGTTAGTACAAAAAATATCTTGTAAAGTGGAAGAGAAAACCAGTTGAAGATTCATCTTGGATTTCTTAGGAAGAGGTAGATCGCCTTAGTTTCCCTCTGACCCCTACAAAGTGAGAGGCTCACTTTTCATTAAACCCAGATGTTTGATGTAGGAGCATCCACGGTTCACAGCAATCTTGCATCAACCAAAAATACTTCCTTTCTATGTATCCTAGTTTTGGCTCACTGACTCTTGTGGAGTTGGATTCGACTTGAAGACTTGATCATCTTTCTTTGTTTCAAACCACATCTCATTTGGATCACTTTTCAACAAGATATCACTACTGTTTTCCATGACAATTTCTTGTTACTGGTTGTTCTTTTGTTACCGGTTGCCTGAGACCTATTCTAGTGTTCTATCAGAACCCCTTCTGAAGCTTACAAAGCCTTGGGTGTTGATCTCGATATTGCTTGGCATGTGGCCAACCTTCTACATTTCATCCATTGGATTTATGGAGGAATCTCTTATCGGAGGCCGACCTTATTCATTTTGCACATTAGGTCTTGTTCATCGGGTTTTGAACCCTTTTTGGATCAATATATATATATTTGTAATCATGCTTAAGAATGTAATCATTTTGAGAATCAAGAAGTATCAGATAGATAGATTGTGCCTCTAGAAGATAGATCTTTCAATTCAAGGTCCCGATGAGACCTATTCTACCAGGCCTGTGTGTCGGTATGTTGTAACCTAGTTGTTGCCGGTTGGATGTAATTGAGTTTCATGCAATAAAATTGCCTGTTTTGCATTGTCTCCATCATATCTGTGTGTTTCCATTGTGTTTACTCTTGCTGACCGGTTTGGATTGATCTCTCTAAGGTCCCTCCTCACCAGTGACTACTTCACATACTTTGCTTCACTTTAGGTTCATATAAAACCTTATGATCATCTAAATACTATTTCAATAATATGTTCTTGGATATTGATACATTTCAACCTCACACCGTTCTAATAACTTTTTTGTATTGATAATCACATTTTAAAATGACTTAACGCTAAATTTGATTTTTTATTCAACAAGTGTATTTAATTTAATTTTCCATATTATACCAAAACATTATTTACAAAAAATTTAGCACTATTAACTAACATGACTATTATTTTAAACAATTATAAATTGTTATTAAATTAATTTATAAATTTTATAATGTTAATATTATTTATTATTTTAATATTATATAATTATATAAAAGAATACTAATCATTTTTCAAAGAACTTTAATAGTGAGGAGTATTGTTTTGGTCACTCAAAAATTATGGAGCAAGAGATAGATGATGTGATGGTATTGAATCACATGGGCTTAGTATTTCAGTTTCACTTGTAGATTTTGTTTTTGATTAGGATAAGCAGGTTTTGAGGGGACCAGAAACCCCATACAACAGGTTTTAAAGGAACCAGAAACCCTCAGTTTTTTCACGGATCCAGAACCATCAAAGGGATGCTACAAAAGGATACATAAAAGACACATAGCAGCCAAAGGTAAACCAATGCCAGCCAAACTACATAGATAAGACCAAATAAACCATGTTGGCAGAAGCCACAGATCTAAAACAACTAGTAGAGCTCAAAGATAGAAAACAATGGTTTTCTTAGCACCTTCATCCAATAAGAACGATTTTCCTTGGCTCCCTTAACGTATAGCAGAATCATCCAACATGACTATCGGTTCTCCTCTGCTACCGGTTGAATGCTCCAACCTGGTTCACTCTCACACTTAGTCTCTTCTCATATATGCTTTGTGCACTTCACTAATTTTCTCTCACATAGAGAAGTAATACACTTCATAGTAGCACTTGCTTCTTCCATTCAACAGCCACTTAACTATGTCTTGGGCTTGTATCTTTATAAAAAAAATTCCTGCCAAAAGCCAATTCAAATCTCAAGCGGTTAGGGTTTCCTCATCACCCTCGAGGAAAACCAAATCCAATCAGATTCTTCTTGATCTGATCTCCCTGACAGCCAACTGTACACCTCTGCCATTAACACGCCTTCTAGGTCATGCCTTCTATCTTTGGCAATCTGCTTTTTCCCTATCGATTGATCTCTTGGTCAAACACCAAGATTGGTCATGCTATTTCCTTCATTCGCCTCGATCTCCTCAATCACTCTAAGCTATCTCTAAGTGGTCCTACAGTCCTTGAGCTGCAAACCTCTGCAACGACTCTGCAACACATCCCGTGATTTGTGGGATCTTCCATTAATGTCGACCAACTCTGCAACTACCCCATTGGTGTGCATTCCTTCTTCATCCATCTGCAGGTTGGCCACCTTGACTCCTTGTGGCATCCTTGTCGACTACTTGCCAGCTTAACTCTCCATGTCGGTCTAGATAGGATCACCGACCAAACACTCTATCGGTTCCTCTTTCCTGTCGGTTTACTAACCCTATCGGTATCTTACATTCTACCGGTTAGCCTTCATGTCTACACTTTGCTGAACTGTCGGTGGAACTCCTTAATCGGTCACTAGACATGTCTATCCAAAACATGCTCATTCTCATTTAGTAGAGTCACATCTCTTATCCTCTTTGCTTCCATACTGGTTCTCATGCTTACCAGTAGCCATCTTGATGACAACATGTCATCAACCTTGCACTCTACTTCTCTTCTGATGGAACACTCAACTGGTCAGCACACTTGCTAACCTACCTTATGCACAACTTCATCAAATAGGGAGTCTTCTGCATCTATATCTTTTCCATATTACCGGTGAATATTCATATCGGTGAAACCCTTCTTGATGACACCATGCCATCAACCTTCAACAAACTTCATCTTTAGTTAGGCCATTCTCCTCTGATCAACTCTGACCATGTCTCAACCGGTTTCTCAAAGTGAAAAACTCATCACCCTTCATATGTACCAGCATCTCAACATGCCTTCTGAGATAGTCCAGTTCATAATACTAATTTCATGCACTCAAGGCATTCCTTTGATTCATTGGTAGATATGGTGTGAGCCTTCAAACACTAGCCTTTACCTCTTCTTCCTTATCTCAAAAAACTATAATGCACACTATGCATAATAGGAGATAAGTACCACTTACCACTGAGAGTGAGTCTTTGTAATCTACATCCTGGAGTGCACTCATGTGGCTTCCCTATTTTTGCAACACCACTTCAAATAGGCGCATGTGATCTGGTGTGGGCACATTCACTGTCAGTCATTGCTTCTCATGATGACTACATCATCGTCCAGTGGGAGTCGTACAATTTTGCAACCTCACAACATACTAATGACCTATTCATCCTTCTCCTCATGTGTTGATGTGATTTAGATAGCATTCTACCTCTTCATCACAAAAAATAGCTCAAGCACCTTGCCCATCCTACTTGTGCACTGGTCAACATCTTACTGGTTGACAACCACTCACTCGGTTGAATTGACTACTCTATGTCAACACATAACTTACTAGTTGAGAACCTTTCCTTGTCGGTGATACACTGTACCGGTAACCTATTCATCTCATCCACACAAGTTAGGCACTAACTTGTGTACCAGTGACCTTAGTGATCATTCCTCTGAGTGGCATGATCTTCCTTGCCTTGTTAGTGTCCTTCGTTCTTACCTTACCAGTGTCCTGCAACACACAGAGATATGAAGGATATCACAACCTGTACTCCTCCTTGGCAGTGTTGCACATACATCACTCATACCGGTAGTTATTCCATACCAGTTGATATCAATGACAACACAATGCCAACAAGTTGGATCTTCTCAACATTACCATGATCTCTTCTTGCCATGGTATTCTCTTTATTTGTTTGGGCTATAAATTGTTTGGCTAGACCTTCTTTTCAAATATAAGGTTATTCAAAACTTTGATTGCTTCTATTGTTGACATGCAAATGTTAGTTTGAATTTACTCTCATATTTGGAGGGTCGACTTCACCTTTAGATGATGGCTTATGCATTGACAATAGTATTGCCTTCATTGATTTAAATTACTATATCCATGTAAGTTGGAGAGCTTTCCATACTAAAAAATATCACATAAATGACTTGTGATCTTTGTTAATCTCCTCTACTGGCTTCCTATGGATTGGTTTTTTCCTTTTGAAAAATAATGATCTTTAACATGCAAATGATTCTTGTTTGATTTATGATCCTATAGAAACTTCAAACCTAGTAGTGAAGATTCATCTTAAAACAACAATTTTCTCATCTAATCAACCTTCCTTCTTACTATTCGGATCTCCTTGGATCTTTTTACATCTTCAATCATTTAACCAAAACAATTTTTTGAACATGGCTCTAGTACCAATTGAGGAAATTAAAAAATAGAGACAAATTGATACATAGCAATAAACATACATAAATTATTGCTCAATAGCTAATAAAATTTAATATTCATTCATATTGAGATTACAAACATCTATTGAAGAAAAATAAGAATGGAGTATTTTTCTCAAAAGCATATATAACTTTATTATTCATTCAAAACTAAATACAATAACCTCATGACCATGAGATCAATAATAAACTGATCAAAAGGTCAAAGATAAAGAAAGCATTATAAATTGCCTCTCTATATAGAGGTCTTGAACAAGTAGAGGTACACCTAAAAAATCTATAAGAGCACACATACACAACTATATTTAACAACTTCATTCTAATTTTAGAGCTTTTATTTTTAGCTCTACAAACTAGAGTTCTTCTTCATTTATTTTTAGAGATCGTATTTTTATATCATGCAAAAAACTGCAAAAGATTTCACACAATGTGGGGAAATCAGCATGCCCACAATCTCCCCCTTAGTTTTATCCACGAATTGGGTTGCTTCAACTCCTACAAAAATTTTATAATTTTGCATCATATTCCTCACATAATTCTATTGATGCCTTAGACTAATTTATGTAGCTTTCATAACTTATGATCTTTTCTCCTCTTATAGAGGGATTCTCACTATTTTTTGAACTCTTGGCCTCTTCTAAGACCTTGATTTGGCTTCCTCACAAATTGAGGGCTTGACCTGTTTCATAGGTGGTTTCAAACTTTATTGCACTAGCTAGATCTTAACAACCTCAACACAATCTCTTTTTCCCTAGAAGTCTCTTTATTTGTTTGGGCTGCAACAATTTTAGTTGCACCTTCTTTTCAAACATGAGGTTATTTTATACCTTGATTTGTTCTCTAGTTGACACACAAATATCTATTTGATTTCTTTCTCCTCTTTAGAGGATGGAGTTCACCTTTGGATGGTGTATTCTACATTAATATATTAATTGACTTCATTCATTGAAAATACTTTACCCATGTATCTTGGATAGTTTCATATACTAAAAAATGTCACATAAATGACTTGTGTTATTTGTTTATCTCCTCTAGCAACTTCATTCACCTCGATCTCCTCAATCACTCTGAGCTATCTCTAAGTGGTCCTCTAGTCCTTGAGCTGCAAACCTCTGCAACGACTCTGCAACACATCCCGTGATTTGTGGGATCTTCCATTAATGTCGACCAACTCTGCAACTACCCCGTTGGTGTGCATTCCTTCTTCCTCCATCTGTAGGTCAGCCACCTTGACTCCTTGTGGCATCCTTGTCGACTAGTTGCTAGCTTAACTCTCCATGTCGGTCTAGATAGGATCACCGACCAAACACTCTATCGGTTCCTCTTTCCTGTCGGTTTACTAAACCTATCGGTATCTTACATTCTACCGGTTAGCCTTCATGTCTACACTTTGCTGAACTATCAGTGGAACTCCTTAATTGGTCACCAGACATGTCTATCCAAAACATGTTCATTCTCATTTGGTAGAGTCACATCTCTTATCCTCTTTGCTTCCATACTGGTTCTCATGCTTACCAGTAGCCATCTTGATGACAACATGTCATCAACCTTGCACTCTGCTTCTCTTCTGATGGAACACTCAACTGGTCAGCACACTTGCTAACCTACCTTATGCACAACTTCATCAAATAGAGAGTCTTTTGCATCTATACCTTTTCCATATTCCTGGTGAATATTCATATCGGTGAAACCCTCTTGAGGACACCATGCCATCAACCTTCAACAAACTTCATCTTTAGTTAGGCCATTCTCCTCTGATCAACTCTGACCATGTCTCAACCGGTTTCTCAAAGTGAAAAACTCATCACCCTTCATATGTACCAACATCTCAACATGCCTTCTGAGATAGTCCAGTTCATAATACTGATTTCATGCACTCAAGGCATTCCTTTGATTCATTGGTAGATCTGGTGTGAGCCTTCAAACACTAGCCTTTACCTCTTCTTCCTTATCTCAAAAAACTATAATGCACACTATGCATAATAGGAGATAAGTACCACTTACCAGTGAGAGTGAGTCTTTGTAATCTACATCCTGGAGTGCACTCATGTGGCTTCCCTATTTTTGCAACACCACTTCAAATAGGCACATGTGATCTGGTGTGGGCACATTCACTGTCAATCATTGCTTCTCATGATGACTGCATCATTGTCCAGTGGGAGTCATACAATTTTGCAACCTCACAACATACTAATGACCTATTCATCCTTCTCCTCATGTGTTGATGTGATTTAGATAGCATTCCGCCTCTTCATCACAAAAAATAGCCCAAGCACCTTGCCCATCCTACTTGTGCACTGGTCAACATCTTACCGGTTGACAACCACTCACTCGGTTGAACTGACTACTCTATGTCAACACATCACTTACTAGTTGAGAACCTTTCCTTGTCGGTGATACACTGTACCGGTAACCTATTCATCTCATCCACACAAGTTAGGCACTAACTTGTGTACCAGTGACCTTAGTGATCATTCCTCTGAGTGGCATGATCTTCCTTGCCTTGTCAGTGTCCTTCATTCTTACCTTACCAGTGTCTTGCAACACACAGAGATATCAAGGATATCACAACCTGTACTCCTCCTTGACAGTGTTGCACATACATCACTCATACCGGTAGTTATTCCGTACCAGTTGATATCAATGACAACACAATGCCAACAAGTTGGATCTTCTCAACATTACCATGATCTCTTCTTGCCATGGTATTCTCTTTATTTGTTTGGGCTATAAATTGTTTGGCTAGACCTTCTTTTCAAATATAAGGTTATTCAAAACTTTGATTGCTTCTATTGTTGACATGCAAATGTTAGTTTGAATTTACTCTCATATTTGGAGGGTCGACTTCACCTTTAGATGATGGCTTATGCATTGACAATAGTATTGCCTTCATTGATTGAAATTACTATGTCCATGTAAGTTGGAGAGCTTTCCATACTAAAAAATATCACATAAATGACTTGTGATCTTTGTTAATCTCCTCTACTGGCTTCCTATGGATTGGTTTTTTCCTTTTGAAAAATAATGATCTTTAACATGCAAATCATTCTTGTTTGATTTATGATCCTATAGAAACTTCAAACCTGGTAGTGAAGATTCATCTTAAAACAACAATTTTCTCATCTAATCAACCTTCCTTCTTACTATTCGGATCTCCTTGGATCTTTTTACATCTTCAATGATTTAACCAAAACAATTTTTTGAACATGGCTCTAGTACCAATTGAGGAAATTAAGAAATAGAGACAAATTGATACATAGCAATAAACATACATAAATTATTGCTCAATAGCTAATAAAATTTAATATTCATTCATATTGAGACTACAAACATCTATTGAAGAAAAATAAGAATGGAGTATTTTTCTCAAAAGCATATATAACTTTATTATTCATTCAAAACTAAATACAATAACTTCATGACCAGGAGATCAATAATAAATTGATCAAAAGGTCAAAGATAAAGAAAACATTATAAATTACCTCTATATATGGAGGTCTTGAACAAGTAGAGGTACACCTAAAAAATCTAGAAGAGCACACATACACAACTATATTTAACAACTTCATTCTAATTTTAGAGCTTTTATTTTTAGCTCTACAAACTAGAGTTCTTCTTCATTCTATTTTTAGAGATCCTATTTTTATATCATGCAAAAAACTGCAAAAGATTTCACACAATGTGGGGAAATCAGCATGCCCACAATCTCCCCCTTAGTTTTATCCACGAATTCGGTTGCTTCATCTCCTACAAAATTTTTATAATTTTGCATCATATTCCTCACATAATTCTATTGATGCCTTAGACTAATTTATGTAGCTTTCATAACTTATGATCTTTTCTCCTCTTATAGAGGGATTCTCACCATTTTTTGAACTCTTGGCCTCTTCTAAGACCTTGATTTGGCTTCCTCACAAATTGAGGGCTTGACCTGTTTCATAGGTGGTTTCAAACTTTATTGCACTAGCTAGATCTTAACAACCTCAACACAATCTCTTTTTCCCTAGAAGTCTCTTTATTTGTTTGGGCTGCAACAATTTTAGTTGCACCTTCTTTTCAAACATGAGGTTATTTTATACCTTGATTTGTTCTCTAGTTGACACACAAATATCTATTTGATTTCTTTCTCCTCTTTAGAGGATGGAGTTCACCTTTGGATGGTGTATTCTACATTAATATATTAATTGACTTCATTCATTGAAAATACTTTACCCATGTATCTTGGATAGTTTCATATACTAAAAAATGTCACATAAATGACTTGTGTTTTTTGTTTATCTCCTCTAGCAACTTCTTATGGATTTCTTTTCTTTTTCAAAAAAGAAATGTTCTCCAACATCCAAATCATCATTGTTTGATTCTCAATCTTCCTTCAAATTCAAACCTAGTAGAAAAGCTCCATCTTGAAAACAAGGATCTTCTCATCTCATCAACCTTCCTTCTTACTGGTTGAAACTCCTTGTATCTTTTTGCAGCTTCAACAATTTAACCCATATAACTTCCCAAACATCACTCTAATACCAATTGAAGAAATTAGAAAATAAAGTTTCTACATAACAATAAACTCTAAAAAATTGCCGCTCAACAACTGATAAATTTTTTCTCAAAATTAACATCTTTTTTTGGCTTTTCATGCAGAGTAAGATTTCTACCATTGATAACCTTTGTAAAAGAGGTCTTCCTATTACTAACAGATGCTTCGTATGCAAAGAAGCGGCAGAAAGTATTGGACATCTATTGCTTCACTTCTCTTTTGCCATGGAAATCTGGAGTTTCTTCCTTGATATCTGGAACACTAATTGGGTCTTCCCTGATTTTTTCAAAGGTTGTGGTTTGAATGGAAGTGCCCCTTTGAAAATCAGGCTTTGGGAGTCCTCTAGAATATGTCTCTTCCTCATATTACTTGGGATATTTGGAAAGAATGAAAAAATAGAGTTTTTAGAGATTTAGAATCTCCTGTGCTTGTAGTTGCTATTAGAATTAGAAATGCTATCAAGGAGAATTTTCTTCACTCCTACCCTAGTAGAAGGACCGATCATCCCCTCCCTACTCTCTAGGATGAGTGGGATATTATCAAAAGGTGGAAAATTGGCTAGAATATCTCCATTCCCGTGCACAAAATTAAACAGTGTAGGCACAATGTTCTATGGCATCCCCCCGTATGGGATGGGTCAAAATCAATGTGGACAAGGCGGCTAAAGGGAATCCTATGTCGGATGGGTGTGGGGGAGTGGCTAGGAATCATATGGGTCTGTTGGTTTTTGTGGTGGCGCTCCCTCTAGGCACCCAGTCCAACCATTTTGTGGAGGCCAGTGCTTCCCATTTAGGGTTATAAATGGCTAAAAGGGAAGGATTTAGAAAGGTCTGGTTGGAATCTAGCTCACTTAACATTACCAATTGTTTGAATGGGCATATGGATCCTAGCTAGACTATTGCTAACTTGATCAAAGATTGTTGTGATATGATTAAAGAGTTGGATCAATTCAAAATATCTCACGTATTTCGGGAAGGCAATAAAGCGACAAATTTATTGGCCAATATGGTAGTGGGCTATGTGGCGGCAAAATGGTGGAGCAATCGGGACTCTTTTCCTAAAAATTTGTTCGACCTGACATATGATGATACCATCCACTTGTGGTAATTAATGAAGGACAATCATCCTTTTGATTTCCCTATTCGAAGATCTAGAAACTTCCCTTGTGCCTGGCTTTTTTGTATTCTTGTGTTGCCCCTATCCTGCTCCTGTTTGGAGACTTGTCTTATGTGGCCCATTTCCTACTTTTGTTTCGTGACCTAGACCATTATGTGTGGGGACAAGAATAGGCAAGAACAAACCACTTTTGATAAATGGAAGAAAAATAAGGAGGTGTGGCAGGAAATTGTAGATGGGGGAATGGTTCCCTTCTTGGAAAGACTTTGTGGCCCTTCTCCTCTTCTCACGGAAATGTTTGTCAATGGGTGGAAGAAAGGGGTTTTGAGGGCTTATGGTGTTGAATTTTAGGTGGATGAAACCCTAGTGGCCACAGTTACGGGTTTTCCTATAAATGGCAGAAGATTTTACAGAGACATAAAAATAGGGGAGGAAGACATAGAAAATCTTTTTGATAAAGATAACGAGTGTTTATGAGTTAATAAAATGGCAGATGGTGGCTACAACAGAAAGGACTTAATGGCTCCCTGGGCGGATATGGCTGAGTTCATTATGAGGTACATGAGCTTGATGGTAGATATGCCAGTGTCATTCCTTATCATTTTACCATTTTAAATCACTTTAGGCATGGCAAAGTTATTTCAATTTTGTTCTATATGGTTTCTTCTTTGGAGAATAGTCTACAAAAACATGATGAGAATCCGAATAATCTGGTCCTCCATGAAGGGCTTATTGTTCTCATTATGGAGTATGCCAAAGCCCATGAAGTTGTGCCCTCTCTCTCTAAGAAAGGCTAAATCTCTATTACTGATGTTCAAGATGTCTCTGATACGGATATAGAGATGGAGGATAGTGGAAGCGCCAAACCTCTTGTTGACCCTGATTATAAGTCGGTTGAAGAGGGTGAGATGTTGGTCACTCCTAGAACCCATAGCAGCAAAAACCTCCCCAAATGGGCTACAAGTAAATATAAATTGACCAACAAGATGGTCTCTCAAACTGAGCCTTATTCCGAAAAGAAGAAGTTGGCTGCTAAAGACTATGGTCCCAAGACTTTCAACCAGGAAATCAAATTGGACATTCCTCTTCATGTTCTGAAGGAGAAGCAAGAGACTCTGCCTAAAGATGTGGATAGTTTCTTACAGAAGAAAAGTCCTCTAATGAACCTGGTGATGAAACCGACTAGAAGCCAGGAGAACTATTGGAAGTGGGTGGGGAAGGAGATTGATACCCTCAAAGAGGGGATTAAGGAGATAATTGATATCTTCACTGATTCGCTTGAGCCTAACAAAATGGATTATCTCATGATCATGACCCAAAAGCTTTCCCATGATGTGGAGGCTATAACATGTAATCACAAGCAAATAATTGAGAAGGTTGAGCAGTCTATGGAGGAGATCAAGAATAACCTTAAGAATATGGTCAACATAAGCAGGGAGGCCATGATAAATAGTATGGAGGGGCTGGAAAAGATCAATGCCATGGTGGCAAAGTATAGATCCAACCCTATTGGCAGTGATTATCCTAGTGATAGTAACAGAAAGAAAGTACTGGGAGGTGAGGACTCTGTTGTGGGTGGCAATAAAACTATGGACCATAGTTCCAGGACTAGAAGCAGGAGCAACAATAAGGGTACCTCTAGTTTCATTATGGAGGACTTGGAGGAAATCAACAAGGCTACCATCCAAAAGAACAAAGAGCTTGTGCACTCTCTTAATTGAGTGCTTGTCTGTGCTTTGTTTTGTTGTCTGTTGTTTCTTTTTACTTTTGAGCTCGGTTTGGGGTGTTCCCCTATTTTGCTGTTGGTTTTTGTTTGGTTGGTTGATGGACTATTTATGTAAAACTCTTAGTTTTGGGTCCATGTTAAGCCCATTTATCTTTATCAAAAACATCTAATAAAATTTTATCATCATATAAATTAAGATAACAAACATCTATTAAAGAAAAATAAGACTTGATAAATTTTCTCAGAAGCAAATATAATTTTTTATTAATTCAAAACCAAATACAATAACTTCTTGATCATCAGATCAAGGATCAACTGATCAAAAGATCAAAAAACATTATAAATTCCCTTTGTATAGAGAGGCCTTGAACAAATTATGGGATATCTAAAAATGGAAGAACACACAAGCAGAATTGTAGTGAACAACCTGATTCTAATTTTAAACCTTTTATATTGAGCTCTACAAAGTAGATTACTACTTGATTCAATTTTTAGATATACCATTTTTATATCATGTAGAAAATTGTAGAAGATTTCATTTGACATGGGAAAATTAGCATGCCTACTATTTTCCCCTTAATTTCATCCACAAATTTCATTGCTTCAACACAAAAATATTTGATATCTTCATCTGACTTTAATAGGATTTTCTCCTAACATGATGAATCATGTGGTGATCTCCACTGGGATTACACTTTGTGCTTGGCTTTAACTCCTTCAAATCATTTCTAAGTTTGGATCATATTCCTTGCACAATTGTATTAGTAGCTTATACTAATTTATTCATTTTTCAAAAAACATACAATATTCTCTCCTCCTATAGAGATCTTCTCTCCAATTTTTGACCTCTTGGGCTCTTCTAATACCTTGATTTGGCCTCCCCACAAATTAAGGGCGTCACCTATTTCATTGGTGGTTTCGAACTTTACTGTATTGGCTTGATCTTATCAACATCAACACAATCTCTTCTTGCCATGGCAATCTCTTTGTTTGGTTCCACCTTCTTTTAGACACAAATTTATTCAAAACATCGAATTCTATTGTGGTTGACATGCAAATGTTAGTTTGATTTCACTGTCCTCTTTGGAGGGTGGACTTCACCTTGGGATAGTTGCTTCTGCATTGACAACAAGATTGACTTAATTGATTGAAAAATACTTTGTCCTTGTAACTTGGATAGCTTCCCATATTGAAAAATATCACATAAATGGCTTGTGATCTTCTTTGATCTCCTCTAGCGGCTTCCTATGGATTGCTTTCTGTTCTAAAAAAAATGGTCTTCAACATGCAAATCATCCTTGTTTGATTTGTGATCTTCCTATGACTTCAAACATGGCAACAAAGCTTCGTCTTGAAAATGATGATCTCATCTCATTGACCTTCCTTCTTACTAGTTAGATTTTCTTGGATCTTTTTGCAGCTTGAGTGATTTAAACCAGATAATTTTTCGAACATGAATTTAATACCAATTGAAGAAAAATAACAATAGATAAATTTTCTCAAAAGTAGATTGTTGCCAAATTTTTACAGGCTAAATTTGGTGGCCTAATGAGACCTTGCAATCATTCATATTGAGAAGGTACAAAAATGTTCTACTGAACATCATTGATCTAGATTTGATTATAGTTGTCAATTTCAGTTTTTGTGCAAATACATAAAGCAAAAGAATATTCTACATTTGCATAAATTCTGTATTTGTATTCATAATGTAAAAAATCAGAGTCCCACACAAGCCATGGGATTAGCCTCATTTGATTCATGATACATGAAACAAGTAAATAATACATTTGATAAATGTAAATGGTATAGCTAACTGTAATGAAAAAAGACAGAAAGGCAGTGTTCCATCATCGCCTATGCGATGATATCGGAAGTTCTATCTTCCTCTAGCTGTGGTTGAATGTCTCAAAGAAGGCAGCTCCATTTTTTCCTAGCCTTGCAAAAAGTGAATAAAAGAGAAAAGGTTAGAGAAAAAAATCCAAGCAATGATGAAGCAAATCCAATCTACATTTCTACATCACAATTAGGCATATCACATGCAGTCACCAGAGGCATCCATTAAGTATTTAGTCATCAAGATCAAAAGGGAAAAAGAATGAGTTCAAAATTCACTGAGTTTTCAGCTTCATCATGTTTTTGCTAACTTATTTGTTCACTGTGTAGGCATAGGAAAAGTATTGATGTTGATTTATGAATTATGCATGTAGGGTAAAATGGGCTCCCACAAGGGTTGAGCCTAGTGTGCAAGTAAAATATGACAAAAGCTACAATAACATATCACTATCCAAAAGTGTGATAGGAGGTGCAATACCAAATAGAATATCCTTGTCCAAATACATGACATGAAGGATAAAAATGCAACATATACAACATTTAAATATGCAGTAAAGATAATACAACAACTACAAAGAAATATAACAGTGAGCATGACACTGTCAACAATGAAAAATGATTGAGAAAGTAACAGCTACAGTCATCATAAAGGGGGAAAACACAGTGTCTAATAACAGAAGCAGCAACTATAGGAAAGAAATTAGAGGAGATACAAAATCTTACTGCCCTATGTAACAATAGAAACACATGAACATGAAGGCATTATGATTTGAGGGCACAAATGCTAGTGAACTGATTAAAGAAAAGTGCAGCTCTTTCACAGTCACCCCAAAAGCATTCAATGAAAAACAAAATGATGAAGGTTTGGTGGTCCCAATGCACAAATGCAACATATTCAAAGAGAAAAGAGGGAAAATCTAATTGAAGAGATGTCATTTCGACATCACAAAGAGCTATAACAAGGCATAATGCATTGAATACACAAAGTAGTCATGCGGCCTGAAACATAACAGTGAGCAATATCATGAAATTCATCACCGTGAAGAGAATGTATGGAGCATTTTTAGATTACAGTAAATAACAGAGCTTGTAATAGCATATCCATGCACAAAAACCTCAAACAGACTAGGGTTCGGCTTCTTTACATAGTAGACCATTTTTGAAGCAAAGGAGAGATAGAGACAAAATATCAAAGTAACAAGTACAGTCTGAGATCATGCACAAAAGGCACATATCTGAAAATTTATTTTCTAAAAAATCCTATGCATGCATGGATTTAAAACGAAGAAATTTTTTGTAACAAATCTCTTTGCAAATGGCAATATTGATGAAGAGAGAAGCATACCCGATCAATAAACTTCATGTTTGATGTCTAGTTCAGATTTCAAAGCCTCAAATCAATCCCTCCTTTGAGCTCTCATAGAAAGCATGACGGCCAGGCTTCCCGTGAAGTTTCTTGAACAAGTGTTCAAATGAGTGACTTTAGGGTTTGAAAACCCTTTTCTTCACTTGAGTTTTTCTTTTAGAGAATAAGCTTTCGCATGACCCAATGACTCAGTCGTGGGGTGGCTTTAAAAAGACTTAACTTTATTAAGATTATTTTCCTTTATCATATGTAAATTATTAATTAATATATTAATATTGGCAAATGAAAACAACAAATCATGAGCCAATATTAGTATAGTAATTAATAATTTTTATTATTAATTATTTTCACACACATATATAGGAATATTTTTAATTTTTATATCCTTATATATATATGTGAAGATAATTAACATTATCATCTTAATAGGCACTTTGAGCTTGGTCTTTAGCATGTAGACACAATATGAAAAAAATTATAAAATAAATATCTAAGTTGGATAAATTATGAATCCACTTAGTGTTTATTATGATGTGTCTTAGATATTTACTTTATAAATCTTCCTAGTATGCATACATGCTAAAAGATCAAACTCATCATGAAGAGAAGTCATCATGTAGCTTGGGGTCGGATTTGAGTTTGAGTGCAGGTTTACATGAGTTTTTCTCATGATTTTGAGGTGATAAGGCTTGATTTTGAGTGCCACATGGGTCAACCCTTAGTTGACCAAGAGTTTGACCCGAGTTACCCACATTTTTGCATGTTTTGAACCTATTTTGGTGGCTTTTCATTACTGCTCGAGGATCAATTTTTCAGATAAGATATCTTCACTGGGAGTTCATCTTTAGTTGATTTGGAGTCATCTTTCCTCTTCCTTTTAGAAGGTTTTTGGTACAAAGTGAGAAAGTATCTTTATCTTTTTTGGGGGAAGAGGTTCTTGATCATTCTCTTGCTGGTTTTTGGCAGAGAATACATTCTTGTAGCTCCTGTGCAGTTTTATGATAGAATACTAAAATAAAATAATCAACTTATGCCTTATATCTTTGAAGTTCATTTTCTTATTCATGATTGAGAGTTAGTTGATTGTGTTATTGTCTAGATAACCTTTAAAGTTTCTATCTCATTTGTAAGTCACAGGTTGTGCATTGTGATTAATAGATTCATTTGGTTGATTGTGAAAGTTGTTTTTCTTTTCTTTTCAATTTCTTGAGTTTGAATCCTTTGCATGATGTATTTATGTGTTGTGAACCAGAAGTCTATTTGTGCATATTGGTATTTTTAGGAATGTATCTCTGTCATTTTGAGATATCATATTGGTGCATCACCTTAATTTAGCATTTGCAAAGTCATTTGAGTTTCAATTTTTAGTTCCTATCCTTTTTCTTGGTAAAAAATTGGAGTTATTCACAGGGAACCAACCCTTCATCTGGAGGTTAATTCTCACTATAGGCAACCCACAGGCCTGAGAATTATCCCATGTGTCACCAAGTTGCTTGAGCTTTCAACTTGTGCATTACGGGTGCAATTTGAGTGATAACATAGATATAACTTTGTATTCATTCAAAATTGAATACAATAACTTCTCAATGGCAAGATCAAGGATTGGTTGATCAAACGATTAGAGATAAAGAAAACATTACAAATTGCCTCTCTATATATAGAGGTCTTGCACAAGTAAAAGAGAATTTAAAAATAATCGAACACACATATACAACTATAGTTAACAACTTCATTCTAATCTTAGAACTTTTATTTTTAGCTCCACAAACTAGAGTTCTACTCCATTCTATTTTTATATGAGAAAACTGCAGAAGATTTCATGAAATGTGAGGAAATTAGAATAACCACCACTCTGAAAATTCAATTGGATGTGGATGAAGAAGACTCTTGCAATGTAAGATCAACTAGTCTCGAAATAGCGAATGCCATCTCCATTTGGCCAATGGGTTAACCAAATGGAAGCTTGTACCTTCCATTTCAAAGTTTGTCCCTCAAACGTCTTGTATGTTAGCGCAATCTTGAAACCTGATTTATCGGTGTTTTTTAGATAAGAAGCATCGCAACATGTTTTTATTTATGCTTTTAAGGGAAGTTTTATTTATGCTTTTAAGGGAAGTTTCTATTGCATCTTGATTTATTCATGTTTTATGGCTTAAAACTATTGATTGCTTAGTTTTTAAGCTAACTAAGAAGGATATCAAGCTTTGAATCTACTTTTTCTAGATTTGTGGCTTTCCTTTCTTTTTTATTCCAAATCTCCCCCTTCTTTTCTTCTGTTTTATGCTTTCAGGGAGGCCTTTATATATTGTAATTCTTCATTTGTAAATCAATCAAATAATAAATCAGTTTTATTCTTATTATTGCTCTTAATTTTCTCTTCTTTTTATTGCAAGTTGCGTTCTTATTTTTCAGCTAGATCATCTTGTACAGCTTTAGATAAAATTTTACATTGTAGAACTGCGGGTTTTGGACAATCGTCCCTGGTAAAGACCACTATTCCTCGTTCAGTGGAAGTTTTGTAAATGGACTTCACATCTTTTCTGGTCCAAGTTGAAATTTTTGGAGGTTCACTCTCAATCACTGGGTTTTTGGTGATGGGATCATACCGAATCCAGTCTATCATTGCATCGGTATTGTTGACGACCGAATGTTTTAAGTATCATCTGTTAATCATCTCTATGAAATTTAGTTGCAGTGGAAACCTTGCAACCCAATAAATCAGTTTTGTTATGTTTATGCAAGAATTTCCAACACGAGTTCATCTTCCATGTTATTTGTGAAGAAAGTATACCCAACAGATATTAGACAGTTAAATACTAACCTGAATTTTTTGGGTTCAATTATGCCTGGCTGTAACTTCAATTCCCGGAACATTTCCAAGTAATCTGAGAAAGCTTCACTGATAACTTTTGAGGAACGAAGTATGAATGGATCGATAAACAGCCATAACAGCATTGGAAGCAAATTCTTTTTCCCATATGAGTATTACCCTCCAATAAATGGAAACTCAGAGACATTTTTCCTTCGTAAGGCTTGGCGTGAAGCAATACAGAATATTTACAGTCCACAAAAACATGCACGACATATCCAGTCGTAATCATCTGGAAACTCCATAAGTAGCCACATTAGCACTGAATAGCAACGAATATTGAATAGCAAAATATTGAACATTTTAAAGAGAAGGGCTTGTGTACCTGCACGGCATGTTTGTTTCTGGTTGGCATTCCAGAATAGTTTCAAATCTTTAAAATTTCCTCTTTTGATTTTTTCTTTATGGACAGAAGACTAGGCGGCTGGTGGTGGACTAGGTTTTTGTACGTGGTGGACGTCAAAAATATTATAATTTTGTATTCTTCTAGAAGGGAGCGTGTTTCTAAAACACTTCGGTAGTTTCCAGGTAGCCTTCCACGTTCATAATTTCCAAGTCAAAGTCAAGTTGAATATTTTGTTTTTTAAAGAAAAATAAAGTTACAGCTACCAATAAATGGGAATGGTTATTCTCCATAGAAAACATTACAAAGTGTAAAAATATAAATTTCCATCATGTAGTTGGTTTTCAACATATCTTTTTTGTTATAAAATAACATTGAGAAGATAGATTAAGATAGTCCTAAAAATTTGTTGTGATTTGCAGATTTTGAGTTTTTGATCAAGTGCTATTTTGTATGGAGAATAGACGGCTCCTCAATAAATAGATTTAATAAAACACATTTTTCTTAATTACAATGACAATATATATCATTGAAATCAAAAATTACAATAATCAATAATTTACAAGTCAATAATTTCATAAAACACATTTTTCTTAATTATAATTTCATGAACTGAAAAAAAAAAAAGTCAATCCATAATTTTTTTTTACAAATCACTCCATTAAAAACAAAATCTACAGGCCATTTTAGAAATGAGTTTGAGCGGGAGCAGATGAGCAAGTAGGTGCAGGCGATCTAGGGTCTCGACAATGGAAAATTCTGATGAGGGAGGTGAGGATGGGGATGTTTACGATGACGGTGTGGACTCCTCTTCCTTGGCCAGTGTTGTTGTTCTTGTTGGTTTGGTTGTTTCTGGGGACAACTTTTGTTCCGCCCCCTTCTGTCTTTGTGTGGCTGTTCTTTCCTCTACGGCTGGCTTCTGCGAGAGTTGTGTTTCATGGTGGTGGCTCTCTGGAGGGTCTGGGGTGTATTGGAGGGGTGTTGATTTGTTTTTGGTTCGTTTTGGAGCTTTCTCATCTCTTGGGTTTGTTGGTTCTAGCCTTTTCTCTAATGGGTTTGTCAGTTGTTTTCCCTATTGGAGCCTTTGCGCCAAGGCCTTGACTGGATCCTCTCCGATGGTGCTTGGGGGCTTTTTTGTTATGTTCCTCCTTGTTTTTTTTGTCCCCTTTTCTATGCAAAGGGCGTTCTCTAGTTCTATTTGGTGCCTTTTGTCTTTGGATTGTGTTTAGGAGGATGTGGATTGTCCTTTTATTGTTATATCTTGTAACCCCTTCCTGGCTGGTTGATTTGGGTGTTGTTGGTCCTTCTCAATGTTCTTCCGGGGTTGTGGTTCTTGAGCTTCATTTTTTGCATCTTTGGGCTTCTCTAGTCTTTTCTATTGAGGTGGTCTTGTCTTCTTTTGAGGGGGAGATGGATGTGGCTGGATTTGTCCTTTCTCCTTTTGAGGTGGAGATGGATGCTTTTAAAGTTGTCTGGAAGTTCTATTGTGGGGATGTGGATACCCTGTTTTATGTTTGTAAGGGAGCTAGCACTAGACTTTGTGTTGTATTTGGTCATTTTTCTCCTATTGAGGTGGAGATTATGAATGATATGCTGGTGCTCAATCTCTTGGTGGTTATTCTGAATGCCATGTGCGCTGTTGTTGAAGATGGAAAGTACTGACGAGGGGCTCTTGATGCTTTGTTTTTTAACTATTGGAGAGCAGAGAACAGTATGCTATATGGAGTACCTCCATTATCCCCTATTGAGGTGGGGATTTTTTATGTTTTTTTGTTCATTTCTCTGTTTTTTCTCAAGAACAAGGTTAAGGGTTCCTTTCAAAAACACATTGTTGGTTGTAAGAGCCTTACAAAACCCATTCTTATTGGTTGTGGGAGCCTTATAAAACCCACTGTCAAGGTTGAGGGAGCCTGGAAAAACCCTATGTATTTTCTTCTTTTCAAGGCCGGGCTGGATGCTGACAGTTTTCAAGAGCCCAATTTGGCCAGTCTTTGTTCTTGGTTAGGATCAGTTTTTGTTGATGATTTCCTGATGATTCTGCTATAGGTTAAGGGAGCCTAGGAAAATCATTCTTGTTGGCTGAGGGTGCTAAAAAAACCATTGTTTTCTATCTTCGAGCTCTACTAGTTGTTTTAGATCTGTGGCTTCTGCCAACGTGGTTTATTTGGTCTTATCTATGTAGTTTGGCTGGCATTGGTTTACCTTTGGCTGCTATGTGTCTTTGATGTATCCTTTTGTAGCATCCCTTTGTTGGTTCTGGATCCGTGAAAAATCTGAGGGTTTCTGGTTCCTTTAAAACCTGTTGTATGGGGTTTCTGGTCCCCTCAAAACCTGCTTATCCTAATCAAAAACAAAATCTACAAGTGAAACTGAAATACTAAGCCCATGTGATTCAATACCATCACATCATCTATCTCTTGCTCCATAATTTTTGACTGACCAAAACAATACTCCTCACTATTAAAGTTCTTTGAAAAATGATTAGTATTCTTTTATATAATTATATAATATTAAAATAATAAATAATATTAACATTATAAAATTTATAAATTAATTTAATAACAATTTATAATTGTTTAAAATAATAGTCATGTCAGTTAATAGTGCTAAAATTTTTGTAAATAATGTTTTGGTATAATATGGAAAATTAAATTAAATACACTTTTTGAATAAAAAATCAAATTTAGCGTTAAGTCATTTTAAAATGTGATTATCAATACAAAAAAGTTATTAGAACGGTGTGAGGTTGAAATGTATCAATATTCAAGAACATATTATTGAAATAGTATTTAGATGATCATAAGGTTTTATATGAACCTAAAGTGAAGCAAAGTATGTGAAGCAGTCACTGGTGAGGAGGGACCTTAGGGAGATCAATCCAAACTGGTCAGCAAGAGTAAACACAACGGAAACACACAGATATGATGGAGACAATGCAAAACAGGCAATTTTATTGCATGAAACTCAATTACATCCAACTGGCAACAACTAGGTTACAACATACCGGCACACAGGCCTGGTAGAATAGGTCTCATCGGGACCTTCAATTGAAAGATCTATCTTCTAGATGCACAATCTATCTATCTGATACTTCTTGATTCTCAAAATGATTACATTCTTAAGCATGATTACAAATATATATATATATATATATATATAGATCCAAAAAGGGTTCAAAACCCGATGAACAAGACCTAACGTGCAAAATGAATAAGGTCGGCCTTCGATAAGAGATTCCTCCAGAAATCCAATGGATGAAATGTAGAAGGTTGGCCACATGCCAAGCAATATCGAGATCAACACCCAAGGCTTTGTAAGCTTCAGAAAGGGTTCTGATAGAACACTAGAATAGGTCTCAAGCAACCGGTAACAAGAAATTGTCATGGAAAACAGTAGTGATATCTTGTCGAAAAGTGATCCAAATGAGATGTGGTTTGAAACAAAGAAAGATGATCAAGTCTTCAAGTCGAATCCAACTCCACAAGAGTCAGTGAGCCAAAACCAGGATACATAGAAAGGAAGTATTTTTGGTTGATGCAAGATTGCTGTGAACCGTGGATGCTCCTACATCAAACATCTAGGGTTAATGAAAAGTGAGCCTCTCACTTTGTAGGGGTCAGAGGGAAACTAAGGCAATCTACCTCTTCCTGAGAAGTCCAAGATGAATCTTCAACTGGTTTTCTCTTCCACTTTACAAGATATTTTTTGTACTAACTGTTCTGGGTACTGCGCCCAATCCTACTGTCCAAAATCTCTTCAATCTGATCTGGTTTCTTCCGGGGCAATTTTTTCTCCAAGTCTGCAACACTGTCCTTACTGAATTCTAGCTAATGGTACTCATGAAGATCTGCAATGTTTAATATAGGTGATATACTTAGGCTATCCGGTAGCTCTACTTCATATGCATTTCCAGAACTCAACATTCTCAAAATCTTACAGGGTCCAAACTTCTTCATGTGCAACTTACCAGAAGTTGGGAATCTCTCCTTTCTCAAGTAGAACATTACTTCATCGCCAACTTCAAATTTCTTATGTCTCCTATTCTCATCTTCCTTCTCCTTATATTTGTTGTTCATGTCTTCCAAATGTTGTTTAACTTGAATATGCAATGTTGCCATGTGATCTGCAAAATCTTCTACTTTTGAACTCTTTCGGTCTTCATTGCCAATGTCTCTCAATTCTACTATTCCTCTAGGATGCACTACGGTAGCAATCTCAAAAGGTGTTTAATTGGTACTTCTATTCACTAAATTGTTATAGGAAAACTTTGCTTGTGCAAGGATCAAATCCCAACCTCCAGTTTTATCTCCCGCTAAACATCTCAACAAGTTTCCCAAGCTTCGGCTAACTACTTATGTCTGTCCATCAGTCTGTGGATGAAAAGTAGAATTGAACTATAATTTTGTTTTCATCTTCTTCCAAAGTGTTCTCCAAAAATAGCCAACAAACTTAGTGTCTCTGACCAAAACTATGGTCTTAGGCAATCCATGCAATCTCACCACTTCCTTGAAAAATAGGTTTGCTACATGCAATGCATCTGATGTCTTCTTACAAGGTATGGAATGATCCATCTTTGAAAACATATCCACTACCACAAATATAGAATCATTCCCTCTTTGTGTCTTAGCCAATCCCAATACACAATCCATCTTATATCCTCCCAAGGTCTTACCAGTACAGTCCAAGGTTTATACAATCCCACATTCTGACTACTACCTTTTGCAACTTGACAAACTCTACAACTCTGCACATATCTCTTAACATCCTTATGAATTTGGAGCCAAAAGTACTGCTCACTCACCAATGCAACTATTTTATCAATGCCAAAATGTCCAGCTAAACCTCCACTATGCTTCTCTTTGATTAGGTTCTCTCAAATGGAACTATTAGGTATGCATAATTGAACTCCCTTGAATAACGTCCCATCTTGAATAAAATAATCCAACCATTTTCTCCTATCAACCATAAACGGTTCTCTACATGCTTTCCAAGGTTTTGCAAAATCTGGGTCTTCATCATACAAGGTCTTCAAACCTTCAAAACCTAATACTGTCACTCTCATTTCTATTAGCAAATTCCTTCTCCCACTCAATGCATCAACAACTTTGTTATATTTCCCACTTTTATGCTTCAACACAAAGGTGTAACTCTGCAAGAATTCTACCCATCTCATATGTCTCTGATTCAACTTACTTTAACTGTTCAAATACTGCAAAGCTTGATGATCTATATACAACACAAACTCTTTAGGCAACAAGTAGCATCTCCATTCCTTCAAGGCTTGAATTATGGCATTAAATTCCTAATCATACACCGAATATCTCCTCCGGGCATCATTTAATTTCTCACTAAAATATGCTACTGCTCTCCCTTGTTGACTCAAAACTGCTCCTATTGTTGTTCCACTTGCATCACAATCCACTTGGAATATCTTATTGAAATCCAGTAAAGCTAACACAGTTATAGGGTTACAAACTGAACTAAAATTCCTAATAAGCTTCCGGTAAAAAATAGCCAATCCATGAAATGATCTTACCTCTCCAATGTTTTCTGGTGTAGGCCACTCAACATTGGCTTTCTCTTCAAACCATCCTCGGATATCACAAAGCCCAAATAGACTAACTCATCCTTCATGAAAGTACACTTCTTGATATTGATCCACATTTCTTCTCTCAACCTTTGTAAAACTTGTCATAACTGAATCAAATGCTCCTCTTTTGTTCTACTAAAAATCAGAATGTCATCCAAATACACAATAACAAACTTACCCAAGAATTTCTTTAATACCTCATTCATCAGCCTCATGAAAGTACTTGATGCATTAGTCAATCCAAAAGGCATCACGAACCATTCATACAGTCCTTCATTTGTCTTAAATGTTGTTTTCCATTCATCACCTTCTCTGATCTCGATCTGATGTCCATCTTCAAATCTATCTTTGTAAAGTATTTTGCTCCACTCAAATAGTCCATTATGTCATCCATCCTAGGCAAAGGAAACCGGTACTTCACTGTGATCTTGTTTATTTCTCTTGAATCAGTACACATCCTCCATTCTCCATTCTTCTTAGGTGCTAATACTATTGGTACTGCACAAGGGCTCAGAATTTCCCTAACCAAACCTTTTCTTAACAGCTCCTACACTTGTCTATTTAGTTCTTCATTCTCTATCGATGTCAATCGGTGTGCAACTTTGTTAGGCAAACTAGCTCTAGGAACCAATTCCATGCAATGACTAGTACTTCTAATAGGTGGCAATCCATCATGTACATTATTTGAAATGATGTCCTCATATTCTGTCAGCAAATCTCTTATCTCCGCCAAGTGTCCTCCTTCTGATTCCAGTCTCTCGGTCTTCTTAGGAATCAAGGCAAAACACACATTCTCGTGTCTCAATCCATCCATGAATTTCATTCAATCCACTAAGTAGATTTTGGTATTTGTATAGACTTCACCCTTCAAAGGTTCCTCCAAAGGTAACAAGGTTTGCTTCATCCCATTGGCCACAATAGTGTATATGTTCTTCCTTCCATCATGTACTGCCAAGGTCTTCCCAACAAAAGATGACAAATATCCATAGGCATAATATCACACAAAACTTCATCATGATAATTCCCAATTTTTAATTTTACCAAACACTATTCACTTACTAACAACTTATGTTTGTCCTGAATCCATGTTGTTTGATAAGGCTTAGGGTGTTTCAATCTCTCCAATTTTAACTTATTCACCATCTCTTTTGAAATAAGATTATCTGAACTACAACTATCAATAACGACTTTACAACACTTATCGGATACCTTACATCTAGTCTTGAACAGGTTCTTCCTCTGCAAGGGTTCTTTATCTCCTCTGGTATGACACAAAGCTCTTCTCATCATCAACAATTTTCCATCTTCTGGTTTATTGTATGATCCGGTGGGGTTTTCTTCCACCACTGCTACCCTTCCGGTAGCCTCTGTATTCTTACGGTGTCTTTCTCCTCCACACTTAAAGCAAGTTCCTCTAAATTTCCTCTTTTCTTGTCTTACAAAGTTCTCATTCCGATAACCATCCAGTTCTCTCCTTCGATAGAAGTTTCTATCATCCTTCTGACATGAATTACCTTCTTTGCTCACTTCCTTGTCCTTGTTCTAATCTATACTAGTTCCTCTTCCTCCTTGAAATATTCCTTTGATAAACCTTCCACCTCTACCTCTCTGTCTCTGCTCATGTCTTTTGTTCAATTTCTCTTCAGCCTTTAGTGCATACTAGTAAGCCTCTTCAACACTCTCCACTTTGATCATACTGAGTTCATCTTGTATAGACATCTGCAACCCGTTCACATATCTAGTAATTTGTTCAACTTCATCATAAACATGTACGAATCTAATGTTCAACTTGTAAAATGCTTTGGTGTATTCCTTCACACTAGATTCCTTCAGTCTCAGGTTCTACAATTTCTAGAACAAATCCACTTAATAATTCATCGGGACAAACTTTGATTTTAACTTAGCAATCATCCAATCCCATGCCTTAATCTTCTCTTTACCTCTTCTTTGTCTATCAACTTGTAAATGCTCCCACCAAAGAGATGCATGACCTTTCAACCAGGTACAGGCATATTTCACCTTCCTCTCTTCTGCAATGTTTTCAAAATCAAAATATTTCTCCATCTCTGAGATCCAATCCATCAATTCATCTGAATCTAACTTCCCATCATATTTCGATGGGGTAAAATAAGGTTTAGTGTTCACCCTACTCAAAACCCTTAAAAACCTTTCTTCATCCGGATCAACTGCCAGTAGGTTTGCTTGTTCTGCCAAGGATTCTTCTCTTTCATCTTCACTTACATCTTCAATTTGTCGGTCTCTTCTCTGTGTTGTCTCCACAGCTTCTAACCAAGCTGATATTTGTTGCAACATCTCCATCACAACAAGGTCTGCATTCCCACACACTCCACCACTCCTAATCTTTTGCGTCATTGATTCACGCTAGTCCTCTGCAATTGCAAGTCAGATCTGCAATCTGCCACCCTACAACAAAAAATTAGGACACGCAAGCCTTGGAACAAAACTTCGCTGTAATACCACTTGAAGCAGTCACCGCTGAGGAGCGACCTCAAGGAGATCTATTCAAACCGGTCAGCAAGAGTAAACACAATGGAAACACACATATGTGATGGAGGCAATCAAGAATAGGTAGTTTTATTGCATGAAATTCAATTACATTGAACCAACAACAACTGGGTTACAACATACTAGCACACAGGCTTGGTAGAATAGGTCTCACTGAGACCTTGAATCGAAAGATCTATCTTCTAGGCACAATCTATCTATCTAATACTTCTTGATTCTCAAAATAATTACATTCTTAAGCATGATTACAAATATATATATCAATCCAAAGGATCCAGTCAGCCCAAAAAGGTTCAAAACCCGAAGAACAAGACCTAATGTGCAAAATGAATAAAGTCGGCCTCCGCCAAGAGATTCCTCCAGAAATCCAAAGGATGAATTGTAGAAGGTCGACCACACGCCAAGAAACATTGAGATCAATGCCCAAGGCTCCACAAGCTTCGGAAAGGGTTCCAGTAGAACACTAGAATAGGTCTCAGGCAACCGATAACAAAGGAACAACCGGTAACAAGAAAATGACATGGAAACCAGTAGCGATATCTTGATGGAAATTGATCCAAATGAAATGCGGTTTGAAAGCAAGAAATATGATCAAGTCTTCAAGTAGAATCCAAGTCCACGGGATCCGATGAGCCAAAACCGGGACACACAGAAAGGAAAACTGAACTGCTAACAAAACAGAAAGGAAATGTTTTTGGTTGATGCAAGATTGTTGTGAACTGGGGATGCTCCTGCATTAGTATGGGTAAAAGGAAAATACTGGACATAGTGTAAACCAAGACTCCTGAAGGTGAGAAACTAGAACAAACAAGAGAAGTGAGAAATAAGACACACTAGTAGTTGTTATGATTTTTTTGTATTCCAACTCATTTTTTCTACTCTTCCTAATGAAGGATAAAAGAGTGTTGAAACATCGAAAGAAAAAGTAAAGAAAAAAACACATTCTTTTGCCCAAAAGCTTACATACAACTAAGATACACTAGGTCAATCATGAGGAATCAAACTAATAGATATTTTATAAATTAGTAAATATTCAATAAAAAATGGCACACCCTATGAAATTTTCAAGGGGCTTCCTCCCTTGTCACCCTCTCTATAAATTTCATCTTACCAATTGTGAATGATAGGTAAGATGTTACAGTTGCACATATTGGCTATAAAATTAACATTAAGGGAAAGGGAGAGATAAGAGAGAGGGGGGGAGAGAGACATAGAGATAGAGAGGGAGAGCTAGATAGAGTGACAAAGAGAGATGGGTAGATGGATAGATCCCGATTGACATGTGTCATCTTTGGATTGTTGCCACCAAATAGTTGATTGAAACCTAGTTTCTCATTTCTTATAATTTTTTTCCCTTTTATATATCTTATTTCTCTCTCATGCTCTCTGTATATATATGCATATAAATATCCCTTTCTCTCTCTTTACTTTTCTCTTTATATATCATTTTCTCTCCTCTTATCACTATTTTCCTTTAACCCTCCATCTGTTGCTTTTATTTATCTTTTCCTCTTGGCTCTTCCCTCTCTCTCTTCGTCTCTCTCTCTCGTGTTACTCTATCTATATTGCCCTCTCCATTTTGCTTGAATTTGAATAATGACACACTAAAGAAAAATAAATTTTAAATTTTTTTGTAAATAAGTACTTGCACTTCAGAAGATTTTTTTTTATCTACTTTCATGGACATTACTTGAATAAGAGTTTCTTTGCTATAAGCAATTGTGAATACATGTGTATTGTATATATCCTAGTTAAAAAATCTCTTACAATACATATCTATTTGTGATGTCATAAATTTCATCCTATGCAATTTCAAATCATATAGACCTTTGCTTAATTTAAATTTAAGGCAAATATGCATATCACCTTTATAATGTGGGTTCCTTGAGGAAGGTGAGAAGGAAGAACAAATGTCTTGTGCAACTCAAAACAATGTTAGAGACCAATAAGATTATGAGATTGTGCCATTAGCAAAGAAATGATTAGGTGGTAGATGGTGTAGACCAAGATTATATGTTGTATGCACATAAAGGACATGTTTAACAATAGCTCACAAGATATAGATGTCATCGTGAGGCCGATAGATATAAGATAACATGCCAAAATGATTGGCTTGTGTAATATAATTGGAAATGATCTCATGTTGTTAGTGTTAGGTTGATGACACGTAAAGATCAATAACTATGATATAGTAGAATCATCTCAAACCCTAATGATCATTAAGAATGCATTTATAACTCATTTGATGATATTTTTATCAAATGTTGACACTAATTGAAATTGAATATCATGACATCTATTCTATTAGCTTTGTGATGATGAACTATCATTGATGCTGGCATAGGAACTTTGTGAGCTTATAATTATGTGAGATCATAAATAAAAGAGCAAAGATCAAATGACAACATAAATAAAAGAGCAAAGATCAAAGATCAAATGACAAAAAGGAGGATTGGATGGTCCATGAAATACAATGAAGATAGGATGCCTTGTGTTAAGAGTAGGATTGGGTGAGTTGTAGGATTAGTTTTCATCGAATGGCCCATGTGACGTTAGGAGACCAACATAAGGTATGGGCCATGGTAAATGAGAACAGGACAAACAACTAATCTACAAGAGATAAAATCTATTTCGTCGATATCTGAAGACCAAAATGCATCACTATAATGCAAGAAAAAAGTGGGACAGCGTATTGAGAGCCGTATTCTAATTTATTTGTGAACCGTGAGGATTCAAAACTGCTCGATAGATAAGTTCAATGTACCACATTAAAAGCCAGCCCACCAATAAGTAGATGTGGAATTTTATTAGTGGCTCACCATTCACCTCCATTTCTTTTCAGCGATTGAAGGATTACAGGAAGCAAACCCCATTATTATAATTGAAAGCTTCACTTTTACTATTCCTTGGCCTTGAAAGCTTCACTTTTACCATTCCTTGGCCTTGCATTTCACTTTTTAGTACATTTTGCCTTTGTCTGCCATTCCATTTCTCTCAGTTTTGGTGGGGCAGCGCTGTTTGCCTTAAGGACAATAATTTTATAGGAGAGAATTTCAAGCAGAATAGTTTTCGACGTATACACCTCCAATGGATTTATAGTATTCCAAGTTTGTGAATATAGACAAGTCACGTGCATCTTGAAGAGTTCTTTTCCGAAGGAGCTTGGAAGTTCACTGTAATGGAAGAATCAAATGCTCGCAACATTTGAAACGACAGTTGGAAAAGTTTTTTTTTTGAATAAATGTAAAAGAATTTTTTTATAAGAATTCAATATAGTTGAAAGAGATTGTCCAATTATAATAATAAAGTATTCTGTCTGGATTAAATTGTTAGCCAGCGAACAATAATACAACTCACTGTTATCAATGAAAACAAACAAAAATATTCAACCAGTCCATTGGTGTAACTAATGAAAAGAACAATAACAAGCTGAAACCAAACAGTCAACAACTTCCATTTCACATCATCCAAAATAAATTTAGGTAATTGGTGCAGTCACGGAACTCCGAATAGAACTATTCAATTGTGCAACATAGAGTTCAACATTTAGAAATAACACAAGAATGCTCAGCAAACAAGAAGATTGTTATATTCACCTTCAACAACATTTATTACATCATATGCCTTCATATGCAAAATAGCATTGGGCTTACAGGCTTGCCGCAAGGCATTACAAGTCATAAATGGGTGCATGGCATAATCACAGTCCGTTGACTGGCGAATGAGTTCTGAAGCTCTACGATTGAGAATTATATCTAACTAGCTTTGACTGATTACAAAATGATCTTATATATGGTTCTCCAGCTCTAGCAAAGATCCACATCAGCCGCAAGGGTCGCAATACCCAAAGAATGATGAGACTTGTCGGCCAGCCCCAAAACATGAGATGGTACATTGTCGAAGATGATAATGGGTTGTGAGCCATGGGGAAGGTTCCCCTAGGGCTCAAAATTCCATGAATGATGTTCCAACTATATTCGCACGCAACGGGAATGGTCTGCAAGCAAGATCTCTCAACTAGTGCAGAATGCTCCAATAGAGAAAATAACTGAACATAAGGAATGGTAAATTAGCGATGACAAATACAAATAGATATGATGTAGATGAACTCGTTCTAAATCTAAATCGAGATCCACATGGCACGAAAAGAAAGATGTGGTAAAATGCGAAGCAAAGTGTTGAGATAGCTGTAGACTAAAATGCAAGAAAAGTAACTGCTGTTTTTGGTTAATGTGGGATCGCTTGATAACCAGAGATGCTCCTACATCAGACACTCAAGATTAGAAAGAAAGTGAGTCTCTCACTTTGTTGGGTTTAGAGAACAACTAATGCGATCTACCTTAGCCTGAGAAATTGATGTTGAATCTTTTGTAGGTTTTCCTTTCCGCTTTATCAGGTACTCCTGATATTGCTTGTTCATAGTGTTTTTTCCAACTTTAGTATCCAAGGTCTACTTAATCTGCTTTGGTTGTTGTTGTGGTATCTGATCTTCCAAACAAACTTTACTACTACTAATATATAACCGTCCTCCATGACACTCATAGATTCCTAGGGCAATGGCTACGGAGCGGACAAAATGGCCCGCCCGTGCCATGCCTTCTCCATGGGTGGCCCCCATGCCATGATGCCAAGGCAAGCAGACAAAATGGCCCGCCCCCACCACAAGCCCCCTAGTCTTCGGTCAATAAAAGTAAGAAAAATCAAGGAGGAATTGCTCTCCTTACCTACCACACACTGGGTGCCGTGCCGCTTATGATACGGTAGCTAAACCCTGCCATTTGAGATTGTAATCTTTTGCTATTCAATATTCGCAGTGCTGGTCTAGTCTGTACTAATGGAGTTTACCGATGTTTACGACTGGATATGTCGTGCATGTCGATGGAAGGGGCAAGGGATTGAATCGAACGTGCTTAGTGTTTTTGCAGACTGTAAATATTCTGTATTGCTTCACGCCAAGCCTGATGAAGGAAAAATGTCTCTCACTTTCAATTTCTTGGAGAGTAATACTCCTAAAGGAAAATATGAGATTGGGAGATATAATATTGGGAATTGTAGTGAAGAATCAATGCAAAAGAATTTGCTTCCAGTGCTGTTATGGCTGTTTATCGATCCATTCATACTTCGTTCCTCAAAAGTTATCTGTGAAGCCGCCTTCTCAGGATTCTTGGGCATGTTCCAGGAATTGAAGTTAGAGGCAGGCATAATTGAACCCACAAAATTCAGGCTAGTATTTAACTCTCTGATCTCTGCTGGGTGTACTTTTTTCACAAAGGAGATGGAAGATGAACTTGTGTTCGAAATTCTGGCACAAACACAACAAAATACTCTGATACTCATGGACCTGGGGGGAACACATCGTTTCATGGGCATTTTGGGTTCCACCTTATTTTTGTTTAGCTATCTATCCTCCAACTTCAGTCTTTCATGGGCGCGAAGGATTTTTAAGAGGTATTCAAGCTTTCAGGAATCGTATATGCAATTAATTTTTGAAAGGGTGTCAAGAATTTCATACAACTCAAGCAATGAAAGATCGTGGATGATGATGTCCTATTGTCCGCTCTCTTCCCTGAAGACGACAGAAAGGTATTTGGGCTTCAGGGAACAAGCACATCTACAATGGGCCGACGGAGAACGAGAAAGTCTACGTTGGAGTTTGAATAATAACCAGCTGCAATGCGTTCTTCAGTTCGAACCCAAAGTCAAGTTGTGTTCTGATTGCATTGAAGTTTCCTTGCATATGGATAATGTCAGGTGCGACGTCTATTCTTTGGACATGATTTCAGATAATAAGAGCATACGTCGTTTACCAAATGAACGACACTTTCCGGCTAAGATCTGTTTGATAATTGGCCCTGAGAATGGCTCTGCCGTCCTATCTGTTTCTCTGTCTGCGTCATCGCCTAACCCCACCAGAGACATTGGAACCGGGAGCACCACCGGGGCAACAATCCAAAGTGATGGGTCGACGCATTACAATGTATCCTGGTCAACTACATTCACAGAGAGGATTCGGAGATGGAGCTCAAATTACTCGGTCGTCAACAATACCGAGGCAAAGATAGAGTGGATTCGGTATGATCCTATCACCAAAAGCGCAGTTTTTGATAGTGAACCTCCAAAAATATCAACTTGGACCAGAAAAGATGTGAGGTCCATTTACAAATCTTCCACTGACCGAGGAACAGTGGTCTTTACCAGGGACGATTATCCAA
This sequence comes from Cryptomeria japonica, assembly GCF_030272615.1. NCBI lineage: Eukaryota > Viridiplantae > Streptophyta > Pinopsida > Cupressales > Cupressaceae > Cryptomeria > Cryptomeria japonica. The sequence continues at coordinate 7,334,529 of NC_081415.1, read as the reverse complement.
AGCCCATAACATGGCGGCTCTACAGGAATTTGGAGGGACAAACCTTGAAATGGAAGGTACAAGCTTTCATCTGGTTAACCTATTGGCCAAATAAAGAGGGCATTCGCTATTTCGAGACTAGATGCCATGATTTTCGTCAACTAGTTGATCTTACATTGCAAGAGTCTTCTTCATCCACATCCAATTGAATTTTCAGAGTGGTGGTTAAATGTTTTGCCATCTTAATTTCTCTACATCGCATGAAATCTTCTTCAGTTTTTCTGTAGGATCTTAAAAATAAAATGAAGTTGAATTCTAGTTTGTGGGCCTATCTTAAGCTCTAAAAAACTAGAATGAAGTTGTTATTTGTAGTTGTGTATGTGTGTTCTTTTATTTTTATCTCCTCTACTTGTTCAAGACCTCTATATATAGAGGCAATTTGTAATGTTTTCTTTATCTCTGATCGTTTGATCAACTGATCTTTGACCTTGTGATCAAGAAGTTATTGTATTCAGTTTTGAATGAATAAAAAGTTATATTTGCTTTTGAGCAAATTTCTCTATTCTTATTTTTCTTCAATTGGTATCAAAACAATGTTTGAGAAATTATCTCAGTTAAATTGCTGAAGCTATCAAAAGATCCAAAGAGATCCAACGAGATCCAACCAGTAAGAAGGTTTGTTGATAAGATTAGAAGATCAATGTTTTCAAGATGAAGCTTTATTGTCATGTTTGAATTCATGGGAAGATCACAGATCACACAAAGATGATTTACATGTTGAAGATGATTGTGTTGGAACCTGCTCAAAATATTACAAAATTGTAATTACCAGTCTTCAAAAACCTATACTTTAAGTCAATATTGGTCAAAAACTCATGGTTGTTGATCGCCATATGATACTCTCCTTGTGTTTCAAAATAATAATCAAGTTGTTGATTAAGGTTTTTTATTTTTCCTTTTCCTTTGATCTCTCACGACCCCTTCACCCTTCCTATGTCTTAGCGAAGGATCTTGTTCTGAATTTCGATCTCTACATGTACATTAAGTCTTGTTAGGTTGCGACCCATTGGGAAGATTGAATCTCATCAAGGAAAGATTTTGCAAGTCCCTTCGACATATCCACAAGCGGTGGGTATTGAGATTAAATCCATATCGAAGAGATATGTATATCGGGAAGAGATTCTATAGGTCTCTTTTCCCATTAAAATCAATGGAGGAATATCACATCGAAGAGAGTTTGCGAATTTGAGGTGACTATCATTATGTTTCTTCCATCAATGGTTGACTCGAGACGACAACAAAGTTGGACCGAAAAGGTTTCGAGGTGACAATGTGATATCGAGGAGTTTATTTTAGGGTCTCTTTGATCAATTTTGGGTAAACATAAAGCCATGGTCCACTTTCATCAATGTGACTTAGAGACATCGAAGAAATATTTCACAAGTCTCCTTGATCTCTTAACGATGTGCGGTGAAGAGGCATGTGAATGAATGATACATCCACAACAGTAGGGTCCTCAAAGAGAACAGTCTAGACCATGCAACTAGATCAACACAATAGAAACAACAACACAAAATAGAGAGAATGCTAGATCGGTCCTTGATTGTATTATGAATTCAAGTACAACTAGCCGGCAACATCCGAGCTACAAACAGGCCAACGAGCCTGATATCAGAACATACAATCCAAAACCCTAAGAGATGTTCAAAATTAGATCTATATCTATATGATCATCATCTACTATCTCTAACTACTCATCTAGGATATAATACATCAATATATAGCATCTGGAACACATCCGAGTCAGCCAAAGAAAGAATACAATTCCAAAGGCGGGAAAATTTAACGTGCAAAGAGGTTGGCCCTAAGCATGAAGAAAATCATTCGGAAAAAAAGCAAAAATGAAATGCAGACCAAAAGGAGGGTCGAGCAAGCATACGGGAACATCGTATAAGGTGCCAATCGGTTCCGCAAGTAAAGGAGATGCTCTGCAAGGTAAGGAAACACCATCTAGCAATTAAGGGTCAAATTGGTCCGAAAATTGAGAATTGTGAGAGATTCTGAAAGTGAAATCCTGCAGGAAAGGGATCCAAACAAGCTAAGATCCATTTTACATCCTTCTTTAGAAAAGACTACTTTCATGCCCAAATTAATAAGTTTGCATGGAAAATAAATTTTATTCTAGTCCAAGGATATGTAGCACACCACTACTACTTTTTACTCTACCATCAGGAAATCCAATTCTAAATTTACCATGACAAACAATATTTAAATGGGAATCATCATGCAAGTACACCCTACCTCCATTAAATTCGTCATATTAAAAAAACCAATCTCAATTGGAAGTCATAAGAAAAGATGTAGCCGAGACAATCAACCATGCATCATTACCTACATGAGTAACCAAATTTGTAATGAATGCATTGCCATCTTCCTTCTCAGATTGAAAATCAAAATCAAAATTCTTCTTTTTTTCTATGCAATCCTTATAGAAGTGTCTGTATTTACTCTATTTTTAGTAGACGATTTTGGACTTTCGAGGAGATTTAGATCTCCCTATAGACTTGGATTCATCATGCTTCTCATTCTTTTTACCTTTCTCCTTAGGTCTTCCACGAACAATTGGAGATTCCTTTGAATTGATGGATACCTTCCTTCACATATGTTCACCAAGAAAACCACACACTATATCTTCAAACTTTGAAACAATAGAAGTAGTATTGACAACCATAAAAAAATAATCTCATGAACCAAACCAAGTAAGAAGCAAAGCAAGATCTGACATTTCTCTTCATCCATCTTGACATGAAAAAATGTCAATTGAGCCACCAACATATTGAATACTTCCAGCTAGCCTATAATTTGTCCACCCTCTTACATTCTTAAGAAATACATTTTATTTCTCAACAAAGTCTTATTTAATAAATATTTGGCTTGATACATCTCAGCAAGCTGTTCCATAGGTTCTTAGTAGAAGTCTCTTCATGGACATTGATTAGAACAACAACAACAACCAAACACAATTGGATTTGACCCTTGTCTTTACAATTTATAACATCATACTAAGAAACTGAAGGATGATTTGTATGTCTTGAGACATTCACAGCAACAACATCTCATGAATATTGATTTATTAGCATATCCTCCATCTTCAACTTCCACATCTTGAAATTACTTCTAGAAAATTTCTCCACCTCTGATGAACTTTTCATCTACAAACTCTTATAGAAAGATCAAAAAGTATCTTCTACACAAGCTCTCACTTAAATCTAGATTAGTTCAAAATACCCAATAACCCACAATTGAAACCAAAGGTAATCAGATTCTGATACCATTTAGAAAGACGTTAAGTAGTGGAACAACTTCCTACACTAACCTTGAGAGGAGGGTAATGTACAAACTTCTACAAATGTTTACAACAGTTATAAAATATTAACAAAAGTAAACATAAATAACATGCTTACCACAATACAATGATTTAAATGGGAAAAATCCTTTTGGGATAAAAACCCCACACTCCAAAAGTCACCCAATATATTATTAAAATATCAACAAAAAATTATATATACTTGTAGAGAAATTTTTTCATAGAAGTATCACTAATAGAGATGCAGAGGCATATCAATAGATATAAGACTCTCACACACAACTTCCATCTCACGAACTTAATATATAAGATATGCAATACATTGAACTATCAAATGATATTACAAAACCATAGGCTAAAACCGCCAAGAATGGTGCCCATCTTATCTCCAATACAAGATGACCTATGATGTGTCAATACACACACCAACATGTGTAACTCTCTTTTAGAACTCATTTATCTATCTAGCATGTTTTTTATATTTCCTATTTCAAGAGACCCAACTTTTGGAATCCAAACTGATATGATGGGTTACAAGGTTTCCAATTCAACTACATTCACAGAGAGGATTAACAGATGGTACTTAAATCACTCGGTCGACAACAATACTCAGGCAAAGATAGATTGGATTCGATATGATCCCATCACCAAAAACCCAGTGATTGAGAGTGAACCTCCAAAAATTTCACCTTGGACCAGAAAAGCAGTGAAGTCCATTTACAAAGCTTCCACTGAGCGAGGAATAGTGGTCTTTACCAGGGACGATTATCCAAAGCCCATAACTTGGCAGCTCTATAGGAAGTTGGAGGGACAAACCTTGAAATGGAAGGTGCAAGCTTTCATCTGGTTAACCTATTGGCCAAATGCAGACGGCATTCACTATTTCGAGACTAGATGCCATCATTTCTATCAAGAAGTTGATCTTACGTTGCAACAGTCTTCTTCTTGATTCACATCCGGTTGAATTTTCAGAGTGGTGGTGAATTTCAGGTAAAATTTCATCACTCTTTTATGCCTTGTATATACAGTTAATATCTCATTTTGAAAGTTAGTTTTGTTTATTAAAGGGTAACATGAGCATGCAACTGTTAATGTTAATCGTTTCCCCACCCCCAAAGAAAAAAATAAATAAAGAAATTATTGGTTGTCCAAATTGTTGTCCACTAAAGGTCTGCATGAGTTTATACAACTGCTGGGGGGTTACATTTTAGGGTTGTATACATGTGATAACTCCACAATAATTTCAGAGATGAGTAGGACATATGTACATATACTGTTTTCCCTGTAAAGAGTATGATGTAAGTTCCTCAACCAGAGTTTGCACATAAAATTTTTAACAAACCGAAAGGAAAGGGCCACTATACTAATTTTATCTTTTGTCAGGTCCGAGTTAAACCCCTTTAAACAACATCTGCAGATTAAACTTCTCTATCGTTAATAAAGGAAAAACCAAGATTGAAGACTAACATTTGAGCAGAATATTGTGAGTTCCTTTAGCCATAGTTTTCCTTCAGAAATCGAAAAGGAAAGGGCCACTATAATAATTTTGTTAAGAGGTTGGGATGTAGGTAAACATCAACAAAACCAAAATCATGATTTGTTTTTTTGACGCAGAAAAAACTAGTTTGGGTTAATTTTATTTTCGGAAAAAATTCTTTGGAGATAGTGGAAGAATACAAGTACTTAAGAATTGATTTTCACAACAACATCAGTTGCGAGACATGTAGGACAAAAAGGATTCAAAAGAGGTGGAATGCTTCTTACAATGAAAACACTTATTATTCTTTTTATCCTCTGTATTTTTACTATTCTTTGAACAATTGTGCTAGGAGGACTTAAACTTTGTTTTCACTCCTCTTCTTTACCTTGCCCTTAGATCCTGTTGAAAATAGAGCTATAGCAATCTCATCATTCAAACCTACATCCTTCCTTCAATTTTTTCAACTAATTAACAAATACTCATAACAATAGAATTGAGGAAGGGCAAGTAATAGTAAAAGAAGGTAACACCTTTGAAAAAATCATTATTTTTCACACCCTTACAATTATTCTATTAATTAATTATTAGGTCAATAAGGTTTATTTATTCTTAGACAGTCTCTTACAATGCTTCATATATTAATCAAAATTCATTGCCCTTTTTTTAGGGTCACATATTGTTCTTGGGTCTATAGACTGCTTTGACCTCAAAGATATTATTAAAATCTTTCATTCATTCATGAAAGAATCTACAATATTAACTATAGTATTCTAATTTTGTTAAATGGGATGAGCATTAAGACCATTTAATTAAACACAATAACAATGAAAATTCAAAAAACTACATTTTATGAAAAATCTTATTTTTTCACTAGGCTCAATGACAATAAGAGTAGGCCATCAAATTTACTCAACATAGCGATGCAATGGTTTCTGTCTAAATATTTCTAGACACAGTTAATCTCTACATAAAACATGTCATTTGTAGAAAACCCAAAAGCTACAAAATATGACAGATTTTTATACAATTTTCACCATCCCCATTTTCATAAACTGCCTCCACAATACTATTAAAACCCAAGACAAAAAACTATGACATTATGCAGGTTTGAGTTTTTGTAAATGAACCATTTTGTGTGGAACATAGTAAGAGCTAATCGTCCCTCTATTATTATCCAAATGCAAACAAGGGATAAATAAATGCTAAAAATGTCGTTTACATTTTGTGGGCACCCAACTTTCCAAAAACAAGGGATAAATAAATGCTAAAAATGTCGTTTACATTTTGTGGGCACCCAACTTTCCAAAAGCTCTTGTACTCACTTCATTGACTTGACTAAGTAGACAAAAAGGTCGTCCTAGTTATAAAAACATGAAAGTGACCTAACGAGCAAAATGTGAGGCAATCTGCTCTCGTAATACAAAACTGAATCTACTGCACCTCACATTGGATTCCCAAAATTTGATAAGGGACAGGGTCCTCCTTACTTACCATTCTCGCCAAACCTCCACCCGGATTGAATCGCATGTGCTTGATGTTTTTGCTCACTGTAAACACTCACGCCAATCTTATCAGTCTTCTATGCCTTTTATAAACAGTTAATGTCTAATTTTTACAGTAATTTTCGTTTATAAAGAGTAATAATTTCAAAGATGGGTAGGATATGTATGTACATAATTCCTGTATTCTTACCAATATTAAACGAAGAGAACCTGAACTCTTTATGTTGCAGACAGAAAATTAAAAATACAGCCTTGTTGCTTCTTTTGAGTGCTCTATAAATCTACACTTTAGTAGTTTTTACTTTTAGTTTGTAAAACCCAATTTTTTTTAGAGATTGTATCAGAGAAGCTAAATGATAACCAACAAAATAGTTATACATCGGAAATGCTGAAAGAAAAGTCCAATATCCATACAGAATTGCAACTCTAAAACAATATAATATATTAAAGAAGAAGAATTGTACAGTACATCACGTTAAAAAAAAATATATGTGGGACAGATTCAAATAGATTTTTATAATTTCATCTTTTTTATGTAATATGATGATGAGTGTTCTTAACTTTTCAATGATTTTTTTATTGAAAAAAATTATACTAAAATCAGCTGTCAAGATGAAATGGAGGGTACATGATGAAAAGTAAGATGTAAGGGCTATGTCTATAGATGAAATGCAGTAGTATTGGGATGGACTACTTTAAGGTCTAATGTTTCACTTTTGTGAAGCATTCATTCTCATGAGAAATGGATTCTTGTGAACCACTCATGAAACATAAATTAATGAATTTGACTTGAAAATTATAACAATATCATAATTATTGAAGTGTTATAAAACCAAAGCTCTTTTCTTAAAAAATAGAAAATTATAATATTTTTTGAATTCCACCACTAGTCTTCGGTCAATACAAGTAAGAAAAATAGAAAATTATAATATTTTTGACGTCCACCAGCCGCCAGTTTTCGGTCAATAAAACTAAGAAAAATCAAAGGGGAAGAGCCCTCCTTACCTACTCTAACGAGAAAATGTGGAAAGCCAATCAGACACTTTACGTGCCGTGCCGCCTATAAGGTAGTACCCAAACCCTGCCGTTTGAAGTGTTAAGGCTTTTCTGTTCAATATTCAGTGCTAGTCATGGAGTTTCCAGATGTTTACGAGTGGGTATGTTGTGCATGTGGATGGAAGGTACGAGGGATTGAATAGAACGAGCTTACCTTTTTTTATGATGGTAAATATTCAGTATCACTTTGCGCCAAGCCTTACGAAGAAAAAATGTCTCTCACTTTCAAATTCCTTGAGGGTAACGATTTCTTAGGGAAATATGAGATTGGGAGATATGATATGGGGAATTGTAGTGAAGAATCAATGCAAAACAATTTGCTTCCAGTGCTGTTATGGATGTTTATTGATCCATTCATACTTCGCTCCTCAAAAGTTATCTGTACTGAAGCTTTCTCAAGATTCTTGGACATGTTCCGGGAATTGAAGTTAGAGCCACGCATAATTGAACCCAAAAAGTACAGGCTTGTATTTAACTCTCTAATCTGTGCTGGATGTACTTTTTTCCCAAATCCCATGGACGATGAACTTGTGCTCGAAATTTTGGCACAAACACAACAAAATACTCTGATACTCATGGGCTTGGAGGGAACACACCGTTTCATGGGTTTTTTGGTTTCCACTTTATTTTTGTTTAGCTTCTCATCCTCTAAGTTCCATCGTTCATGGACGCAAAGTATTTTTAAGAGGGAGTCAAGCAATCAGCGATTGTGGATGCAATGGATTTTTGAGAGGGTGTCAAGAATTTCATACAACTCAAGCACCGAGGGATCGTGGATAATTACGTCCTACTCTCCACTCTCCTCCTTGAAGACGGAAGAAACATATTCGGGCTTCAGGAAAAAAGCACATCTAAAATGGGCCGATGTAGATCGAGATCGTCTACGTTGGGGTTTGAATAACCACCAGTTGTCAGTGTCTGCTCCGATTGCATTAAAGTGTCCTTGCAGCTGGATAACATCAGGTGCGACGTGCTTTCTTTGGAAGGAATTTCAGATAAAAGTATACGTGGTTTACCAAAAGAACGACACTTCCCGGCCAAGATCTGTTTGACAATTGGCCCTGAGAATGGATTTAGCGTCCAGGGTGTTTCCTTGAGTGTCTCATCGTCCAACCCTATCACAGACATTGGTAAGGGGTACGCCCGCGAGGCCGCAGTCCAAACTGATATGGTGGGTGTCAAGGCCTCCAAATCAACTACATTCACAGAGAGGATCAAGAAATGGAACTTCCAGCACTCTGTCTTCAATAATACCAATGCAAAGTTAGACTGGACTCTATATGATTCAACCACTGGGAAGCCAGTATTTAAGACTGAACCTCCAAAGATTTCAATTTTCAGCGGCAAATCTGTGAGTTCCTTTGATAAAGCTTTCACTGAGGAAGGAGGAGTAGTCTTTGCCAGGGACGATTATGGAAAGCCCATAACATGGAAGAACTACAGGAATTTCGAGGGACAAACATTGAAATGGATTGTAAGAGCTTCCATCTGGTTAGCCTATTGGCCAAAAGCATACGGTATTCACTATTTCGAGACCAAACACCATGATTTTCGTCAAGTGGTTGCCCTTACATTGTCACATTCTTCGTCATCCTCATCCAATTGAATTTTCAGAGTGGTAGACAATTTCAGGTAAGTTTCAAGAAAGCTTATCACTCTTATATTTCTTGTATATATAGTTAATACCACAATTTCAAAGTGATTTTTAGTTTTTGAAAGGGTAGTTTGCCCAAAAAAACACAGAAATTTAGTTGTTCAATGATTGTTGTCCACTGTGACGTCTCCAGAAGTTTGTTATACTGCTTCAAGTTTAGATTTTAGGGCTGTATACGTGTGATAACTCTACAATAATTTCAGGGATGAGTAGGATATTTATGTACATATAAGTTGTTTTTCTATGTAAGAAGAATAGGAGAGAGGAGTCAGATCATGTGCACCTTAACTTCACACTTCTGAAAATCATATGTGAACTTTTCAAAAAAAATTGAATTTTACAGAGTAGCTTACTTGTCAAGTCTCCTAGACAAAAACAAAATTTCAAGTCTATATGGTCAAATTTGATGCCACATCAGCATGCATATTTCTGAAGGTGTCCAAAATGGTCCCAAATTGCCGTAAGATCCATAGGTGTGCACTAAGTCATGTTTACTTGTGCGCTGATGTGGCATCGCATCATTGCCTTTTTTTTTTAATTTTAGAGGTTCTTTTTTGGGGATAAGCATTGACATGACATTTTTAGGACACCACTATTGGTCTAAAAGTGTCTATGTACTATAACATGTATTGGTACCCCTCTCACCTACTGGATCCTCTCTCCTAGGGGAAGAGCACCAGTAGCCGTCATAGCTAACTTCGCGCACCCACAGATCCTAAACGGTACATCGGATTTTGATTTTTTTTTAAGTTGTCTTCATATGCGACTTAACTGTTTATAGCTATTGATCTAGCTTTTGTGTAGTAATGATGAATGTTGTGGAATCAGTTATGTGCATAAAGGTCAAAAAGTACACATTTCAAAGTGTCCCTGATACCTAACTAAAGATGTTCTAGTAACCATCAACTAAAAATTGCTAGTACTTATTGACAAATGTCCCAATAGTGGTGCACAATAGTTGTGCACAAATGGGCCAATTACAAAAAATGATTAGCTATTGGTACAAAAAAAATTATTAATGGTGTTTTCACTATGATGGCTATTGGGGCTCAACATGACAATAAGGTGACGGTTATTGGAACTATGTTATCCATTGATGCTCTTTCCCTACTGCTTTTCTATGTAAGAAGAATATGATGAATTGCTCGAGTCTACATACTTGCACTTTAAGCACTATATTTGGAGATGTGGTAATTGTATACAACTTTTCTTGGTCATTGGTTGAAGCCATATCAGCTTCAGATTCCTTCCTTATCTTTACCTAAACTATTCCCACCAACCATTTGATGCATTATTTCTTAAAATTTCCTGGTGTTCCATAATGAAAGCACTTCTCCTTCCTTTTATCCTCTCTATTTTTACTCTTCTTTGAAGAATTGTGCTGTGAGGGCTATGGTCTGTTTTCACTCTTCTTCTTTACCTTATCCTGTTGAAAATAGAGCTGTATCAAGCTCATCATTCAAACCTGAAGGCTTCCTTTGATTTTTTCTTGAACTACTTGTTGAATGTCCAAATTAGTTAGAGGTACTACCAATCTGGAATATGGTGCTGGCAAACTCCCATGTGTTGAAGATTGTAATCCAAACTACCAGATGCGAACCTGTCACCTCCGAATCCTCTACATCAGCACTCAATCTACATCATTATTAAATATATGCATCAAAATCAAATCTCTGCATAGATTCGAATGGACTGCACATTAACTACTTAAATTGTTCACAGTCCCATTTGTTGAGCTCCCTCACTTCATGGGTATTCTGAAATATTATTTTATGTTACGTACTACTTCTTCGTAGCTGCTCAGTTCTCTATATATTGTATCGTATGTATTTGTTCTGCACTCTCTTCTGGGAGTCCAGCTTCGTAGAGCTGTTAGAATTAAAGAGTGAAGTATGTATGCAGTTGTTAGTATCTAAGATGTTAGAGAGTACTAGTCTGTGATTGTAATGGTGATCAAATCTATGAGCAGCAGCTCATTGTAATGTTTGATATTTAATATAAAATGTTTGATTTTGTTTTTCATCTCTCCCTGTTTCCTTCACCATGAAGCATCATAACAATGTCTTCTTATGGGATTACCTACCAACATGCTGCTAGTTAATTTGAGAGAGTCAAACTAGTTTGTGTGGTTTAGTATCTTCTAAGATTCTTGCATTTTAATTGCAAAACCTTCTCTGTTTGTTCTTACATCTTTCGATCCATAGAACTTCACTAAGTGTTCCCAACCTCTTCTGTTATTTTTACTCACTCACATGCAAAATCACATCATCACTTAAACTTGAGTTTACAAGAATAAGCCCTACCTTCCTTTGTCTCCCACTTAGTGATAAATCTGCATCCGGGATCTAGGCTTAGTCTCATCCTTCAACTATTTTGAGCATATCCTTATGAAGAAAAAGCATTTACAGCTTCATCTTGCAGAGGTTGAATCCAGTACTATCAAATCATTCTAAGATCCTCATAGGATCCTCTACCACAGATGTGGCCATATCTTATCTTACAATTTGATGCTTCCAGATTCGCAGCTTTTAAAAAGCAGCAACAGCTTTTCTTTAATAACTGGAACACCAAACAGCTTTGAAAACGTATCAGCTTCACAGCTTAAGCACACTCCAAATAGAAGCTCCTTTTGATGCTTCTACAGTGCCCCTCCTACAGCAGATCGTAGCCTTTTTGTTTTATGTGACTGTTCAAACACAAATCACAGCTTTCCTTTTCTGGGGGTGTTTTATATGGCTGCTCAAAATACAAATCATAGATCTTTTTGAATTTTGGCTTCTTTAGTAGCAGCTCCTTCACGAATCATCCAACAATCTTCATGGTTCAGCAGTACACCCTAACAGTCTCTCTTATGTTACTTCACGCTGCCTGATACTCTTTTTCACTTTTATCGTACAAACTAAAATAGAATTATTGTAGGAGAGTCCTTAGAAAAGACAATACAATTGCTTTAGATTTCCTCACTCTTCTACAAGTAATCTATTCCCCATAGCACTTACACAATTGTTCTCATAAAATGTCCTTTGCTAAAGAACAAACCCTAAATACATCACCTATTCCTAATTATATCGTTCCTTAATTAGATCCACTCTTGCCTTAAACCGCCAAAGGTGCATTAGATGCAGTTTAGAAGTAAATCTCAACTTTTTTTTATTAAACAAGATCCAAAACGCCCTGTTCTGAAGGTGGGCAAAATAAGAGCCCCAACAAGAATATCCGCTGTGGTGGTTTCCACCCATACAGTTCAAATAGATTTTATTCTTAGTACATTTTTCATTTTCTCGTGTAAAAGGGGAAGATTAACAATTGGTGACTCTTTTACATTTGCATTATTTGTAAGAATAACAATATATCTTTTAATTTAGAATTTGTTATAGTTAAACTAAAAGAAAACATTTAATATAGATTTACACTTCATATGTTGTAGTAAATAAGAGATGATATCTCTATATCACCATTATTTTTTAAGGAAAAAAAACTGTTGCAGATTACTAATTTATGAAAATCAATTAGTGTGCATGTCACTCCCGTTTGGAGTCTCCCATCAGTTTCTTTCACTATGTATGAACATACTATTATGATGTATCGGTCATTAAAACACAAACAGCAGAGAAGTGATATCATGGCTCTTAACTTCGATGCCTATCATGGGTGACTGGTGCTTCTGGTTGTATATTTTAAAGATAAACAATGTGTTATGATCTTTGAGGTTGCATATTGTAGATGGATCTTATGATCCTCAATTGTTCACCTATGGATAGAATATGAAAAATTAGAGTTATTGAATTGTACGAATTTTTTTATCACATGGTCAAAGATCAAAGATCAACTCATCAGGAATAAAAAATACATTATAATTGTCTCAAAAATAGAAAACTTTTAACACAATCAACGAATTCTAACAACTTGAAAACTTCCTATGTAAATTCATACTTAACATGCAAAATCTATATTTTGAAATCTTATTTTTAAGATTATACCAAAACCTGCGCATACCATTTTCCTGATGTGAAATGGGAGAAATTAAATATTCCAAACAAATTATACATTCATTCTTTCTATTGTCTAACCAGAAATAGAAGAGTTGTTTATTCTCCCTTTCAACGACGTAAATGTCTGTTTTTATTTTAAGATTCAAGAATGCTTGGTTTGAAGAAAAATACTCTTCAAGTTTTGATGTAAATGTTGTGCTCTATATATAATTGATGTGTATTAACGCTCGTTCAATGTACTTTATGAACTATAACTGTACTTTTTTGTCCAGGTTACTTGTACTACTATCAAATGAGCTTCTAAAGGCGATTCCAGCAGCAGTTTCCAGCTTTTAAGTTTGAGTTTTAAGGGAGATTTTAGCTGCATTTCCAATAAAAGTATAAAATGCTCTTGTATTATTCTAAATTTAATCTGTAAACTTACATCAAATTGTTTGACATCATGTGATAAATGAATATCCTGATTAATAAACCAAGTAATATTTATTAAACGTATTGAAAGTTTCACTATTACAGAATTTATCCGCATTTTATAATAGATATACATCTTCACTAATAAAATTGTAGTGTGTAGAGGATGAAAATGAGTTCACGTTAGAATATATGTATATGTATATGTATAAAAGTTGATTAAGATTTGAATCAGCTACTTGGTATATGCACTTATGCACTTATAAGAGTTTATGTAGTTATATTAAATATTTTTCATATGGTTAACTCTTTTCGTCTACTTCTTGTCTTTGGTTCTAAACAATCACAATTTTTTTTAAAGTTGAATCTATGAACTATATGATTGATCTTGTGCCATGTGAATGTGACTTGATGCATGAAATTGTCTTGTAACACACATGATCAGTCTAGTTATTTGTGGACTACTAAAATGGATATTTCCCAAATTCTAAGGTCTACTAGCGCATGAAGATCAATAATATTAAAAAAATACATTTGAAAGATCACCATCACAAGAGCATGTTTTTCCCAGTCAACCCTCTTTGATTAGATTGACTGTACTATTGTGGATGAATATCAAAGACACCACACTCAAATATGCAAGTATTCTTGATGATTTTTGATGTAGATTATCATTCCTTTCCGTGCAACAAGTTGAAATATTTATAGCATGATTTTAATTTATGTTCTTGATTTTCTCATATGAATCAGTTGTACAATGAGTGCCTTCAAATATGGTGATCTAGTAAATAAATCACACAAACATTTACCAAATTGACTCATAATAGCTAATGAAGTGGGCATAGAATGAGCTTAATTCCAAACTCTATGAAATTAATCTAGCATAGAGAGGCACAAGTTAAAATGTGCAAAATGAATATGTAGATGCGTGCAAAAAAATAGACATAATGAGTGACTTTTAATGTAAAATTTATTTGAGTAAATATAAAAAAGGTTGAATTGAAATTTAAAGTGTAGAAATATGTGTGAATGGAGATGAACAAAATATAAGTGCAAAAAAGATGAAAAGATATTGAATCTTTGGAAGTATTGCAAGTAGAGATGGATTAAGGATTAAGAAGGGATTAACATTTTAACCTAAAATTTAAATTGCTATCACTTAAACAAGAAAACCATTAAAAAATTAAAGATAATGTGAATTAGTGATTTTTAAAGATTTTTGTGTACATTGTAAATAGATAAATTTTAAATTAAAGAATATTATCTTTGTTTTTCAAACATTTTTGAAAAATTTTTATACTTTATAATAAATGAGTGACATTTATTTCATAACGCATTTATTAGAAATAAAATAAATTTATAATTTATTAAAAATAAATCACTAACATTGACATCTAGTGTGTGCATATGTTTTAATTATTTATTACTATAAATTTTTATTATTATTTAGATTAATTAAAATTTAAAATATTTTTTTTAATTTATTCAAATTATTTATTTTTCTTTCATTAAAACAAGGACATGAATATGTATGAGCATACATAGTTTTAAGTTTTTTTTATTTTTTAATTTTTGCATATGCATCAAATAGAAATCTTTATGTTTGGTAAAAAACCAATATTTACTGGAAATAGAAATCAAAAAATAAATATAACAATCTAATCAAATATATTTCAAATCATGATTTTCAAAAATCTTATTAAAAAGTCCAAGGGGTTGAGTTTAGTTGGTTAAAGCATTGAGTTCTCAATATGGAGACCCAAGTTCAACTCCCATGAGGGACACCTTTTTGTAGAATTCTAAGTTGTGACTCGTGGTCTTCCATTTGTTGTATTTGTCTCATTGTTTAAAGTGGATTTCTAAGTTGTGACCCTTGGTCTTTCAATTGTTGTTTCTAGTTTGGTGCTCGAAAGGAGATAGAATTTGTAATAATTTTGCTCGAAAAGAGCTGGTATTTGTAATAAGTTTGTAACGTGGATGCTCGAATGAGAAAAAAATGAGCTTTGTGATTCTATGATACTTAATACAAAAAAAAAATCTTACTAAAAGGACTACAATCTTACAAAATTTGATGATCTAACTCTTTCTTTGAAACACATATTTATTTAGAAAATTTTTAAAATAGCACTTAGGATGACATCAAAAGGATCTTCATTTGAAGATTCCTTCCATATAGCATTTTGAATGTGAAAATTTTAAAAATGAAAAAAAAGGATCTTCATTTGAGGTTTGTGATGATATCAACCTCAAGAAAAGGTCCTTCATTTATGTTCCTTTAAAGGTGTTTTACAATTTTTGGCACTGTGGGCTCATGTTTTTTGTTCCATTTGACAATTGGGACAATATTGTGAGAATGAGACCAACACTCCACATGAATGTGTCATTTACCAATATGTAATTGTATTAAGACATGTTACATAAAAATGAGCCAAAATTAAATAGGAATGGTCATATTGGTAATAGGATTTCATATTACATTTTACCCACACTTTTATTTGCATGTTTATCCTAAAATGAGAATGTATTTCAAAGTATGACAATGTATAGTCATGTAAAAGAAGAAATATTTAAACTTAAAATAATATGGGTAGCCATATAATGTAATGGGCGCACTTTAATTTCTTCTTGTATTCTCTATAGGAACCTCAAAATTAGATTGAATATTTTCAATTGGTATCTTCTACAATGTGAGAAAAAAGAAAGATAGCTAAAAGTTGAGTAAAATATCTACAAAAATCTATGAGAGAGAGAGAGAGGTTACAAAATTCTACCTATATAAAAAATGATACTATAGTTTACTCAATGTAGTTGCATTAATATGGCATACACTTCACATATGAGCATGTAATGTGGTCAGTATCTATTTGGAAATGGTGACGAGTATTTTTGTAGGCACCTATAACAATTTACATTCTCAACATAAGAGTTTTAGTGACAAAAAATTCCCTTTACAGTCTCTTAAATTGCAAAAGAAATAAAATAATACCTAAAATCTAAAGATGTGTCAATAAACAATTACAAACATAAATCTTGTAAACTCATGTAATGAGTATCATTTATACTATTAATAAAAATAGATATAATTGAAAGGGGAGGTGAATTAGTTGTAAGGGTTGGCTATAAAGGTGTAAGTGCACAAAGATGGTGTCCAAAAAGGGGTATAAGTGGAAACTTTTTTTTTGAAATCATGTAAACTTGAACTTGGAGGAGAAAGTTGAGAGTCGTCCAATCAGGATATGAAGATACTCAGAACAAATATTGTAGTACTCTGTATTTAGTCTCCAAACTACTTTTTTTTTTTCAAAATTGGATAAGATTAAGGAGGTCAAATCCTTCGCGCATGAAAAACAAACCCTAATTTTTTCTGAAAAACATAACATAGTATTTGACGTGCGCATCAAAAAAGTCATAATTAGATTTGGTATTTTGACAAATCCTTTGGCAGAAAGATAGTTAAGAGTGAGCACTAGAAGTTATGTATTTTTTTGTAATTTTTTGTTGACTATTTTTTTTTATGATTTTTCCGATTGAGCACATCCTGAAAATCAAGTACCTGTTCGTGTGTGAAACATAACTTGCACCAAAACAATCGAAAATGCAAAAAAAAAAAAAAAATTGTAAAGAATCAAGTGCACTACAATAATAGATAAAGTTTTTTTAAATTTGGATAAGTAGATCAAAAGTTATTTAAAAAATGGTACACGTATGACTCTAAGAACTATGGAGACACTAGTAAAAGAAATTCAATAATGATATGTTATTATTGTTCAAATTTAAAAAAAATTATATGTTTAGAAAGCTCAGAAGATGGGTGAACATATGGTGGAAATTTTAGAAATACCCACTTGACGAAGTGTAAACCTGATGATGACAAAGTCGAGAAACCAAGTTGATAAAACAAAACATGTCAAAAAGGAGGGAAATTCAGGGAAATCAAACTTCCAACCCGCAGCTTTTTCATCCAAACCTATTCAAAAGCCTAAACAGTCAAAAGCACATCGATCTTTCTTTTGTATAAAGACCACATACGGGGTATTTTTTTATAAAACCATATACAGGGTGGTTTTTCAATAAGAAGCGCGTATGCGATTCTTCCTATGATACTCCATCATAAAAATATTAATGTGTGTGTTTTAAATGTGTGTGTGTGTGCATACATATATGTATACGTATAATATGTCTTCCTATGATACTCTCATCCCCCCCTCTCTCTCTCACTCTCCCTTTTCCATCCTCTCACCTTGCCCCCTCTATCTCCCTTTTCCATCCTCTCTCTACCCCCCTCTCTTTCCCCGTCTCTATTTCCCTCCCTCTCCCTCCCTCCCTTTTCCATCCTCTCTCCCCCTCTCTATCTCTCCCCCTCTCCATCTCTCCCCATCTCCCTCCCTCTCTCTTGCCCTCTCCCTCCCACTCCCTCTCCCTCGCTCTCTCTCTCTCTCTCCCTTTCCCATCCTCTCTCCCTTCCCCCCGTTGTCTCCCTTTTCCATCCTCTCTTAGCCCCTCTCTCTTTCCCCCTCTCTATTTCCCTCCCTCTCCCTCTCCCTCCCTCCCTTTTCCATCCTCTCTCCTCCTCTCTATATCTCTCCCTCTCCCTTGATCTCTCTCCCCCTCTCCCCCTCTCCCCCTCTCCCTCCCCCTCTCCCTCTCTCTCCCTTTTCTATCCTCTCTCCCTCCCCCCTTTTTCTTCCTTTTCCATCCTCTCTCTTCCCCCCTCTCTCTTTCCCCCTATCTATTTACCTCCCTCTCCCACAACCTCCCTCCCTCTCCCTCTCCCTCTCCCTTCCTCCCTTTGCCATCCTCTCTCCCTCTCTCTCATTCTCTCCCCCTCTCCCTCTCTCTCTCTCTCTCTCTCTCTCTCTCTCTCTCTCTCTCTCTCTCCCCCTCTCCCTTTCACTCTCTCTCTCTCTCTCCTCCCTTCCTCTCCCTCTCCCTCCCTCCCTTTTCTATCATCTCTCCCCCTCTCTATCTCTCCCCCTCTCTCCCTCTCTCCCCCTCTCCCTCGCTCTCTCTCCCCCTCTCCCCCTCCCCCTCTCCCTCTCTCGCCCTCTCCCTCACTCTATCTCCCCCTCTCCTACTCTCCCTGCCACTCCCTCCCCCTCTCCCTCTCCCTCCCACACACTCCTTCCCTCCCTCTCCTTCACATTTTCTTAAATACAAGAAGCATGTACAAGGTTTTGATGAGTTAAAAGCGCGTATGGGGTGCTAGGAATATTAACATTGGCCTGTTGAACATTTTTAGGGCTAAGAGCGCATACAGGGTTGTTAAAAATATCGTGTACGTGGTTCTGGGACATACTTTTAGTTTCCCAATAGCCTCAATGACTACAATAGAAGTTTTTGAGGTCGTTGAAGGCCCCACTGCAACTATTACTACGCTTTTGTGACTATTTTATATGTTGAAGTAATTGATTTTTTTGTTTTGCATGATTTCAAATGATTGAATTGTTGTTCTTATTAGTTTGGTCAATATTATTGTGATTTTTAAATAGTTTTGATTCAAAAAAATAATGATAATGCTCAATTTTATGGTTATTTGATTGTTTAAGAACTTATATTTACATAAGCATGTAAAATGATTCTATTTAGGACAACTAGTATTAACGATGGGAAAGAACAAGCAAGGATAGATGGAACAATGAGAGGATGAAAAGGAAAGTCAAAGGTAGCGTATGATTAAATTACATGACATAAGAACAATGGGACAAGAAGGTACATCATCCTCAACATCTCAATTCAATTTACCAAATGAACATGATGCACCTAATGCAATTGAAGAAGAGATATTTGATTTACCGTATTAACCTAATGCAATTGAAGAAGAGACCGCATTGAATAATCAATTAAATGATGAACATACACCAGCTCTATTTAATGAATTGAATGTATCCAATGCACACAATGCATTGATGTTAACACCTCCTAGAATCATTCCTCGGAAACCAAAGTACCTACTTGACATCGATGAGAATATTTTGAAGCCAATGCCCGGTAAAATGAATGAATGAATGTGTAGGAGAATGGTTAAAAGAATATGGAAAAACCATTTTGAAAACTTAAATCAAACTACAAGATGCCAATTAATTGTTGAAATGATTAAAAATTTGAAGTTTAGAGAGATAATGAGAATTCTAAGCCTAAGATCATTCGAAAGTAATAGTGAAAGAACTATTGTGAGAAATATATTTGATGCATATCAAGCTATTGGTTCAAAATCACGGACTAAAGATTCTAATGTTACTTGACGTGTCATTACATCAACCATAATGAGCAAGAAAAAAAAATCATTTGATAAGAAAAACAAGGAAGCCATTAAAAATTAGTAGAGAAACATTACGTAAAGCATTAGAAAGGCAGGATAAAATAGAGGATCCTAACAACAATTCTCTTTGGGCATTCTCGGGTAGACTACCATGCAAAGATAAGGTTGTTGTTGATGCACTAAGAACATTAATTGATTTTTTTGGCATGACAACACAAGGGTTTCGCCTAACCAAAAAGATGTTGTTAGAAGGCGAATCAGATATAGAAATTGTGAGACACATGACAAACACTATTTGGATATAACTCGAACAAAATTTTATGAAATATTTCTTGAAAAGTTTCCTCAATCAAGAATTAGTCAAAGATGTTTTGAAATGGGAAAACCTTTTTATGTTAATATTAATCATGTACACACCACATGTTGTTGTAGGATGCATATTGAATTTTCCATGCACTATGATATTTATCATCATACATGTTGTACTTTGCACACTAATGATGTTTTGCAGGAATGCAATATACAACCACCTCCTAAGTCACCAAGAGAATTTATTTCAAGTGTTTTATGTAAAAGATATGATGGTTTCATTTATTATAAGATGATGTGTTTGAAAGGTTCTTGTGCTACATGTGGTGGTTTGCAATATTTTTCAAGATGTCTACATCTAGATAGCACACATGAAATTGGTAAGAAACTAGTTTCTTTTAGAAAGTACAAGATAGTGACATATGGCATTATAGATGGAAAAGAATTGAAGAGATGTGAGTTAGTGAAAAATAACATATGTGTAGCTTATTTTATGAGAACGTTTCAATAGAAACTAGTTTATGAGTACATAATGCATACACATAGAGCTCGGTGAGTAGATGAGAAATTCAAGTTATGCAATGACACATTTCCTCTTGGTACCATTGTCTCTATAGTTGATTTTGCTGAAAATTATACACTATAACCTCAAAATGAAGTGCAATCTATATTTTACCATTCTAAACAAGTTTCTATTTGTGTACACATAGCATTCATGCATGCAGATGATAGCATAGAGGAGGATAGAAAGGTTGTAAGAGAGTATCACTTCTATATAAGTGACGATCATACACATTCGTCAGAGTTTGTGTAAGGATGCTTTAAATTTTTCTATGATAGTTTAAGGGAAAGGAACATACGCTACAACCAATACTTAATATGGTCAGATAATTGCACCTCGCAATTAAAAAATGCAAGGATGTTCTATTGGCTGAGTAGGATACATGTGACAAGTGGTGTATAGCATTTTTGGAATTTTACTAAGGCTAGACATGGAAAGGGAGAGCACAATGGTACAGGAGCATGCATAAAAAGATCCCTAGCTAGAGAAGAATTGAAGTACGAAGGTGATGCTGAGTTGATAGATGTAGCAACAATTGTGTGATGGTGTAACTCTATAATGGGACTAGGTAATCTAGGTACATCAATGGTTAATAGATATTTATGATTGATCACTGAATCTAACATTGAAACTATCAAGATTGTTGTATAGTTGTAGGATCTAGTGACATGCACTCATTTCGAAGTTCAAATGCAAGTTCACCAATAATTTATACTATACAGATTGTATTTTTTTTTCTCTTCATGTATGTATTTTTGTGGGAAGAATGTGAATCACAAGAGTGGATTGACAAATGGTCTTATAGACCATTGGTTCCCATTGATACCTATCAAATTCCCAAAGAATTGTAGTTGAACTAGATGGAAGCATCAGTTGATTTTGATCATGTATCCGACCTAGTGGAACCAGCTGATTTTCTGGGTAAATTTTATTGCAGGAAATTTGTTTGGCTCATTTTGTTACATGAAACATTATTTTTGGTATTAATTACCATTCTATAATATGCAAGTCATATGTACCCAATTTTTGCATAAGATAACAATGAAGAACAAACATATTACTTTTTGTGTGGTTGTATTGAGCCTAAGAGAAAATTGACAGAGAGGGTATTGAGTATCTAGTAGGGTCTGTTGTTGTGACAGGCACATGGCTTAGGAGATACCCTATCAAAAAATTTGATGTTTGGTTGTTCGAGGACTTTGAAACACACAGACATTCTTCATTTCTCCAAACTTATTATTGCAAAAAAATATTCTATTGATTAAGTATCATGATAGAACTCATAACAAAATTTTATGAAAAGTTTGTGAATCTTACCGTGAGGCATTACTTGACACAATACATGTTAGAGCCAATCTAGAAGGCTCACTTGATTGATTCTATGGTTCAGGGTAGAATGATTTTGAGAATTTTGTATATATCATCGAAGAATTTTTCTATATTCATTTTTTGTATATTTAAATGGCTATGACCCGATTCGCACATATTTAAATGCAAAATTTTGTATAAAAGCCCATGAAATGATTTGTAACATATTTTTTTGTATATTTAAATAGCCAAGAGTTGATTTGTCCATATTTAGAGGCAATTTTTTGAATATATTTTTCTATGATTTAAATATCTTAAGGGTTTTGAGTTTATGTGATGTGATAAGGTCAATCATGTCCATTCTTGATTATATCTTAAGGGTTTTGAGTATATGTGATGTAAGCAATAATCATGGAGATCTATGTTGTACATTGTATAATCATTGAGAAATTATTTGGGTTATTATTGGGTAATGGGATTCATAGATCGAGTCTAGATACAATTTGAGAAAAAATGTTATTATTGTCAAAAGAGTTGTCAAAAAACTTGTCAAAAAAGTTGTCAAGCAACTTCCAGATTATGTTGGTAGGGTATGGCTCTCAATGTTTGGACACTTTGGAAGGTAAAAAAGGAGCATTCCTAGTGTAAACCTTCCCACTCGGAGGGGCTCGTGATGTTGGTTTATGCCCATGACAGACGAAATCAATTCTACCCTATCTTGCAACTACGTTTTTTGCAGCAGGCAAAAAAAAGCTACCATTCGAAAATGGCTCCAATTCGTTAGAAAGTAAGATAGGAAATTTTAGAAGATCCTCACATGACCCTACAAGTTTAAAAGGATTGATCATATGTCTCCTAGATTGAGAGAAACAGTTTGTCAAAGTTTGACAATTTTTTGGACTCAAGGCACTTGAGAGATTGCGCCTGTAGGGTATGGCTCTCGACATTCCAATGCTTTGGGAGGCACAAGAGGACAATGCCTAGTGTAAAAATACCCAGTCGGACGTGCTCATGTTTTTGGTTTGTGCCCATGATGGACAAAATCAATTCTAACCTATCTTACAACTTTGCATTGCATACAACTAACACGTTTTTGCAGTAGGCAAAATAGCTCTAAGTCATCAAAAACCAAGATAGGCCATTGTAGAAGAGCTTCATGTGACTCTACAGGTTCAAATGGATCGATCATATGTGTCTTATATTGAGTGAAATAGTTTTTCAAAGTTTGACAAATTTTTGGACTCACAACACTTGAGAGATCACGTTGGTAGGGTATGGCTCTCAACGTTCTGACACTTTGGGAGGCACAATAGGAGCATGCCTAGCGTAAACCTACCCACTCAGAGGTTCTCATGATGTTTTTTTGTTTCCCACGATGAATGAAATCAATTCTAGCCTACCTTGCAACTTTGATAACAACTGAGCAACTTTGACAAGTGAGAAACTTTGACAACAACTTTGACAACATCTTTCAATTTTCTTGGTGTAAATTAATATCAGAAGAAAAGAGAAGAGACTTACTATTTCTTCAGAAGTGGATAAGCTAAATTTAACACTAGTAATACGTCTGAGGGGAACAAAAGAAACATCTTTCACCATTTTCATCTCCATCTTTTTTGAATTTGCAGACAAGAAAGTAACGATCAACTTCTCACTTTCACAAATGAACAACTTTTACATATTTTATCCAAATGACTCCAAAATTTCACAAATGACTTCAAATGACCATTAATGGTCCCAAATCACCTTATTTAGATAAAACAATGGAGAACAATATGACATCCAAAATTTGACCATTGCGAGCATGAGGGCGTTATCATGCCACTCACATTGACAAATATAAATGAAAGGAATCAAAAGCATCCAGTGATCATTAACATGGATCAAATCTAACCATTACCATTGAATTTCATTTTCATTGAGACAAGGAGTTTTGTAGGATTAGTTCAATATTTTAGAAATTTTTTCAAATCATATTCCATGATTGCAAAGCTTTATATATATATATATATATATATATATATATATATATATATATATATATATATATATATATATATATATCAAAATGCACAATAATCAACACAATGAACAAATTCGGTATGTATCGAAAATGCCTATCAATATCAACAAAATGCACAATAATAAACACAATACACATTTATTGGATGGAATATCAACATTTATATATATCAAAAAAGCATGTATGCCAATTCAATACAAGTTTTACAAAAATGTGGCATATGCCATGTCCAAATAAATATACAATAAAAATGTAGAATATATCTACATGTATTGGTCATTCAATGACCACGACTAACACTATATAATCCTATAAAGTTTGTGGTGGATTATCAAAATCGAGCCTCTTCGATGCAGTATGTGGCTCTATAGATGGCTGCAAAACAACAATTCAAAAGCTTAGTTAGAATCCTTTTGTAGAAAATAGTTCACAATTATCAACATAACTATGCATTTAACTATAATTTCTGTGCAATAAAAATGCAGATTACCTCATCTGTTAATCTAGGATCTATTGTCTTCTCTGTCTTCTCCTTGTTAGCCTTAGGAGATCTCTTGAATACCTTCTTCAAAGGCTCCAAGTTATGGCCGAACCACAAAGGGGGTTATTATTGATTAAATGCAATTAATACAATTGTAGTGTCGTAAATTGTACGCACTTGCTAGGGTGGTACAATTTCACACCTAGTTTAGCACCCGCCTTGGCGAATTTTGCATTTTGCATTACATTTCCCCTTTAGCACTTAATTAATTAAATTAATTAGGTCTAAGGTTCTATCTTATCATCTTCCACATCATAAAGTTGGGCCCTTTTCATTAAAGCGTGCCCTTTTGATTTTATTCTTCCAATACATCATTTAATCAAAAACCCTAATTAGGTCCTATTTTGAACTTGGGGGCTTGATTTCGGGGGTCAAAACATCTCGAAATCACTTGTAACTTCGGGATTCGCTCTAAAATCATCATATTCGATGGCCCTAAAAATTTGGTGAAAAGTTGTCAGGACCGTGGCGCCCGGAGTGCACATGGTCCCGGACATTTTTCCCAAAATTTTAGGAGCGCAATCCAATCATAAAATAAAGCTCAACCCCAAGAAATTGGTAGGAGATTCAATCTCTAGGTCGGCCAAAAGTTGAAATTATGACCTAGGGTTTCATATATAAGAGCTCTCTTTCTTCATTTGAAAGGATGGGAATTTTGGCTTTCAAGGACCTTCTATGCAGCGAAAGAGCAGATCTTTGAAGACTTCAACAACATTCAACATCCATCCATCAAGCATTCATCAATTTCATTCATCCATTTAGGGCTTTGAAGGCATTGAAGAGCAATAAGGGATCACCGACTGAAAATTGGCTTGTACCCCTCCCTTGGGGTTGGGTATGATTTCATGTTGTTTTCATGTCTTTGCATAAGCCTCATTATATCATTTGTATTCATGCTTTAGATCACTTTGCATCTTGATTTGGAGCATTTACATTATCATTTACAAGCAATTAGGGTTTACTTTCTAGGTTGCTCTAGTTTGCTTACTTGCATTTTAGGATCTTGCAAACACACAAGGTCTGCACACACACTGCTTTTACAATACAAATTGGCTATTCATGGAGGTGGAAATCACCAAAGCGGGGGTTTGACTAAGGCAAAACCCTATATAGCCGCCCACCATACCCTTTTCAGATATAAGTGCAGGTTTCAGGATTCGGACGACGTCGCAAGTTGCAGATCCGGGAAAAGCAGGCCGAGACAGCACTCCACACCAAGTTTCAGAGCAAAAGACCAGGACAGGGGCGTGGGGCGTGGGGCACCCTGGTCCTGCCAGGACAGGGGCGCTGGGCGCCCTGGTCCCTCTGTCAGACAACAATTTTCAGCATTTTTGACAGCTTTTCAGGTTGCAAAACAACAGTTTCAGGAGCAGTTTCAGGGGTAGAATCAGGACAGTGGCGCCCGCGCCCCCGTCCCGAACATTTTCACTCAGATTTTAACACCGGGTACGCATTTACATTCTTGTTTTGTCCTGGTGTTTACAGCTTTCCATTGTTTAAGTTCAATTCTGCAATCTTGTTATTAGTTCATACTTGCACTTTGGGGTTAGGGATTGAACTTGCATCATTTTATCTTTCAATTACAACAAAGGAATAGAAATCCTAATAGGTAGCCCGTGGCTCTCTCTTCCACAAAAGGGAGTAGCCAATTGTGTGATACCTCTAGGCTCTTTCGTATTCCACAAGTGTGTGATTGAAAGTGAGATTAGGGCATGTTTGCTTAGTCTCACTTTTTCCCCCACACATTTTGGTGAACCCGACGTGAATTCCAATCTTCTCTAATTCTGATTTATTTTTCAAATTTGAGTGTTTATGCTATTTACAAGTTTTAATTTCTTGCAAGATTCAAAAAAAAATTTGCTAAAACCCTAATTTTTCAATTCAAAGTTGAACTTGTGGATAGCTTAATTGTGGTCAATAATTTCAAATCTGATTTAGGAACTCATTTGAATCATAAATTTCATGTTCTAAATCTACATTCTAAGTGCTTGCATTGGTTAAAAATAAACATTTCCTTCTATTTTGCATGTGTTATCATTTGAAAGAGGAAAATTGTTGTCATGATGCATTCATTTCATAGATGTGATAATGGGTTAGCTTCCCTTGTTTCAATTTTTCCTTCTCCTAAAGAACTTCCCCCCATCTATAACAACATTTTAGTGCCTAAAAGAGTTGCTACCAATCCCTTTGAGACTCTCCCATGCTCTAAGGATGAAGACTTTAAGAGTGATCTTGACAATTCTCCTAAAATGTGCCCTTCCTATTTAGCTATCCTAGAGGAAGAGAATGATATCATAAACACCTTTCTTAATGTTACTTCACCTTCCCTCCATGATGCCTCTCTAAGTGAAAAGGTATTGATGGACATTGACTTATTTTCTCCTAAAGTTGGTCCTTCCAATGGGGGCATGTTAGTGCAACAAGAGGTTATGAACACTTCTTTCAAAGATCTCCTTCCTAAGCATGAATCTTTGGAGAAATATGTTCATGTTCCTCCTAAAAAAAACTCCCTTCATGAGGATCCTTTTGTGCAAGAAGATGACATTATCCCTACATTTCCTAGTGATGGAATTTCCTTTTCCAACAAAATTCCCACTAGAGATGATGAATTAATGATAAATGCTTACCCTTCTCCTAAAGTTTGTCTTACCCATAAGCATCCCTTAGAGAAAGAAGATGAAATAATAAGCAATTTCCTTAATTCTCTCTCCCCTAAAGATCATATTGAACATATTTTGGGGAAAGAGGATGAGTTTAACACATCTATTGATGCTCTCCCTCCTAAGGATGAGGAATTAATAAACAATGTTATCTCATCTCCCGAGATTAACAATACTTCAAACATTCCTTTCAACCACTTCACTATTTGGGATGAACCATTAGAAGAAGGTGTAGATTATTCTCTATCCCATGAAAGAACCCTAGCCAAAGGGGATGAAATCAAGATTGAAAAATCCCTTGATAGTTTCTCACCTTCCTTGAATCTCAATTATTCTCCCTCTAAAAATAAAGCATCTCCCTCTCCTCAACTTGGTTCTACTCATAAGGAAACCCTAGTTCAAAGAAAGATGGTTAACATGTCTTTCAAAGATCTCCCTCTCAAAAGTGAGACTTTAGAGAGTAATGTTGATCCTTCTCCTAGAGAGTTTATTCCCCATGTAGATCCTTTGATGATAAAGGATGATATGACCTTTCCTAGTATTACTCTTCCTACTAGAACATCGATGCCTATCCCTTGTCTCTCTCCTAAAATTGATTTAATCCGTGATAAGATTTTAGTGCAAGAGAACACTATCAATAATTCTTCCAACACTTTTGTTCATTCCACTAAACCATCCTCAATCAATTTGATACATGTGAATGAAACACCTAACAAACCTCTCTTCACTGTCCAAGGTGCTTGTCCTTCTCAAAATTCTCAACCTTTAAATAAGCCTATCTTAGTGGTTCAAGGTGGTTATGCTAATGATTCTTTTTGCACTCCTAAGAAACCTATTATTACTATGCAAGGAGGTTATTCTTCTAAGAGCCCTTATGAGTATGTTAAGCAACTGACTAGAGAGAGTTATCATGCGGTTGCCCATACTTATAATACAAGAAACAATAGGCAACCTAATCCTCCTCCAGTTATCCCAACTTCACTTCCTCCTTCCCAACCTATTCTTCCTCAAGCTCCTCGTATTTCACAAATTCTTAGTAAGGACTATGATCTTATTGAACAACTTAAAACTACTCTGGCAAAGATATCTCTTTGGGATTTGATACAAACTTCTTCCGCTCATCATGGGATGTTACAAGATGCCTTGAAAGATTTGAATGTTCCTCCACCTAATACATCTAGTAATATAGTATCTTTGGTTAACTTTGTGATGAATCCTAAAGCTCAAATTGTGTTTACTCAAGATGAATTGCCTACTAGTGAAATTCAACATCAATATGATCCCTTGATGATTGTGGTTATCATAAATGACACTGCTATAAGATGAACACTGGTAGAGAAT
The DNA here is from genome assembly GCF_030272615.1 of Cryptomeria japonica. Taxonomy (NCBI): domain Eukaryota; kingdom Viridiplantae; phylum Streptophyta; class Pinopsida; order Cupressales; family Cupressaceae; genus Cryptomeria; species Cryptomeria japonica. The sequence goes on along the minus strand of NC_081415.1, from coordinate 7,306,085 downwards.
GGCTCTAGCCTTAATGTGTGTAGCATTAATCTATTGCATAAGATGAATGTGGATACATCCCTTATTGAGCCTGACTCTCGTCCCATTCGAGGCTTTGATAATGTGGCTAAGTCTTCATTAGGTATTATCACCTTACCCATCATAGTGGGACCTATTACTTTGCCTACTCCTATCCATGTTATGTCGGGAAATCTAACATACAACTTGTTATTAGGGAGACCTTGGATTCACAGTATGCAAGCTGTCCCCTCTACATTGCATAGACAAGTTAAATTTATTTATAACAATAAGACATATACCTTGATAGGTGATACTAATTTTCAAGCTTGTTTGCAAACATCTACTTCCAAAGGGAGTTCTTCTAAACCTTCCTCTTCTAGCGATGACTCTGTACCTATGAACGAACCATCATCCTTGGATAATCAAAATTCTTTGGATGAGCCTAAAGTTCTTGAAGAAAATTCTTCTCAACTCGAATCTACACATGAGAGGGCTTTTGATCCTGAGAAGGTTCTCGCAGAAGATGATTGGGGATCTCTTGATTTCAATCCCACCTTTGTAGGTGAGTATAGGGTTCCTCCTAGAGAGCTTAAAGTTAAAAAGAAGGAAGAAACTAGAGATCAATCAGTCTTACCTGAACCTATGAGCAATAATTTTGTGGCTACTTCTCAAACTTCTTCTCCTCACATCTCTAATTCTGAAGAATTTGATTCTTTGTCTTATGAAAAACTACCTTCTCTTTCTGAAATGGCTAATCCTTATGGTCGTGGTTTTCATATTTTGGCTAAGAGTGGCTATAGTGGAAATGGTTGTGGCGTAAATGAACAAGGAATTAAAGTTCCTTTAGAACATAACATGCATGAATATTCATTTGGACTTGGATATAATCTTTCTAAGCCCACCAAAGCATCTAAAAGACCATCTCTCAATGTGAATGCTATATTTAGTAGTGATGATGATCTCACTTCAACTAAATCATCTTCTACTTCTATCAATTCTCATTCCCCTCATAAGGAAATCTTGGCGATGAACAAATCTCTTCATGAATCCCCTCAAATTTCTAAATCCACTTATGAATCTTTATCTCCTATTCATCATAAAGTCCTCTCCTCCAGGGATAAGGTTCTAATAAATTACACTCATCCCTCTTCTAAGATTTCTTGTGACTTTTCTTCTTCAATTTTTATCATTTTATACATGTTTTTGATCTCACTTATAGTTGAGCATTTAGCATGTCATATTCAAATACCTCATTCAATATATCATGTCTCTAAATAACATTAATGGCTATTATGTTGCTCATCATTATGTGACATTGGTAGCTCATTTACTGGGGGCTCATTGTCATTCATGATGGTACAATTTCAAGTGCAATCATATTTTTGAAGCAACATAATAGCCTAATTTTCTATGTTATCTCTTGTTCCTATGGGGACAAGAGTGATTTCATACATCTCTTATTTTTATGGTTAAAATTTCCCTTTGGGGTAATAGTGTGGAAATATTGATCATCTTTTCTTTAGAATCCTCTTTTCCTAGATATGGGAGAAGATGTGTATTCTCTTTCTTATCCTACCCACTTCTTGTGAGGAGCATTTTACATACACTAATGTCTTGCTTGCATGAACTCATGTGAGTATGTAGTACATTTTGCTTATGTCTAAATCTCTCCCTAGAAGATTGTGTAAGCCCTTCTCATTTTCCTTATCCTTGGGAGGCAATGATATTTCCTTATTTTTATCTAAGGATCCACTTTTTCCTATTTTGTGGATGGTGTGAACTTTATTACTTGATGTTATTCCTTGTATGCATTTGTTGTTGTTTGTTCAAGGATTCTCTCTTACAAGAGGTGTAAGTCCTTGACTACAACCTCTTTTGCACTTGGTAAAATACATCCATAATGAATTCACTCTCCCAATTGGGTTAAAAAGAGCGTCATCCTTCATTAAGAATCACTTTCACCTCGCAAAAGAAGGAAGTATTGCATTCTTATTCTCTTCTTTGTCTTATTCTAGAAGATGTTATATTTGTCTAAGACAATTCCTCTCGAGGATAGGTGGCTTTTGTACAAAGATCTCTTCTCCTCTAAGGATCTCCTTTACACATACTACAAGATATCCCTTTTCAACTATCTTATCCTTGCTTAAAGAGTGCAAAACTCTCTTGCTTGGATCTATGACATTGTTGCATTTTTGGGGTATCTTCTTTTGTGATGAAGGTAGGTATCCTTGTTCTACTTTGCTTATGACATAAACATTACACTTTTTGAATAATGGGTCATTCTCGGAACCAGAGCACAGACTCTTAGAGCGAGATGTCTCCATTTTTCTTTTATGCAAGGTGATTATTCTCGGAACCAGAGCACAGACTCATAGACCGAGATGTCATGTTTTTGTACTATACATATACAGGTTGTAGCATACTCAAGCATAGACTCCTATGAGGTGCTTCTAACCTCCCTTACACACACATGCACGAGGTAGAGTGGAACTAGCGGCATACGGCTAGACTTTCTCACTCTCCTCCCTTACATGGATCATCTAGACAGACTCTAGGGGCTAGTTTTCCATGTCCTTTTTCCCATGGATCACCTGGACAAAATCTAGGGGCGATAAGTCCATGTTTTCTCTCTCACTATTCTTCTCATGGATCACCAATGTGTGTATTCATGCTTTTTTCCTTTCTTTTCTTCTCTTTGCATTTTGTTTCCATTTACATCCTTCATCTTGTGTTAGAGAACTCTCAAATCTTCACACTCTTTGTTGTGTTGGAATTGAAATTTAGTCCTCTTTCTTACCAAATGATTCTCCATTAGTTTTTGATCTCATATCAAATCTTCTTGTGAGCATTTGTCATCAATATTCTTTAACAATTCGAAGTGGTAAACATGATACCCTGTTTCAACTCACTAAAATTAGCAAGCCGAGACAGGGAGGGGCATATAGCTACCCTCGAATTTTCATCACCTTCCTTAGTAAGCATTAGGTGATTTTGTGATCTAACGTGTGTTTTGTAGGGTGTGGTTCCTAACTGTGTACTGCAGATACCGCTGGGGGCTTCGTTCGACAGACTTATGGATATATCCTTTTTCAAATAATGTTTACTTTTTTGTACTTTAGCTTGCATATGCACGTAGTGTTCATATGACCGCTAAAGTGGGGGCTAAATGTAGCGTCGTAAATTGTACGCACTTGCTAGGGTGGTACAATTTCACACCTAGTTTAGCACCCGCCTTGGCGCATTTTGCATTTTGCATTACATTTCCCATTTAGCACTTAATTAATTAAATTAATTAGGTCTAAGGTTCTATCTTATCATCTTCCACATCATAAAGTTGGGCCCTTTTCATTAAAGCGTGCCCTTTTCATTTTATTCTTCCAATACATCATTTAATCAAAAACCCTAATTAGGTCCTATTTTGAACTTGGGGGCTTGATTTCGGGGGTCAAAACATCTCGAAATCACTTGTAACTTCGGGATTCGCTCTAAAATCATCATATCCGACGGCCCTAAAAATTTGGTGAAAAGTTGTCGGGACCGTGGCGCCCGGAGTGCACATGGTCCCGGACATTTTTCCCAAAATTTTAGGAGCGCAATCCAATCATAAAATAAAGCTTAACCCCAAGAAATTGGTAGGAGATTCAATCTCTAGGTCGGCCAAAAGTTGAAATTACGACCTAGGGTTTCATATATAAGAGCTCTCTTTCTTCATTTGAAAGGATGGGAATTTTGGCTTTCAAGGACCTTCTATGCAGCGAAAGAGCAGATCTTTGAAGACTTCAACAACATTCAACATCCATCCATCAAGCATTCATCAATTTCATTCATCCATTTAGGGCTTTGAAGGCATTGAAGAGCAATAAGGGATCACCGACTGAAGATTGGCTTGTACCCCTCCCTTGGGGTTGGGTATGATTTCATGTTGTTTTCATGTCTTTGCATAAGCCTCATTATATCATTTGTATTCATGCTTTATATCACTTTGCATCTTGATTTGGAGCATTTACATTATCATTTACAAGCAATTAGGGTTTACTTTCTAGGTTGCTCTAGTTTGCTTACTTGCATTTTAGGATCTTGCACACACACAAGGTCTGCACACACACTGCATTTACAATACAACTTGGCTATTCGTGGAGGTGGAAATCACTGAAGCGGGGGTTTGACTAAGGCAAAACCCTATATAGCCGCCCACCATACCCTTTTCAGATATAAGTGCAGGTTTCGAGATTCAGACGACGCCGCAAGTTGCAGATCCGGGAAAAGCAGGCCGAGACAGCACTCCACACCAAGTTTCAAAGCAAAAGACCAGGACAGGGGCGCTGGGTGCCCCGGTCCCTGGGACAGGGGCGCTGGGCGCCCTGGTCCCTCTGTCAGACAGCAATTTTCAGCATTTTTGACAGCTTTTCAGGTTGCAAAACAGCAGTTTTAGGAGCAGTTTCAGGGGCAGAATCAGGACAGTGGCGCCCGCACCCCCGTCCCGAACATTTTTGCTCAGATTTTAACACTGGGTACGCATTTACATTCTTGTTTTGTCCTGGTGTTTACAGCTTTCCATTGTTTAAGTTCAATTCTGCAATCTTGTTATTAGTTCATACTTGCACTTTGGGGTTAGGGATTGAACTTGCATCATTTTATCTTTCAATTACAACAAAGGAATAGAAATCCTAATAGGTAGCCCGTGGCTCTCTCTTCCACAAAAGGGAGTAGCCAATTGTGTGATACCTCTAGGCTCTTTCGTATTCCACAAGTGTGTGATTGAAAGTGAGATTAGGGCATGTTTGCTTAGTGTCACTTTTTCCCCCACACAACAATGTACTAACATATATACATCAAAAACACTAAAAATCTATGTTATAGAGAACAAAACTGTACCGGAGCCTAAGATGCTTCTCCAATAGAGTGAGGAGGGCTTTCCATCGATGGATCATTTGTCTCTATTATCTATACGAAAAACGATCAAGATTAAATACAATTAATATAATGATAAGTATTCTAGCTTAAAAATAATTAATGTAATATATAAAAAAAAGTGTACCGGAGCCTAAGATGCTCCTCCAGTACATGGAAGAGGGCTCACCATTGATGAAGTAGCTATGGATATTTCCTATATGAAAAATGATAAGATTATAATTCATCACAAGTTCACATGTACACATGCATACAATCATCAAATCAATAAAATAAAGAAGAGATACATACCTCTTCCCTCTCTCGATCCTCAAACATATTAGGTGCATTCAACATATCTACAAATCTCAATGCCCATTGTATATATAAAAAAAAAAAAAACACTTTTAATCAATCTACAAATTCCAACTAAGACAATTTTAACCTTTTCAAACAATTGTACAATTAAAAATGTGTTCAATTACCTTCTTCCCACATTTAGGCATCCTCAAGGATTTCTTTCACTAAGGACCAGGCCTAGACACAGAGGGGGTACCCTAAAAAAATTAAAATTAACATGAGATATTAGTACAAATAATATTAAACATAATTTAACAAAGCTAAAATTAAATGGCTTGCATAAATTCCATCAAAAGAATACATAAAATAAGGTGTACAAAATATGATACCACATAGCTCTGTAGGCCAAAATCAATCGCTGAGAGTGTGACATCGTCAATCTGGGACATTTGGTCCCTTGACAATGTCTACAAAACAAAAAATTGTCAACCACTAAAGAGAGTTAGTATATCTTTTTTTTTTTTGAATTCAAAGTGTACTATTCTATTTTAGCATGTTACAAAATTTATACCTCAGGCATCAATGTTGCAGCTACAATAATTGCGGGAGGAATATCAGATGTCATTGTTGGATCCTGAAATTCATATTGTTGTATCACTTTAAATTTATCTATAAATGAAAATTAATTTACAATTACAAATTTTATATGACTGATAAATAAAATGTTATGAATTCAAATCAACACACTTGTGTCTGCAGTTGACAAGAAAACAACATGCCCATCAATTTATTCGCAAGTGCCATATCCTCAGTCGTGCTGGTCTGACATCTACTACCACGAATCATGCACAAATGGGATGTGGATCCATCTACAGTGGCCTCATTATCCATCCCTGTGCATATTCCTGAGAAAGTGGGACACACATACTGAATAGGCTCACCAGTGCCAATTGCCCTAGCTAATGGATCATCGTCCGATACAAGAGAGTGTGCTAACGGTGTCCCATTCTGGATGATCGCATCAATCAATGTTGTGGCTGCCTGAAGAGTTTGTAGCTCCATCAACTCTTTCAAGGCTACTCGGATAGTCACATGCACCTTGGGTTTGGGTGCTAGGGGGTGATGACTTTGCGGGTCTAATACCCTACAAGCTCTAGGTCTATCTTGGGTAGAGTTGCCAACTCTACCATGGAACTCTCTCATGTCAAAATAATTAGGCTTCTCATTAAGGACAAACTCACAATATACTTTCCTCCAAAAATACAATGGAAACTCATAATTATTACAAGGTGGTTCGTCAAAGACCATCCACTACCTATTCCAAAATAGATCCCTCATCTATACATTGGTACACCAATGTATGGGAAACATCTTTCCATTAAGAGGTAAGGACACACTAGTTCTAGGATTAAAAAAAAGAGCGCATATTTATGCTTTACTTATGTTTTTGTTTTTCACTCCCTCATATGATAATCCATTCTCATAAAATGCATGACACCTATCCCTATAGTTTCTCTATTTTTTAATCTGAGTGGAAACCGTAGTGGTACCACTAGCTAATGTTTCTAGGCTAGTGGCAAGGGATAAATGATGCTCAAGCTTAGATTTTTTCAATTTATTAATTATTCTACTTATTTTAGCAATGTATGCCCTAACTGATTAAGCAATTGATCCTTTGTAGCTAGTGTATGCTCTAAAGGAGGAGCTGGAGGTGTATTTTACAACTTTTGCTGTGGGTTTTGCTATGGGTTTTCATCGTGTTGTGGCTTTGGATTTTGAGAATCTGATATATTTGTAACAAAAAATTTAAAAAACTAATCAAAATAAATGATTTTAAATTCAAAATGTAAATAAAATTTATCAAATATGCAAAATAAACAAAAAAAATTAACAACTTACCTCTTTCCATGGCATTGAAAAGTGGAAATTAAGAGCCCATGGAGGTTTAGCAAAAAAAATGCCCCTCCAAACAAATTTTGGTTGCGGGTTGAACTGAGACCCAATCAATGTAAAATATATATATTGACAAGTAGTGCGTACACAATCTTAAAAAACTAAGACCGTGTATGGGGTCCTAATTTCTAAGGGACCGTGTATGTGGTCTTAGTTTTTAAGGACCGTATGCACAGTCCCTTCCCTTTTGGCTCGACATAAACGAACCATAGTGCATACGAGGTTATTCAAAATTCAAAAACCATGTACGCACTATCTATTTTTTTTAACTTTTTTAGGTGTGTGTCCACTTTTTTGGCACCATCTTGGTGCACACACCCAAAGGTAGTCATCCAAGATCTACAGGCCTAATGGAAAGCACAAGAATAGGAGATAAATATTGTGACAAGAATAAATTTTATTCTCATAAATGATGCAAATGTTGAACACCTAACAGAACTAAGGAAGGGGGGGTGGGGTTAATTAGTACGTAAATTCAAAATTATTTTTTAATAAAAAAAATCAACTTATTCATTAACCATCAACACATAAGAATCAAACATTAAAAAATGAACACCAAATGTACATGGAAAACCCAGATAGGTAAAAACCATTGTGAGAATCTAACTCACAATATGAATGTAGCATCGTAAATTGTACACCCTTAATTGGGTAGTACAATTTCACACTTAGGTTAACACCTGCCTTAGTGTGTTTGCATCTTGTATATCAAATTTCCTTTAACTATTTAAATCTAAAGTCTTCTTTCCTCATTCTACACATCATAAAATTGGGCCCTTATCCATAAGTGTGCCCCATTTTATTTTATTCTTCCAATTAACTATTTCATCAAAAGCCCTAATTATGTCCTATTTCAACCTTCAAGGCCTGATTTCACATATCTAGACACCTCGAATCTCCACATACTCTTGGAATTAACTTTAGAATCACAATATCTTGCTTCCCCAAAAATTTTCAAAAAGTTGGTCTAACCAAGAGGCGGCCTCTTGGTCCCAACATTTTCTCCTCGAATTTCGGGAGCATGTTTTGGCGGTATTTTAATGTTTGAATCCAAAGAATTGTGAAATTATATTGAGTCTAGGTTGGTCTATGACCAAAAACAAAGTTAGAGTTTCATACATATAGCCTTTCCTTTCCTCATTTGAAGGATCCATCTAGAAGCAATTGAAAGAGTGCCTTATGAAGTGAAAGTGTAGGTTATGTGGAGTCTACAATTAGTACATCAAGCACTCATCAATCATCTTCAAAATCAATTAGGAGCTTTGGAGACATTGAAGAATAATAGGAGATCATCGACTATTGATTGGCTTGTACCTCTCCCTTAGTGTTTTGTATGATTTCATGTTATTTTCATGTCTTTGTATGAGATTCATAACCTTCATTTTCAGATTTACATTCATGCTTTAGATCCATTATTACATTTGTGATTTGAAGCATTTACATTTACATTTACAATCAATTAGGGTTTGCTCTCCAAAGTGTAGAGTAGAAATCTAGATCTACTTTCTTATTCATTTAGGATCTTGCATACACACAAGATTCTTGCACTCATATTTTCAATACATCATCAGCTATTTATAGAGGTGGAAATCACCAAAACAAGGGGTTTCATAAGGAAAAACCATATATAGCCACCTAGACACCCTTTTTTCAAGTTGCAGATGCAAGTACAAGAATCTAGCAAACACACGAATTTTGGGACCGATGAAACACACAGGTGAAGAGTCAGTCTCAAAGATAGATCTTGGTTTTCTAGGTCCAGGGCATGACATCCTGGTCTAGGAACAAGGTGTGGCTTCCTGGTTCTCTATGTTTTACAACATTTATGGCAGTTCAACATTTCATACTCTCGGGACCCAAATTATAGAGGTTCGGCTTTTTATGGTATTAGTGACCAGGGCATGGTGCCTTGGTCTTGCATAGCCAACACCAAATTTCAATGACAGTTGCACATCTGATTTCCTTTTCCATCTTTGTACTCAGTCCTTTAGCTTCAAATCTACAAGTTTCTGCATTTTCAGTTTATGTTTGCATCTTTGTCATCTCCTAGCATAGTTGACTACCACATTTCACTTTGCACATCTCCTCTTCATAGTAGCAAAGGAATGGAAACCCTAAAGACATTCCTTGACCCTCTCTCTCTCTCTCTCTCTCTCTCTCTCTCTCTCTCTCTCTCTCTCTCTCTCTCTCTCTCTCTCTCTCTCTTACAAGAAGTGGTCAAAGTGAATTATCTCTTAGGTTCTTTCATATTCCAATGTGTGCATGGGAGTGGGATTAGGTCTTAGCCGCTTCATTTCATTTTCATACATTACAATGAATAACAATGTTTACAACATTTTAAGTTTACATTCAAGGAGAACCAACACCTGGAGGACTTGCAAAATGAAGGCACATAACCTTAGGCAAGATACAAAAGGACTTGCACAATTGAAGAACACTTCTTTAGAACAACATATAAACTATTGCCAAATGACTCACTATCAATTAGTAACAAATGAAATAATTGAATTGAAATTGAGAAGGATTATCCTAATCATAAAATTATCCTTGAACAACTGAGTCAAGAAACCAATATCATGGCAAACATCTCTGATACTCTTCACTATCCCAACACATTGTCTTAAATAATATATTAGTTTCAAAACTCTTCTCAAATTGTCTTTCACATCACCACAAAATCAAATTTGCTTGCAAATCATTTGCATACACTTCTCACACAATTCACTTCTCATCCACATACAATTCATCTATATGTACATCTTAAATATGAGACAACATTGAAAACCTTAATAAGGGCTAGACAAAATAAAATAAGCCACCCAAACCTAACATACTTAGATCGGTCCACTTCAAGAGAAAGAGGAAACTAAAACATATCACAATAAATCCTTCCACGATTGATCCAACAATCTACACACGCTAACATATTCTCCAAAGGGCTTTACCAAATGTAACATGTAAACATAATGAACCAGTTGGCCACATAACCTCTTCTAATGAAAAATACTCTGTGTGGATCTCTACATGCCATGGTGAGACCCAAATTAACATCTCAACACATACCCGGACCAAAAGACCACAATACAATTAGAAACATATCCAAAGGGAACCAAAATAATTTTGGATCGCCCTAAATACAGGATGACATGTCAATGAAAACCAAAAGCATATTTGAACCAGTATCTATCCAGATAACCAGGTTTGATAAAGCAAATCTAGACCAAAATCCATCCAGATAACTAGGTTTGACATCAATGACAACCATACAAACTCATGATATTAACAACCCCCTCTATCATTGATGGCAACAACAATATGGTCCTAATAGTCTCACAACAACTCTCTCTCCCCACAATAATCTCCCAACAACTCTCTCTCCAATCTCACAACAATTCTCTCCCCCCTCTGACAATAATGACAAAGGGCATTGAAAACCATACTAACAACTCACACCACTTCTACCCCTAAGAGAAGTAACAACATCAATCTAGGAGACAAGGATAAGAGCTAAGTCTCCCCATAGAAAAATGCACCACTAAAAATACATCTAGCTAGAAAACAATAGGGTTAATAACCCCTAATTTCTGCTTGAGATACTCAAAAGTATCATTCTCCAAATCCTTAGTAAAAATGTCTACTATCTGCTATGATGTAGAAATGTATTATATTCTAGCTTCTTTCTCTGCAACCTTCTCTCTTAAGAAATGATAATGGATTGAAATATGTTTGCTTCTTGAATGTATAACCAGATTCTTTGAGATGTTTATAGAATTGGTATTATCACACATAATAGGAATGGCTTCATCATACACTACTCTGGTATTATTAAGAGTCTAGTTCATCCACAAAACTTGAGTACAACAAGATGTTGTGCCAATATATTCAAATTATGCAATGGATAAAGATACTAATTCTTATTTCTTACTCATCCATGAAACCAATCTATCTCCCAAAAAAATGCACCACCACTAGTACTTTTCAAATCATTGACACTTTCAGCAAAATCAACATCTGTATAAGCTTTCAACATAAAATCTTCATTCTTCTTGTACCTAAGCCAAAATCTTGAGTTTCTTTTAGATATCTAAAAATCCTCTTCACTACTTGATCATGAGTCTCCTTTGAATTAGCTTGAATCTCTTGTGACCAAACACACACCTTGCATAATATCAAGTTTAGAAGTAGTAAGATATAACAATCCTTTGATCATATATTTGTACTTCTTATAATCAACTTGTAAAGATGTGTCATCTTTGCGTAACTTAAATCCAATAGATAAAGGATAGTAATAGGTTTACAATTATTCGTATCAAACTTTTTTAACATCTATTCAACATACTTAGCTTGAGAAAAAAAGATTTCATTATTAAATTGAGTAACTTGAAGACCAAGAAAGATTCACATCTCTCCAAACAAAGACATCTCAAATTCTTTATGCATCTCTTTTGCAAATTCTTTACACAAACTATCACTTCCTCTAAAGATAATATCATCAACATAAACAACAACAATAAAGAACTTAATGCCTTCAACCTTGAAATAAAGATTATTGTTTGTAGTACCTTTCCTGAAATTTTATTATAATAAATATCTATCCAATGTTGCATAGCATGCTATAGGTGCTTGTTTGAGTCCATACAATGCTTTCTTTAACCTGCAAACCATTTTTGGACCATCTAACAATCTAAATCATCTGGTTGTTTAATGTATACCTCTTCTTCTAGTTATCCATTCAGAAATGTCAACTTAACATCCATTTGATATACTCTAAAGTTCTTGTAGGCAGAAAAAGAAAGAAACATTCTAATAGCTTCCATCCTCACAATTGAGGCAAAATTTTCTTCCAAAGCAATACATTCTACGTGAGAAAAACCTTTACATACCAATCTTGTCTTATTTCTTGTGACTTTTCCTTGCTTATTTAATATGTTTTGAAACACCTAGTTAGTTCTTATCACATTTTTATCCACCGGTCTAGGTACTAGCTCCTAAGTTTGATCCTTGTACATTTGATTCATTATTCTTCCATTTCTCTCACCCAACTTTCTTCTTTACTTACTTCTTCATATGATTTAGGTTCAATAACTAAAATACAACAACAATTAGTTTGTTTATTTACCTCTGTAACACTTCTTCTAAATCAAGATAATCAAGCTCCATTACCTATAGGCTCATGTTATGTTTGCAATAGGGAGAGATGGAGAGAGCGAGAGCAAAATATAGGGAGAAGAGTGAGAGAGAGGAGAATAAGGATAAAAAGATAGAGATAGAAGTGGAAAGTTGATGGAGATGGAGAAGGAGATGGATATGGAGACAATGAGAGGGATGCTGATGTAGGAGCATCCCTGGTCGATGGGCAATCTTACATCAACCAAAAATATTTCCTTTCAGTTTTGTTCTTGTTTTGTTTTTTGTGTAGTTTTCTAGTTCTTGCTGGTTGGCACCGATAGTTGCTTGTTCTTTGTGGAAGATATTGTTTTTGGTTTGATTCCAGATTTCTAGTTCATTTGGGTTCTTTTTCGGTCAGTTATCACTTCCGATTGGGTTTTTTGGGTTCGCGGGACAGTTCTTGTGCTTACCGATTGGTTTTCCTTCATTAGCGGCACAATTCTTGCCATGTGGATTCATTTTGGGTCTTTTTCGATGCTCCTTGGCATGTGGCCGACCTTCTTGCTGAATGTCATCACTTGGCTATTATTTTCCAAAAATATTTATCTAATTCTTAGGGCCGACCTAATTACATGTTTCATTTACCTGCATTGGCGAATGTAATCTTATGAGATCGACCCGGATGTGTTTCGACGGGTATAAATATGAGGTTAGGTAATCATTTGTAGGGGCGGGGGAAGTAAAACTAAGAATAAGGATTGAAATTTGCATGTTGTGATCTAGTTGATTCTTAGGGTTCCAGTTGGATTGTATTTGGCTTGAAGTCTACATGTAACCAGTTAATCACCAGATGTTTTTTGATGATAATATAATGATTGATGGATGATTGTTAGAATTTCTATGGCTTTAATATGATATGTTTATGTGAATTTATTATGTTTTCTTGTTTCTTTCATTGTGTCTCCCTCGCTGCATAAGCCTAATTGACTCTTTTGAGGGTTTTTACTGGTTATGGCTGCATCAAGTGGTATCAGAGCTGGTTATGGACCAGCTGGTGGAAGAATCATTTGCAAACATTGAGGCATTCCTTGAGGTGGATAGATTGCCAGTTGGAGGTAGGTTGTGTGTATATTCAATAGATTGTCGAGGGGAGGCAATTGAAACAGATAGTTAGATCACCAAGTTGAGGCAGTTCACCAAAGTGGAAGAAGAGATGTCATCAAGGAGAACAAACCCTGGGAGGGTAGAACAGATGATGGAAGACTTCAAGAATGAAGTGAGGAATGAAATTCAGAATGCTTTCGCTAGTTTTTGAAGAAACCCTGATTTTGAGGATGAATATGAGGAAGCCGATGAAGAGCTTATGAATCTGAATGACCAGAAGATGAGAGAGAGGAAAGATTCCTACAAGAAGTGGCACAAGCAAGTAAAGTGCATAAAGTTCAGGTTTCTAAATTTTTTGAAATGCTAAACCCAGAGGATCTGATTGATTAGATCAGAGAGTTGGAAGACTACTTTGAATTTGAGGATGTCAAGGACCTATAGAGAGTTCGATTGGCAGAGACCAAGTTGAAAGGGCAGGCTAATTTATGGTGGAAATATTTGCAGAAAGACAGAGTGGAGAATGGTGAATTGAAGATCATCTAGTGGAGACAGATGCTTGCAAGATTGAAGGCCAAGTTCATACCGGGAGACTATGAATTGGAATTGTTCAAGAATTTTTAGAATCTAAAATAGAGAAACATGTATGTGAAGGAATATACTGAGGAATTCTGCAAGGTGGTAATGAAATCTGGACATAGAGAGATGGACAAAGAAAAGTTGGCAAGGTAAATCAATGGACTTGCTTTTAACATTCAAGATGAGATGACTATGTTGAAGATTTCCACAATTGAAGAAGCTTACCAGTATGCTCTAAAGGCTAAGGAGAAAGTGAGGAGAATACAACTGAATAAGGGAAAGGAGAAAATCAAGATGAGTGATAATATGAAGAAATCGGTAGAAGAAGAGGAGTCAAAAC